>NC_048227.1:76964052-77253627 GCF_002007445.2 Ailuropoda melanoleuca
CCCCGCCTTCCCCCCCCACCCCGCTTCCTTTTCCTCCCCCTCCCCGCCGATTTTTTGAGGGGACCCAAAAAAACGGAGTCTCTTTCCTTATGCAACTTCCTCGGGCGCTGTGAGCACGGCCCTTCCCCCTCCCTGCATCCCTTGGCCCGCTCCTTTCCCACCTCGGGTCCACCGCCAGAAAAATGCATTAGAAATCATTCAAAGTCTACAGAAACAAAAATAGATTTTTTAATTGTTCTAAGTTTAAGTTAAGGGAAACTGAGATGAGAAATAAGATTTTGGGCGGGGGGGGCGGACGACGGCTAGGCGAGTGCGTCGAATTTTAATTTTGATTTTCCTAGAGCGTTGTTTGTGATATCTTTATTGGTTTGGGGAGCCCGAGAGTCTCTGTACTGGCTAGTTCGGTCGCGTGGATTTTTGCGCAAGTTTTTAGAAAAACACTGACTCGAGTAGAGAGCATTTCTCCGGAAAGTTTCAAGTGCAGCAAAATAGCGAACATGCAAAACTGGCCAAGGGGAGACCTCTAGTGGTTAAACGCATCTTTAAGTTCGGAAGGCCGAGAGCAAAGTTTGGCCTTTGCTTGTAGCTACGTAGTCTGTTCAGACGTGGAAGTAATTAGACGACCTGAGCGAGCAGCCAGATGTTGTGTGAATGGATGCCGATCAGAAATAGAAGGTTTAGTAAATTGGAGAGCAGATAAGTTCTGACGACCCAGAGCCTGTAGCTTCGATCCCTCTTCATTTATATGGGGAAGACACTGCTTTTAGTCGGGGATTTGAGATGGGTCCCTTACTGGGTTAGAAACAGTTTGCCTTTATCATTGTCTTTATCTTTAATCAGCCAGGAGTCACAGCAGGTCGTTTCATTTTGAATGTTAATAAAAATACAAAGTGTTTAAAAATTCGAAAAAGAAAAAGGCCTTTGGTTGAAATGTGTCTTTTATATAAGGTGATCATTTTATTCTCTAATAAATATAATAAAAGGCTGGTATTTAGTTTCTTAACTGTGCAGTTATATATAGTCATAAAACAAGTGGTCCCTTTTAGTCCTAAGAGTATAATTTTGTTTCACTGGTTAAGACATTATTTCTGAATACTTTAAATTGTGATTTAAACATTTACATACGTGGGAAAAAACTGCTTACATAATACCTATTCATTGGTCAGTGTGTGTTCTGCAAAGTAACTTTAATTTTAAAGCTAAAAGCACTGAGAAAAATTAAAATTGAATCAAGTGATCCCTGTAACTTTTCACCTACTGGTCATACAAAGGGGGACTCTTTAATTTAGGAATTTAGGGATAAAGGAATGGTATGAATGATAAAATCCATTTCATCTCATCCAGAACTAGTTTATTTTATTTTTAATATACTGACTGATATTGTGTAAAATTATGCAGTAAGTCAATGATTCAGACTTTAAACATATTAATTGTGGACTTGAAGGCTTCTTTTTTATGACAATGCATTGATTTTATTTTTCCTGTCTTTCAATTAGTGCTGGACCTATAGAGGAAGTCTTGGAGGTGGACAGCAATCCTAAAAGACCGCTGGAGAGTTATATCTTCACTGCCATTAGGTAAGATTCGCTTGTTGAAACAAATTGCTTGGTATTTTTGCAAATGTTAAAAGCTGCACTTTGGGATCAGGAAGGAGAATGTGGGACAGGGTTGGCAGAAAAGCATCATTTTGTAGGGGCTTCTTTCAATGCATGAAAGTCTTGAGGTGAAGTGTGATTGAGGCTCAAGTAAAACATTAGGAAAAGTTTGGAGATTGTCCTGGATAATTTTTGGACTGGCTCTTTTACTAGATTCTTAATTTGCATTTCAGTTGTACCTGTTTTCTATTGAAAGTAAATAGTTTTATTCTTTGGAATTGAAAAAAAATGGGAAAACTAGAACAAAGCACTTGTAAGTTAATGTAACTGTTGTAATACAGTGATATGGAAGATTCTGGAATTTGTTAAAATTTTGTAGGTGAAATTTACAACAAGAGGTTTGGGGGCATCTAAGTGATTTAACTTTTGTGGCTTAAATCCAGTGTGGGACCACTTGTGCCAAATCTCATGTCAAAGGGCTGTAGTGATTTTCCAGCGTGTTAGCATAGATTTGTCAACTTTTGAGCATATCTGCACAGAGAATATAGCTGTTGTCTTGTAAGATCCCTTTGGTAATTTTGGAGGGTGCTTGCTGGTTTATCTCTAGTAATTCAGGGCCTATTTTAAGGACAAAGGTTGTTCTCAGGCAAAGAGGGCAGCCCTCTGTAGGTAAACCATCAAAGTATATTTGTACTACTCTAGTGCTTTCTATTTATACCTCCACGCCCCTCCCCCCTTAATTTTTTTTCTCTCCTTTTTTGCTTCTTTTCATTTGGTCTGTCTTAAGTATTAAAGGAGTTGCTAATTCTTGTTCAGCAAAAACAAATAAAACAAAATCAATTAGTTCTACCTTTTATGAGTAGGACTAATAATCCTCATTGGGCTCTCTTAGAACCAGGATAGGTATGACCTAGATGTCAACACTGAATAATTACTGATGTAAAAATGATTGTTAACAGGAGTTCGTTGTCATTTTCTGCTTGTGGATGGTCTTGAATGGTGTAATTAGCAAAGTGAATAGATGGGGTCCAGGTAGATGATGCAACAGAGACAGTGGGGTGAGAACGGCTGCAAGAAGGTCATGCAGACAGAAGCGGGGTGCAAGCAGATAGAACATGTTTCCTAGGATGCTGAGTTTCATGTTTAGACATGCTGAGTGGAAGGCAGTGACTATTTTTTTTCGCTTGGGGAATCACTGTGGCTGTGGATAGAGTCCTAGAGTGGGAATCAGAAAACAGTTTGGCCTCTAAATGTATCACATTGTATCAGTGACTTTACCTCTTTCAGCCTAGATTTCTCCATCTGGAAAATGGGGGCAACAGTGCTTGCCTCACTTCCTTTGTTGAAAGGATAAAATAAAATAAGGTTTTGAGAACTATAAAGACTTATTCAAATGTTTGGTAGTCATATTACCATTTTACCTTAGTCAGGTTTTGTGAAGGGCAGGAAGTAGGTTGTAAAGGGCAGAACAGAGTGATTTAAATCCTGGCTAAAATTATGAGATTGGTTTCTGGTATATATATTATGTGGACTTGTCATGATACTTCTAGGGGATATTTCTTTCCTTTAGAAAAAAAGTAGTTTATCTTTAATAGCATTGGCTCATTGCAGGAAGGGACCATGTTTTAACATGATGCTGAATAGAAACTGAAATTTATTTATCCCAATCTAGTCATTTAATAGGTAGGAGGAAGTGAAATAAATCAAATTTAAAATGATGCCTAATTGTGGAAATGGGAGGGCAGTGGAAGTAGAAGGGTTGGTGAGAGGGGAATTCGTGTGCTGTAATTAATATTTTAGTTGTGTGAGTCTGCTGGGAAATGAGCATTAGAAAATAGGTAACTGGGGTAGTAAGATTTATACTCTAGGGGTCAGAAAATGGGTCCTGCAAATGACTGTGGATTTAGGGAAAGGTCCATGCAGGGCTCCCTCCCCCCACTTATGTTTTCTAGACCCCTTTGCTAACTTTATTCTAATTATAACCAACTGCCTATTATCTAGATAGAAAAAAAATCACAAGTACTGTCTGTTACCATTCTCAATGTGCTGGTACTGAACAAATCCTGACAACTTTTAGTTTTAGTTCATCTCTCTTCTTTTGTAGATTATCCAATCAATGTTCTAAGAATTCAAAAACCCAATAGTGGAGGGTAGAAGAAATATGTGTCCTGTTAAATTAGTCCTTGAGTAATTGAGGGTTGCTTCTCGAATAGTTTCCCCTGGTTTATTTGGTAGTTTATTTCTAAGAAATCTATTCCAACCAAGGCTTTTTGTGGCAGATACAGTTAAGATGGGAAATTTATAAGAGAAGTTACTTTATGTGGTATGGGACAAGGCTACCCTTGGGGTAGGAGGATGAGTAACCTGAGTGATCCCTCTTGCAATGTTTCTACTAGTTAACTAGTTTTTATTGAGCTCTTATAGTGCTGAACACCAAAAGACTAGGTCTTTGCTCTTGAGTTCTCTAGACCCTAACCCCAGGAGTGGACACAACTCTGAGCTCTGTTAAGTAGAATATAGCAGCTGTACTTGGTACCAGTAGGAAAGAACAAGGGACCCAGCACTCTTGGGAACCAGTGAGGCAGCACACAGATTCCTGGGTTGACTGAGCAGAATGATGCCATATAATTGTATATACATGGCATAATATTCCATCCCTTTCGGGATGCTCTTTACCCACGATCATGGAATTTCTGAATTGTATATTCGGTGAGGGTGATGGGTTTGGGCAGTTCTTTTCTTCTTTGACTAGTCTGTTCACAAAGATAACTTTTCTGGTGTAGATTTCTCTACTTGCTCCCATTGAGGGACTCATTCCTCACAAGAATTTGGGGGACACTGTATTTAAAGAGAACCGCTTTTTGGGCAGCACTGTACTTAAAGAGAACTGTTTATACCTTCATATGTATGTGCATGTGTATACGACATCTTGAAATTCAGGCCATCCATAGAAAATATATTTTGTAAAGGACCTCATTATCCAATGGGAATATTCTCAGGTTGTCTCTTTAGTAAGTTAAATTATTTTACTGACGCATGAGGATATGAGTAAACAGTAGTACGTTATGAACTAGTTTGTACTGATTATAGCAACAGCTATGTAGCAAGTGGATGAAAGCAAAACACCAGGAAAAGGGTACCCTTGCAGTGTAACTGAGTTTGATTTATGAAGTCAAATTGAGAAAGACATTTAAGAAATTTCCCCACTGATGAGACAGGGTGGTCTGGGGGAAAGAACAAGGACTTTTGAGAGGACCTTGAGTGAAGTTGGGTGATCTCGGATGAGAGAACTTCCTTAGAAGTGGACCCAGCATGGGTTACTTGGACAGTGATTGGAGGAATTACATGTGTATTATACGTAAGAGTAAAATGTTTCCTTTATTATTCTTCCTGTAAGCCAGTGTTTTGTGTCAGTCAACAGATATTTATTGAGCAGCTATTTTTTGGAAGTCTTAGTTGGGGAGTGCTTCCCATAATCTTCACTTAGAACAGGGTTGAATGAATGCATGAATGGGTTAGGGTTACAAAGAAAGCCGCAGACCTTGGCTTCCATGTGTTCATAATTCTAGTTGAGGAAATAACCCACATCACGTACAGTACAGTGGTGATTAACAAAACAAAGCCACAGTTCCGTGCTTACACTCTGGAAAGATAGAGATGAATGCAGGGAGTACTGTCCTGGTACCGCTGGATGTGGCCTTAAGCATATTGCTAAGGTAAGGACCTGGGAGGTGGGGCACCGTCTGCAAAATACTGCCAAGTGTTGATACATTAAGTATAATTGTATATTGAGTGCCTTCTGAATGTTAGGCATCGAGCTAGGCACTTTACATTCTTTCATTCATTCATTCACTTATTTATGTATCCAGTACTTACTTAGTGCCTTCTGTCTGCCAAGGTGCTAGTGTAGCACTGAGTATTATCTCTAATACTTTACCTAGCCTTGAGTAGTTGGTATTATTATTTCTTTTAGAGCAAACTGGTGCTCAGAGATACTTAGTAACTTTAAGTTCCTATCATGCTGTTTGAAAGGGGTGGGACCAGGGAAATTGCTACTGGCTTATGATTGTCTTGTTATGTCTTTAGGTTTTCAAGTTTCAAAAAAGTAATTCTTAGACTATTTTTAAGAAAACACATTTCCAGATTAATGTATTCAGTCTTATACATTTGTTTACTAAGATAAGCAATAGCAAACAGGTATCAAAAAAGACAATGGGAAGAAAACTCTCTCTCTTCATTTTCCTTTCCCTTTTTTTTCTTTTTTAAACCGAGAATTGGGAAAAAACCAATTACTGAAATATACTGAAAAAAACACCTTGGTCTGGCTCATGGCCTTGAAATGATCACAAACTATTAAGAAAACATAACTCAGATTAGGTATGAGAATTACTGGGCTTATTTGTAAAGAGGTTTCACTTGTTCTTTGTAGGAAGAGACTAGATGAGGCAGTAAAGTTAGTTCTCAAAAAATGTAGATCAGTCAATAGAAAGGATGGGACCTAAATTTATTAAAGTGAACACAAAAGATGATGGAATTTGCTCAGAAGGCAGGATTATAAAAGGAAAGAATTAAATTGAGAGATAGAGATATTGGTGGGGAGAAGCTGGGGGCAGGGCTGAGTGTAGAGTGCTGGAATCAAAATTAAAAAAAAAAGAAAACAGGAAATATGACTAATCATACATTCAACAACAGTGCTATGGTGACTGTTCTGCTCTTTAACCAGGAGAGTATGCTCACGCTTGCCAGATGAAGTGAAGAGTCTGTTTATTCATTGGGTAGTTCTGTGTTGCAGTGGGAGTCAAATAGTATCTTTGGTATATGAGTTACGGTCCATTAAGCAGAGCTTTAGTCTGACTTAGAAGGATACCACTGCATGCATTGATCATAGGGTGATAGACTGTTTCTCCTTTAATGAAGCTCTATCACCCTATAAACTTTTTTGAGCACTTACTACATGCAGGGCTGTTTTAAGATTGGACCGTAGCTTTATGTTATGTGTAATTTTGTAACATTAAACTAATTCGGTAGTAGAACATTTTGAGTAGGATTGTTCAGGGACCAAAATCATTTGATTATTTTCCCCTCGTCTGTTACACTGACTAAATCCTGAACTATGAATTGAAATTCCTAGGAGATCAATGTGGTTAGATTGTTAAGTGGTCTAAATAATTCACCCTATTGCTTTGTGTTCTTATTTGGTGGATTTGAGGCCTAGCTGTTCAATCTGTTGATAAGGAGTTTAGCTACAAATGATTATCAGGATAAAACCTATAGACTTGACTTGTGTGGGAGAAATAAAATCTGGCCACATCTACTTTATTAGATACAAAAGAGAAATCAAGTGTAAATTTCTTAATTTTAGCTCTGTGTTCTATAAAAATACGAAGTGGAGTAAGAAAAAAGATCCTACTTTTAGCTTTTAAAAATTATGAAATGAAATAAGAGAAAAGAACAAGATACTACTTTTAGTTTTTCTTTTTTGAGTTCATGCGTATTTTGCATAAGCATGGACATATCTGTGTCAGACAGGTTCTTGTTCTTTTTATGCCCTTTGAGTCCCTTTAATGGGTGTGAAATTTCTATTATGACTCTATTAGTGTAGTAATGTTGATGATATGATCGTACTTGTCAGGATATTTTTGTTTCAAATTGAGATATCTTATACTCTGTACACTGAAAATGAACTTCCAATAAAAGCATTTGATGAGAGTATATTAAATATGCCATAGGCCTGTTAATGTCAGTTTGTGATTTCGTTTTCTATGTACATTTTTTTTTCTTGAAAGGCGTTTTTCATTTTCTGTTCCTCCTTTAGAGGAAGTAAGTAGGTTAGGCCACAGAATCTCAAATAATTCATCCTTCTTACAGTAACAAGCGGGAAGGCAGGAAGTTGAGATTTTGTAAAGGTTGCTTTCGGTGACTACCCCTTTGTGTATAATCACCATGGCAGAAAAGGTAGCAAATCAGATAAACCGTGGCTGCGTTAATAGGATCATTCTCATTAAAATATGACCAGGACATACAAGTTTTGAGAAAATATCAATAAAAAGGCACCATCCTATAACCGATTTCGTATTTAAAGGAAGCATCGATTAGTTGCCACTGAGGCATCTACTGTATAAGGATAGATGTGGACAGAAGACCCAGATTCTGAAGAATTTGTTATTGATGGTACTGAGATTTCATTTCTTATATTGAAATGATCTTGAGTTTTGCCTGCCTAAAATCTATGAACTTGGGCCCTATGGGCAAAATTTTACATCTCTCCACAATGGGATCTCAATTCCAGTGTGTGTGCGATTCAGAGTTCTTATCAGATGGGTGAGTTAGAATATCAAAGCTCGTATCTGTCGTGCTTGATTTGAAAGGAAAATTTTTCTTTGTAGCAATATGTGTGTGTTGAGAGATGCTTCAAGTGTGAGTTTAGATTTTTCTCTTATCCTTATTGAATAAGCCTGTTTAAGAGGTTTGAATTTAACTTCTTTTGATGTGTCCTCCACTGACACTTAAATAAGGAGAGTTTCTTGGAGCAGTAATGTTATGCTTCTGCCAACAAGGCAAGTAAATACTTAGCATTCTAGCTGTGAGTTAGAATTTCACTGAAGAATATGAGATCGATGGACAAATGAATCTGATCTTTTTTTTTCTGATTTCCCCCTCTCCCCGCAACTAGTCTGTTGCATTTTTCCCCTTCTCTTTTTATTCATTCATTTGATGAACTGTATGGATACCTACAATGGGTATTCATAAAGGATAAGGAAATGAATAAATCAAGGTCCCTTTCCTCCAAAGCCTCGTCTAAGTAGATGACCATGATACAATGTCAGAAGTAGTGTGATGGGGGTATAGACTCTCTCTTCCTAGTCCCTCTTCTGGTGTATCGCATACACATAACTCCAGTACTTGTAAAGAGAAGGACTCATTCTGGTCTCCTTTGGGAAGGATCCTTAGCTTTCATTTCTCCTACCGGTCTTTTGCAGGACCTGGAACCACAGTGGGTATGGGAGGAAGCTTTTATACCTCCTCAGCAAAAATCTCCATCAGGTTGCCCATGGTCTACTCTTGGGTAATCATTCGGAGATGATGTCCTTCTGACTTTTTTTGGTTGTTATAACGTTCTGTTCTTTATAAGAGCGTGGCAGAACGAATCCTTATTGACCTTATATTACTTCCCCAAATTCATTTTGAAATTTTACATGTCCATGAAATCCAGAGTCTTACCAGTGTTCTTAACCTCCGATTTTTCTTTACCTTCAGCTCTGGACTCCTGGGGCATCCTTTAGGGCTTTGTGGTGCAGAGGTTCTTGGCCTTTGCAGTTATCACTCCCCTGCCCTGGTGTGCGTCAGATAGTGGGCTAACTGGCGCCTGCAGGGAATGTGGACACTGGAGAGCAGTTTGATTTGTTTTCTTCAAAATAGCTGCAGCTGCATGTACGGCGGGTCTACCATGTGCAAAACACTCTTAGCATGCGTCATTTGAAAAACAAGTTTTTACAACTCTGTAAAGTAGATATTCCCGTTCCATTTTATTGATGAAGGAGCCTAAGGCTCAAGAGAGGTTAGGTACCCTGCCCCGGATTATGCAGCAGTTTGGAAATTACGAGGCTCGGACCCAAACCCAGGTGCTCTAGCCCCGGAGCCTGTGCCTGTCACCATCACACTAGATTGGCTTCTGTGTTGATGAAAATACAACATGCTGGGCCCTGTGGTATAGTCTGAGGGCCACTGTCTTGGGAGATGAACGTTTGTTTCTTGGCTGGATGACCTCAATTTTCTTGCCTGTAAAATATAATCAATCTGAAGAGGTCGTCGTGAGGGTCGAATAGGCTGCTTAGTGAGATCCTTTAAAATGACAACGCGTGGAGAAGACCCCTCTGCTCCGGTATGTCTGTACCCCCTTCATGTATATGAGGCTTTCTGCCTCTGGCCGGTCACCCCTTTGGAGCCTTGTGTTGGTGAGGGTGTGAGTTCTCCCCTTACAGGCTGTGTACCTCTCTGAGGTCGTGCAGGCCATCAGAGAGTCGGTCAGAACACCGTGGACAGGCCTGAGGAGTCAGAGGCCTTATCTTTCTCAGGATCGCTCTCTCCAGCCTGGACTTCAAGGACTACAGGTCCGGAGGGCATTCTCCAGTCTTAGATACCATGAATCTCAGCACCGGGATGCAGGCTGGGAACTAGGTCTGAAGGGAGCATTTGGAGTTGAATCTGACGTGAAGGTGAATACATTTTATTCCTGTAAAATGCTACCCACTTTCGCGTCATTTCCTGACTTTCTTTTCCGTAGCTCAGCATTTTCCCAAAGGCTGGGGGTGGGGCTGGGGGGTTGGTGAGCTCCACGGAATTCGATGCTCTGTGATAATAGAGTCACGAGGCTAGGTGGCCGTGGGAAGCCTTGGCTTGGCCAGCACTTCGCAGGTCGCCGCCCTGCTGCCGATGTGCCGACGTGCGCTGTGCGTATCCTGAAGACCCCCAGGGTATTCCACGTCTCTTTCAACAAAAAAACTTTGTCTCCCAGGCCACGAATCAATGGTCTCCTGAAGGCTGTGTTTTGAGGAGCAGACTGGGAAATGTTGCCCTGGCCTTTCATCCAGTTTCGTTTCAGACCCTTAGCTTGGCCCGCAGTGTGTAGTCAGACCAGCATGGAGGAAGAGAGAGCCTGGCCTTCGGGCCCCTCTCCCTCCCGGGGCGGCAAATCCTTCTCCATCACTTTGGAGGTTTGTCCTATTAAGAAAGGTAATGGTCAAGGGAAACAAAAGCAAAAGTAAACTGTTGGGACTACACCAAATAAAAAGCTTTTACACAGAAAAGGAAACCGTTAGCAAAACAGAAAGGCATCCTACTGAACGGAAGGAGATATTTACAAATGATATATCCAAAAAGGGGCTAATATCCAAAGTATATAAAGAACTTAGACAACACAACACCAAAAAAAAAAAAAAATCCAATTAGAAGATGGGCAGGAGACTTGAATAGACATTTTTCCAAAGCAGACCTGCACATGGCCAACGGACAAATGAAAGATGCTTGACATCACTAACCATCCAGGAAATGCAAATCAAAACCACAATGAGATAGCAGCGCATACCAGTCAGAATGGGTAGTATAAAAAAGACAAGAAATCACAAGTGTTGGCGAGCACGTAGAATAAAGGGAACCCTGTGCGCTGTTGGCGGGAATGCAATTTGGTGCTGCCACCATGGAAAATACAATGGAAGTTCCTCAAAAAAATTAAAAAATAGAAATGCTGTATGATCCAGTAGTTCTACTACCAGGTATTTACCTAAAGAAAAAAATATATTAATTTGAAAAGATATATGCTCCCCTGTGTTTGTTGTGGCATTACTTATAATAGCCAAACTATGGAAACAGTCCAAGTGTCTACCCATAGATGAATGGATAAAGATGTGAGATACACACACACACACACACACACACACACACACACGCAATGGAATATTACTCAGCCATAAGAAAGAATGAGATCTTCCCATCAGCAACAACATGGATGGACCTAGAGGGTATTAGGCTAAGTGAAACAAGTCAGATAGTGAAAGACAGAAACCACATGATTTCACTTGTATGTGGAATCTAAAAAACAAACCAAATGAACAAATAAAAAAACAGACTCTCAAGTATAGAGAACAAACTGCTAATTGCCAAAGGGGAGGAGTGAGGGGGCATGAGCAGAACAGGTGAAGAGGATTAAGAGGTATAAAAAAGAACTAGTAGTATTTTCTGGAGCTATGTAAATATGACATACTATTAGCAATAAAATACCCGCTTTTATGGAGTGATCTTGAGTCTTGTGGTATTTAGATTTTGAACAGGTAGCCTGCCATAAGAGATAATACAGAAATACAATTAAATGAGAGAAACAAGTCACTGTTTAATTTTTTTAAGGTCACTTGAGCAGCTTTCGTGAACTCGAATAATTGTTAAACCAGATAATTATAATAAAAAGCTAAGGTTTTGTTGACTGCTTGCTATGTGATAGGCACTAGGCGAAGGTTTCATCTGATTATCTCATGGAATCTTCAACATTGCCCAATGAAGAAAGGTTCCATATGCCACAGCCACACCTTGTAGGTGGGGAATTGAGACTTCCAGAGAGTAACTGGTCTGAGGTTACTGAATAGGCAGTTGTCAGATTTTGCAAAGTGAAATGAAGAGGAGGAAGGGAGGGAAGTGGTTGAGGAAAGGGCAAGGGACAGAAGGGGGAACTGGTGAGCTCGGGGCAGGTTTTGAGGATAATCCATGAAATATTTAATTTGTGCCTGTGACAGGATGACCAGGAGCAGGGTGGCTGGGGATAGGGAGGCTCAGAGCAGTTTTATAAGCCACATTAAGAAGGTGGTTAGCAAGTGAAGAGAGGCTTTTTGGGTGATGTTACTGAATAATGACATTAGGACTTTTTGTAGGTCACAGTGTGCCAGAGAGCGCATTCGGTTAGCGACTGAGGATTTCTACAAAGTAAACAGAAAAGCTTCAGTCGATGGTATTAAAGTGGGCAGCATAACAACAAGGCATTGGATTCGCACGGTGGAGATTGGCTTTCCCCAGTGATACATGTTGCTCTGTATCTCCTTGCTGTCTATATTCTGCATAGTTGGCATTTTTGTTTGGTTTGTGATGATGATTTTAGGGTTAGCATTCCTGACTCTTTACAAAAGATAGGTGGTCCTTTTAACCCAAACTGATTAAAACTAGGTGCTGATATCTCAGTTCGGTCATCTGAGTGACAGAATTTTAATCCGATTCTGCTTTTGAGGTGACGTTCATCCCCATTTTATAACTACTCCCAACTCCTAGCCATATCCTCTCTGTACCTTATTTTTGAAGAACGCACCTGTTAACTCTAAAGCTATAGAATGTAACTCCAAAAAAGCAACTGTAAGAGTATTAAAACTATTTAACTGTTCTTATAGTGAACATTAACTAGCCATTCTTTTAAATACACTATTTTATTTATTTATTTTTTATTTTTTAAAGATTTTTCATTTATTTATTCGACAGAGATAGAGACAGCCAGCGAGAGAGGGAACACAAGCTGGGGGAGTGGGAGAGGAAGAAGCAGGCTCATAGCGGAGGAGCCTGATGTGGGGCTCGATCCCATAACACCGGGATCACGCCCTGAGCCGAAGGCAGACGCTTAACCGCTGCGCCATCCAAGCGCCCCTAAATACACAATTTTAAAACAATGGTTTGAAAAAAAAAAAAAAAACAAAAACAAAAACAATGGTTTGAGCAGGAATGGCCCGACTACAGTTAACTCCCTTTCTTAATAATCTTTATTTCTCACTTTATCTGCAGATCCAGACTTTTGGTTTATAGGCAGTGCCTATTCTTTCACTTGATTTTGAGCATCCTGGAGTGGGTGGCTTACCTCCCAGGGGACTCTTGTCTTCATGTCAGCGCTAGGCGGGTTCTTCACGCTGACCCCCCTGTAGGAGCTCCGCACTGGGGGAGGCCATGGCCCTCCCTCCAGCCACCACTTGTTTTATCCTCTCGGTGGCAGATATGAATGAAGGGATTGTATGAAGGGGGATTATGAAGGACACACAAACTCTGCTTATCTCTAGTCAAAATAAGATAACGGTAGATTCTTGACATTTGTGAAGGATATATCCCAAGGCAATCGCCAGTTCTCAACTTGAAAAAAAAAAATCATTGTAACACACAATTTCTTCCTTCAGATTACTAAAGTATAACTGAAAAATGTAAATGATCTCTCTAGACCTTAACTACTTATCTTGCTTGATGAGCAATTTTTGTACTGTCTGGAGCACTTATTGAAACAAATTCACACATCTTTTCTACTTACTTCCTTTTGGAGCATTTGGTAGTTTTGTTCACACAATGTGTCTGAGTCATCATTGCATTTGACATTTCAGACTTTAATTTATCTGAAACTTCTATTTTGTGGCGAGGGCCTAGCGCTTTCATAAACATTTCCATATTCCCCTCATTCTGTCATCAACACTAGAATCAACTAGCAGTTAATTTTGTTTGTTTCATTTCTTAACAAGAAACAATGTTTTATCTCTTTCTTTAAGGTGGCCATAGACTAAGACTAAGCGCTCTGAGTATCCAGGTGACTTGCCCTTGCCCCTCAGCTTCACGGCATGTCTCATTCAGAGTCATGTCTCTGCAAGATAACAAATTACTGAATGTCATGGGAACTTCAAATGCCTCCCAGGAATGGTAGAAGCCATAAATAGTCTGTGAATGCCAGCGATCTACTATATATTTCTGATACCTGAGTTGTGGAGAAGTGAACCCTACCCTTCCTCTTCTCATCCATCTGTGGAGCTGATGCATTTGCCTATAGAGTTAAATACCTACTATTTAAAGTACCCAAGAGCTTTGGGGAAGTTGACTTCCCTTAGGGACTTCTATGCTATAGCTTCCATTGTTGGCAGCAGTCATGAACTAAATATTTTCATGCGAAGACCTGCCTTTTGTTACATGGACAATTCTAAATTGACATGAAAAAGGATTTTAGAACATATTTTTCATTATTTTTTTTTCTTGAAAAAAAAAAATTGAACAGTCAACAGGTATAAAGGAATGTCCAGAAAGCAGATTCCCTCCCATGGCTCTGTTTCAGCAAACTGTTTCCCCTTTCTGGAGGCAGCCAGTGTTATCAGTTTCTGATGAATCCTTGCAGAAAGAATGTATGCCTATATAAGTAATACACACATACACACAGCCTTTTGTTTTATAGAAGTGGTAGCACACAGTTTTTATACCTGGCATAAAATTAGAGTATTGGTACTGTGTTGGAGCTCTTTCTGTATCAGAATGTAAAGAGCTTCCTCAGTGTTTTCTATAATGGCATTAAATGCCGTATGGATGTACCGCAATTGTCCTTAATTGACGGACTTTTGGATTATTTCCAAGTTTTTGACCTTATGAACAGACCTGTAGTCAGTGAATAACATTTTACATTTTTTTCTTTTTACCTATGTGCGAGTATTTATAGAATAAATTTCTATGGGTAGAACTGCTGAGTTGGAGGATATGTCCTTGGAAATTGATCTCCAGAGAGGTTGCTTTCATTTCTAATGCCACCATCAATGCACGAGAGGGCCTGCTTCCCCATATTCTCATAACACAGGATTTTTGAATATAAGATATTAACTAATCTTCTCATTGCCTGCTGTTTCTTGAAAACTAGGTTATATGGGGTTGAGGCTTCCAGGGATTTATTCACGTGAGAAACTGAGCAAATTCATCCATTAGATATGATGTCCCAAGGGAAAGGCAAGTTGCAAAGCTTTGGTTTGGAGGCAAAGAATGGTGAAGAGAGAGACACAGAAGGTAATTCTGAGGACGGTATTCCATGTCATTTAACCTGTCTTCCAGCCCTTTTGTTGGAGGCTTAAGGCAAGAAGATTGTAATAAAAATGAGTAAAAGCTAGAGTGAACTGTTTCACCAAAGAGGGACTTTGGGAGTCTAACACGGACAGTAATGGTCTTTGCCTTCAGTAAAGTAACCAGCTCCTAACAGCGGGCCTCGGTAGACGCACACTGGACATCAGAACCCTTGATTTTAGCCATTTCCAGTTATGATAGGAAAGCTAGTGGGAATCAAAAGATCAAAGCTGCAGTGGTGTATTTGCTGGATGTGTGAACCCCACAGTGGTCCCTTTTGACATCAGCAGTGGCTGGAGACTGTTAGGATTTAGAAGAGGTTAAGAGGAAAATAGAGGATCTTGGCTGAGCACAGATTACCCATCATGGTACACTTTTGAGATACTTCCTTAGGAAATCTCAGCATCATTAACAAGAGATTGGGGGTGAGATGCTCTGCAGAATGAGAAGTGCCATTTGTGACTTGCATTGTGAATGACTCTATTACCTACCTGCTTTTTGTGGTCCGTGGAATATAGGTTACACATGGGACTGTGGAATAGTGCCAGGTGATAATTAAAGAAAAAATAAAACAAAGCATTTCTAAGTTCTAAAAGAAAAAAAAAAGCTTCATTCTTAGGACCCCAACTGATTGAAGTGAAAGGGCTTTCTTTGTATGTATGCAAGTACGGACACTTCTGGAGAATGAAAGCAAGGGAGGAAAGATGTAGGGTGTCACGAACAGGCAGCTTCTGTTACAATAATATTGGTTGTCGGCTGTTTTGTCTGATGAAGAGATGATAGACAATGTCCTAGCCATTCAGACTTCTTGTGACAGTGCGAGTAGCCATTTGGCTTCAAAATCAGATAGTGGGAAAGACAACATGGTAAATATTTTTATCCTATCATTATTTTATACAAAATATTCACAAACCTTAAAGTGAAACAATGAACAGAATTTTTTAAATAATTTTTAGATCTGTGCTTATAGGTAGAGTACACTGTAAAACATTACGAGTGTTTTGTGGAAAAAAGCAAATTCTAAGGATTTCCAAAAATGTGTTGTGAGCATTTATTGCAGGTTTTGTTCGGTGCTAACTTTTATTTTTTTTATTTTTTAAGATTTTATTTATTTATGTGGCAGAGAGAGATGGCCGGCGAGAGAGGGATCACAAGCAGGGGGAGTGGGAGAGGAAGAAGCAGGCTCCTAGCAGAGGAGCCTGATGTGGGGCTCGATCCCAGAACTCTGGGATCACGCCCTGAGCCAAAGGCAGACGCTTAATGACTGCACCGCCCAGGCTGCTCCATGTTCAGTGCTAACTTTTAGATTTCCCCTGCTTTCTATTCCTTCTGCTAGTCACAGGCAGGATTTTGCTGTTGTGAATTTTACGCATTTATGTTTTTTTAAGTTTTTAAGACTAGAATTCTATTTCTGTTGTAAATGTGTCTTAATGGCACTTTGTTAATAAGCATATATTTGATGGTATTTTATTAAAAGGATACACATTGCACTGATATACATAAATCAAGACCTTCTACCCTAGTAAATTGGTCTCTGGATTTGTCATGTCTAAGGAGTAAGTTAGGGAAAAAGTAAGTTTAGCCAGATTCTTAGAGGTGCGACAAGACAAGATGATGGTTGAGAAAAAAGCCCAGGGTTGAAATCAGACTGACCTGGTTTCAGATCTTGGCTATGCCACTAGATATGGTTTTGGGTGAATTACTGAAGTCTGCAACTCATCTTCAGTGTAGACTGGAGGGATTTTAGAACCCATCTTTTTGTGAGAAAGAAATAAATGAAAAGAGGTATGTAAATTGTTGCTTTGAGTCCTTTTCTAGAAGAAGGTGAGATCGAATTAATAAATTAAAAAGTATACGTATTATGTCTGACACTGAGTACCTGGTGAATAAATGCTATTGTAATTAGAGAAAGAACAGTAAAACTTTTATTTTCTGTGGATCACTCAGGTTTTACCCAGTTTATCCACCAGGGGGAAAATTATGCTGTCACTCTACTGCCTATCAAGAAAAAGTTGCCAGTCCTACACGGCTTAATAGGGAAGTTGATTTTGTTGCTGATCTCCATTTAGCGAGGTAGGAGTCGGAGAGAACTTAAGCACAAGTCCTAATTCACTTAACATCCTCACTGTTTCTTAGATTCATCTTCCTCAGGCCTTCACATCTCAGTTCCTGTTTTAAGAGTTAAGTCCTAATGATAGTGAAATCTAGTACTTCTTCAGATTCAGACTATATGAATTTTGAAATGATCAGAAATAGACTTAATATGTAATGTTTGACATTTTCTCATTTAAAGGGGACAAAGGAAGAAAGAGTATGGAGGCATCTAATAAACTTCAACAAAAGCTAGGTATAACTGAAAGAAACACAGGTTTTTTCTATTGACTATTTAACAATAAATGTGTACTATGTATCTAAAGAGACTGCACTTAAAATATATTTCTATTATAGAATTTTTCAAGCACTTCTAAACCTAAGATACAGTACGATAAACTGCTGTGGGCCCTTCAGACTTCTTGAGAGTTACCAGCATGTTGCCTGTTTATTTCACCACTTCACCCTCTTGACTAATTGATAGCAAATTCCTAACTTAATCATTCCATCTGTCAATTTCAGTTGACAAGGACGAAGTCCCCTTTTGAAAGTATATGCCATCGTCATCCCTCCAGAAAAAATCAGCATTTTTGTACATCATCAAATAGCCGGGTGGCATTCGTGCTTCCCTTCCTGTCTAATCTTCGTCGTCGTCTTTAAGAAATAGTTGAAATCAGGGTCCGAACAAGAGCGATGAACTACGATATTGTGATTTATTAATATGTCTCTTAAATCTCTTAATCTAAATTTCAGATTTCCTCTTCCATGTATTTGTTTTACTCCTGGCCTTGTGCGTGTGTATGTGTCTGTGTGGCAGAAAGCCAAGTTTTTATCCTCTACAGCAGTGGCTCTCAAGTCTCTCTGACACTCTTAAGAATGATTGAAAACCCCAAAGAGCTATTGTTTATATGGGTTATATCTATTAATATTTCCTGTATTCAGAATTAAAATAGATAATTTAAACTACTTACTTAAAAATAACAGTAGCAAACCCATTACATTAATATATGTCTGCACAGTTTTAGTGAAACATAATCATAGTTTCCTTAATGGAAACATGAGAGAAGTGGCACTGTTTTACATTTTTGAAAATCTCTTTAATGTCTGGCTTAATAGAGGGTAGCTGGAATTTCATATCTGCTTCTGCATTTGTTGCAATATGTTGTTTTGGTTGAAGTGTATGAAGAAAATCTGCTTCACACAGATGTGGGTTTGGAAAGGGGGAGGAGTATTTTAAGTTTTTTCATTTGATGGTGGACATTCTTCTGTGATACTACACCAAAAGTCGACAAGTGGTAGTTTCTTAAAGGTAAGTTGTGGTAGTGGGCAGTTTGAAACCCTGATGTTGAACTTTTTGTACTGTGTTACATTAAAATCCATTGGTCTGTCATGCACTTGAATGGATCCTTTCCATGCATAATTTTGTGACATCAAGCATGGTTATTTGGAAAATACTGCTTCACGGAGTTATGCAAATCTCCCAAATGTTGACATCTGTCAAATATAAAATATTTTAAAAATCCTATTCACAGATATCGTCACCCATCTCCTTAGAAGAGTATTTAGCTGTTGGGAAGCTGTCAAGAAGCTCATGGTGGTAGATACATATTTTCCAAAATCATGGTTTTCCCTTGAATGCTGAAATCGTGTCTTCAGTAACAAATGCTGTCAGTGTTTCCCTTGACGTTGACAGGCTCACTTCATTTATTTTTGGCAACATATTTGCCAGATATCCAAACTTGAATGAACATAGTTTGTTAAATACACGGTCTTCCATGGAAGAAGCAGCTTGTTCAGCGTGCGTCTCAAACAGTACACAGGTGCTTTTCCTTGGTCCTTTGACACACCCAGGCGCTTTATGTGTGCTTCCCCTTTCATCACACAGAATAGTAGAAAGATGTGTATTCAAATATCAAGACTTAATGAAAGTTGTTTCTTGACTTCATCAAGGATGATCTCTAGAAACTGGCATTTGTTTTCTGTAAGTACATGGCGGTAAAGGAGGCGACGACTACTCCTGCCGTCGGGCACCCCGACTGTTTGCCCACTGTTGCTCTTGTAGCATCAGTGCAGGTGTCAACATCGCGAAGAAAGTGAATAATGCGTTAGTATTTTTATGAAAATAGTTTTGACTTGTTGGGCCTTTTGCAAGGATCTCAGGTCCTCCTGGGGTCTGTGGACCACACTTTGACAATTGTTCCTAAGTGTTTCTGACAGTCTGAATTTCACTCCTTTTATTTTTATGGTGTGATCTAACATATCTTTCTGTCTCTGGTATTTCCTGTAAATAGACTTGATCAGATTAGGTTTTGTTTTGTTTTTTCTTGGCAAGACAACTTCCTAGATGGTGTTAGGTTTGTATTCTTAGTAGTCATCGATGGCCATTGCCAAAGCCATTCATTTATCGAGGATTGAAAATACTAATGTTTCAGTTCTGCCATTCCTCCTTTATTAGCAGGAACTCTTTCTAAACTGAAACTTCCTCTCACCAATGATTTGGCTACCCTGAGGTACAGTTCGCATGGATCTCATGCAATGTAGACAGGATAAATCCTTGTTTCTTTTTCCAGATAATGAATTGGTTCCCTTGTAGTCTCCAGAGGTGATCAATGAGGTGTTCTTGGTTTGTTTTCAATATCAGTATGAACTCATGGATTTAAACTTACTTGATGTGTTTCAGTTCATTGCAGGAGCAGTTTGGCCAGCAGGAGCCTCTTCGAGCTGGCTTCTGAGTTCTTTTGCTATGACCTCTGTTGTCTTTGATAGCTTCCTTGCTTTTTGTTGACCAGTTCCAGACTCATCTTGCCCAGCTGCTGCTGAGCAGAAATCAGCCCCTTCCCTGGGAAGAACTCAGAGAAGTGGTGTGTAGAGACCACAGTCCGAGCACTTGGCTGCTCATTACTGATGGTTGGTGGTTGTTTCTAGATTTTGTCAGTGGGCAAAGCTAGAAAATATGCATATTTTTTAAAGATTAAAGTGTATCATGAATTCATACTGATACTTCTATTCATCTTTCATTGCTTATCAGTGTCACCAACATAATTACTTACTTTTTTAAATCCCATACCACATAGACAACAGTCTCGGAATAACAATATCAATGTGACCGCTAACAATGTGATTATGGAAAACTGTTTTGCAGTTTTTAAAAAAATGCAAATTAAAAGCATTATCACAGTTAGCTGACTTGGTTATCTCTTAACATAGTCTTACTATTCGTGTTTGCTGTATATTTTAAGACTGCTTCCCTATTTTCCAGAACATCAAATTGACAGATATGTCAACTGAATTAAATTAATCAATTTACTGAAAGAATCAGTCACACTGTGAATTCATTGAATTGACAGAGCAAACTTAATTGATAAGTTTAGTGTGGATGACAGTCCTAATGCACTGGAATTTTCTTGTTCTTTTTATTATCTAAATGGCTTCATTTTGTTTATTAACATCTAATATTAATTCAGTCCTTTATCTGTACCCACTCACCTTTTCAATATCTTTAAGCAACAACAAAAAAACTACTTAGTGGGCAAGAAATTCTATTTATATGTATCATGATTTTTTATTTTAAACGAATATGCTATGAAATAATTCCTTTTTAAGAATAGAAAAATTGACAATTTTTAATGTATAAATTTTAGTAATATTTTTTCTTCTATAATTTACTAGGAATTGCACTAGAAAAAAATGATATTTTGGAGCATTTATTTCTAGATCTATGGATAAGGGATTTGTAATCAAGGAAATTATGTAATTATGGACACTGAGGTAATGACCACTCAAATAAAAACTGATTTGTATGTAGAATATTTAATGATATGCCCTTTTCCCCCTTCCAGGTTCAAAAAGAAACCATGACGGAATCTGCCTCTAGCGCAAGCGGTCAAGAGTTTGATGTATTCAGTGTTATGGACTGGAAAGATGGAGTAGGCACATTACCAGGAAGTGACTTAAAGGTAAGCTGTCTTTATTAAAGAGAGCTATCTCTGTGTGTGCATCTGTGTGTGTTTATTAAAATAAATTTGACTACATATGTGAAACAAGAATTAAAAGCATTAAGCATAACGCTCTAGGTTTCATATGATGCTGAGATCTCTACAGTAAAATTTCAAGACAATTTGAAATGCTGACGACTTGGCAGAAGTCTTTGTCACTTGGGGTGGTGGATGGGAATATTTTGGCAATATGTGCTTATTTTGCAGAAGTTGAATTAGAGCTTCCAGAGAATAATCCCAGGTTTGACTTTAGCATGATGGACAATAAATATGGAAATGGTAGGCTTCTAAGACCTAGCTTCCTGTGCTTCATAGTCATGAACTTTATAACTTTAAATGAATAACCACATTCCCTGTGCCCTAGTTTTCTCTTTTAAAAACTGGATAATGTTAAAATATTGAATAGACAGGGCTATTCTCCTCCCTTAAGTTATTTATACTGTAAATATGGATTTTTATATAATCACTTGTTCAAAAGCGGGACCTTCCTGTAAACCAGGTTGCTTTTATACAGATGAGAACTCTCTTCAGAGAGTGATGCTTCAGTCTGCTCCTTTCCTGTCTGCTCGCCCTGCTCCTTTTCTTAAGCCTCCCTAAACCCACTGCAGGACCACCTCTACTGTTCTGTGAAACATAGTTATGCAAGTGCTCATCGGGGAAGCCAGTCACCCCCACCTCTCATTTCTAATGTGTTTTTGCTCTAATCCTATCTCTGGGACCTTGAACCTGTCTGTGGCCTTTTAGACTTTGTGTTTGTATGTGGTCACTCAGGTGTTTGAACTTCTGATCACCCTCACTGGCTGTCACTTGGCTTCCTCTATAGTGCTCAGTGTTCTGGTCTATCTTGGATAGAAATTCCTGCCCCCTAATAGTGGCTTCCTGGAATCCAGTACCTTTTAGTGGCTACTTGACAAGTATCTCAGCCAAGCGCATTCTAGTTCATCCTCAGTGGTGAGATTTGGACAATCCATCATTGGAAAAATACTTAGATTTTAGTTGGGTTAGGTTGAATTAAGTGCAGTGTGCCATCTTATCTATCTATCTGAGTTTAGACTTCAGTGAAATCTGGAAAGGAGATACGGTTTTTAGTTTTAGTTTTGTATGACCTTGAACAAGTCAGTAAGTCTCTTTGAGCAAGGTTTCCTCTTTGGTGAAATAAGGAATTAAATGAATATTAAGGATTTTATCTGCTCTAACATTCTCCAAATGTTCATCTGCATTAGATATGATGGGAATCGCGTGCTGAAATTTGTGAGAAAGAAAAACTGTTCCAGACACTCATAATGTCAGCTTCTTAGTAGCTGCATGAGCTTTGTGAAGTTATTTAAATTTCCTGAGTTTCAGAATCTTTATCGATAAAATGAGGAAATAGGATCTATGTCACAAGGTGGTTATAAGGATTGAAAAAAGTAACATATGGAAAACACTTAACAAATTGTATCTTTCCTAGCTTTGCGATATATTATGTAAGCTGCCTTTTTTATTATTATTATTATTATTGTTGCTTTATTCTTGTATTTTTCATGTACATTTTTGTCCCTTCTCAATTGTGTTATTTTGGTGTCAGGTAGATGATGAAATTTATAACTTTTGTTCAGTTAGATTTTAAACTTTCTATCCCTGAGAAGTTTCCATCCCTAAAAAATTTAAATTGCCTGAAGGTTTTCTAAGCAATGGATTTTAGGAATTAACCTATTACTTTTATTAAGGTAATAAGGTAATTAAGCCACTTAGTGGGTATTATAATCTGGTTTATTTTATTTGACTTTTAGGCTCATCTAATTACCTGGGTAATTGCCTTGTATCCAATTCACTATATGTACTGTAGACAGTTTGAAACCCCACTTCTAAAAAAAATAATAATAAATTTTTTTCTGCTTTATAACCATTTTTATCTGAAGAGATTCAAGGACAAGCCTGTTGAATATGTTACTTAGGATTTCTAAGTCACTTGCTCCTGATATGAATATCTGAATTGCTTAAGAGACCTGATTGAGAAATTGATTTTTCACAAAAATAAGATATTAAAAAGAACTTTGAATAGAACACGAGATTTACTCTCTGACATTGTGCCTTGTCTATCTTACATTACTGAAGCTTCTGTTTCTTAATGGGTATATAGGCACGCAGATTTCCTCGTAAACAAGGTGCTCTCCTTAGACAGCCAGCTCAGGTCAGTGCAGCCCTACAATCAGCTAATACACAGAAGTCAGTTTCTTATCATGGGAACAGGGTTTTATATGCTTCAGTTTATTGCCATTTTGAAAGAACGTTTCTCTGTAAAACGTTGCTGGCCAATCAAGTTATGTCACTCTTCTGCTTAAAATCCTTTAGCAGTTTCCTGTCTTTCATGGCAAAGTTTATCACAGAAGTTTGTGGTGATCTGGCCCCCACTTTCCTCCAGCTGCATCTCATTTCACTCTTCTGTGCCATCTTGTTTCCTTTCCAGCCCAACTAGCTCGTTGAAGGCTTCAAACCTTGGTCTGTTTATACCCGTTCCTGTTGCTGGAATCCCCTTGCCCCTCTTCATCCTGGACTAACCAACCTTTATATAAAACAGAGTGCAAAAACTTTTCCTTTGGGTGCAGCAGTGGAAAGAATAGAGAGTTTACTCTCTGATGAGCACTTTGCATCTTTTTATTTAATCCTTTCATTTAATTCTTTTGAGGTAGTTCCTATCACTGTTGTCAGTTTACAGATGGGAAAACAGAGGCCCAGAGTGGTTAAAGCATTTGCTCAAGGTCAAGATATTGGCAGAACTGGGTCTAAAGCTGGGCTTTTCTGATATTGAAATCAGATTCTCTTAGCACTACTATACTACAGTCTAAAGAGAGAAGATGTTTTCATAACAAAAAAGATACAGGGAAAACGTTAGAGCAGTTTAGAGGAGGTATTATTTTAGCTGGAAGTAGTTGTCACATGGTCTTCAGGTGTCTGAAAATAGGTCGACATCTATGTGAAGACTTCCTTGGGCAGGGATGGCAGGCAAGAGAGAGAAGGGCATTCAGAGGAAGGCCTACCCTAAGAAAGTATGGTGTTAGGGGAGAACGGCAAGTGTCCACTGGCCGTCTTGGAAATATTGTAGTCATCCACAAGACATTTTTGCTTAAACGAGCTTTGGAAATGGCACCATTGCCTAATTATTCTGTAAAATGGCAAATTAGTATTTGTAGATTAATTTCTCAGGGCCAGCCATACAAACAGGCAGGCATGATGTGGTAGTGGGAAGGTGCATGGCAGGGCTCCCTGTCCCTAAGCAATTTCTCTCTCTGAACTTCTAATTGATGTCTGAAATTTATCCACAGAGAATTACCCCTCTGGGTCATGAGGATTTAGCCATGTGGAATCCTTTAGTAAAATGCAGATACACTCCTGAGAGTGATAGCATCTTATCTAGTAAGAATAGTTGCCACTTAACTGAGAGCCAGGCCCTGCAGCAGCAATGCCGAAACCCAACTGGAAAATTCACTGTACTCTTAGTGTGCAGTTTTGCCTTGTGATTAATGTTCAGAAGCGTGGAGTTACCAAAATCTTTGCTCTTAAAACAGATTGGTAAGTAGAACTCACATTTTCAGCATGGAAAGTAATAAAAATAGTAATCCCAGCAGCATCTTTTAATGATCTGTGATTAAAGACGGGCAGAAATCGGCAGAGGATCCTTTGCCTCTACAAGCTGAAATAAAGAAGAGAATTGAGTCAATTGAAGATAGTTCAAGCCAAGCCAAACAAGCAAACCTTTGCAGCCCCTTATATATTTCAGGCATGGTTGTTTTCTGACTGACCTAGATGTATCCGCTAACAGAACAGATTACAACATCAGCTGATATGTTTGACGTGCTTACTAAATTTCTTTTGTAAAGTTGATAATTTTGATGTTCTTGATTATGGAATGCAGCCCCTCAATAAATTTTTATGCTGCTTTTTGGATGTCT
Organism: Ailuropoda melanoleuca; assembly: GCF_002007445.2. Taxonomy (NCBI): domain Eukaryota; kingdom Metazoa; phylum Chordata; class Mammalia; order Carnivora; family Ursidae; genus Ailuropoda; species Ailuropoda melanoleuca. The sequence continues at coordinate 76,989,040 of NC_048227.1, forward strand.
CGGTTAAAAGAACTAATAACGTTGAAAAAAGAAATAAGAGGGATTATTTCAAGTTTCCATGGCTCTAAAACCATTCATAAAAAAGTATTACCCATTTCAGAACCTGAGTGTTTTATTGAGGGGAAAAAATGTTAGGGAATGTGTCAGTCTTTCTGGAATTCCAGTAATGCTGGCAGCACCAAACAGCCTATGTTGTCCAGTGTTTTCTACAATAGTAACAATGTGAAAGACAGTAAATCCACATTGAGAAGCCAGGAAAAAAAATTAATCCCTATGTCTTTTTGTATATGATAGGGTACTTTGAAAACACTTGGAGGTTAATTTTTGAGATAAAGTAACTTTGGTTAGGGTAGGTTTTCTTTACTTTTTCAGGGTTATAGGATGCCCTTGAGAATATGATGGAACTTATGATCCCCAGAAATATGTATGTGCCCATGACATAATCTTGCGTGTATTTGATGGGATTCATCAGTCCCCTGAAATCCAGCTACGGATCCCTGGCTTACAGGGGTTAATTGTGTCCCTGAGTGTCCTGACATCTTTACTTTGTACTTCGGTTTAGGTCGGTTACGGCAATAAGTATTAGAAGGAAAAGAGAACTGAGATTAATTGTTGTATTGTGGGAATATTCTCTTTGACCTTTGCGAGTAGTTGAGCCTAAAGCTTCCAAGTGTCATAACTCTGAATTTTTATTTGAAGATTCCACTCAGTGGTGTTCTCTTTCTCAGTGTTGGAAATGCAGGGTGCCGCCGTTTTGCAGCAATCTGGAAACTTAAACCACATGACACTCTCAGTGTAATGCAAGTGGTGCTGTTTCTCACATTTTGTCGTTTTCAAATAGCTATTAATTAACAGCAACATATAATAAAAGTAAAATCACTTACCTGAACCAAATGATATGACAAAGTTCATGCCTATTGTTCTGTTAAACTTTCATGCAGAATTGATTTTCTGTCTTATTCTTTAATATCATTAATTAGTAATCATTACGGCTTGTTTTTTCTACTCTTGCCCAGTAGATGGTACTGTCAGCTTTATTTTGAAATATTCCCTTTTCAGAGTAGATCATTTAAAAAAATTTTTTTTCCAAAAATAAAGTTATTTTTAGCTCTTTTCCTCTCAATTACCTTTTGCCACTTCCTAGACTGACATTTTTAGGTGAGCACACTAGGTATAGTAAACACACGTTAGCTGGGAACCTATATCCGAAATATATAGCAGAAAACATTTGCACTTTCGTTAACAATTTCAGCTTTGTCAGTCTAAAAAGCTTTTAATCATTGTAGAGTACGTGCATAACATTTTTTTTAAGGTGCCGTTTCTTCCGGGTGGAAAGAATAGTCATTTTTGCTTCAGCTTTTTCTGACTTGTAGTCTGAATGATTCAATGAATCGTTCTATTGGTATGTTGACTAAATAGACGTTTTAGACGGGGGAATGGAAGGTCTTACATTTAACTACTACATATTGGCATGCTCATCCATATTTCTGTGAAAGATCTAAAAACTTGAAGCAAAAAGTTTTATCATCTTTCGAATCGTGAACTTTCCAGTTTTTCACCAGCTGTCAACATTAGTGGATTCTTGATGTCATTTTATTTTATGGAAAAACAGAGGACTATGGAAAACTTAGAACTTCATGAATAGGAGAGAAAACCTAGTTGTTTCAAAGAGGATTGGGCGGTGGGGTGGGGGGCGGTCTCTGCGCATAGATAGTGGTTAAGCCTTCAATGCACGCACAGTACAACCAGGCTATTGCAGAAACATAGTTGGTTTGAAGCTTGCCATGACATGAGAGGACATTTTCAATATTTGGAGCCAAAATGTCCATGGAATCAAAATGCCTGTAATTTTTAGTGATAGCGTTGGCCTGCAGATCTCATAGACTTCAGCAGTTGTTCTGGAGGACTCCGGGTGAATAGGATGGAGAATTCCAAAAAGCAATGAAAGAAAGAAGTGTAGAGCTGGGGCTCACACGGCTCACACATTGGCTTTCCTCGTGTACATCTCAGAAATATTAGGAGATGTGGGTGCAGGCCATTAATTCTGGAAGAGAGATTTCTTTCTCTTGGCCTAGGTGAACTTGGGTGAGACAAGTTGATTCCTGGGAAAACAGTAATTTTTCTTTTACTCATTTGATTACTAAGTAAATAGTAATATGAAATAAGAAAAGAAGTCCTAGCAAAACCTGGTCTTTGAAATGATAGAGCACAGGAGGTGAGCAGCCATCAGTTCTGCCGGCTCAGGGTAGGGTTCGTTGGTTACCGTACTGGAAGAAGTACCTTGCTGCTTCGTTCTTTTTTCCCTTCTCCAAATCCCCAAATTAGTAAAATGCAAAGGACTTAATATTAGTAGAGGGCTCATCTAGATGTATGTGCTGAAATGAACTTTTAAAGCATAATTAATTTGCTTGAAGACTATATGTGTCAGCCATGCAATGATGACCGTTTTGAGCGCTTTCGTACATGGTGCCTCTTTCTACCATGTTGTCCCTAGTTTCGGGTGAACGAGTTTGGTGCCCTGGAAGTTATCACAGATGAAAGTGAGATGGAAAACGTGAAGAAAGCAACTGCTACCACAACTTGGATGGTACCAACTGCTCAAGAAGGTAAGAATGGGTCGTCTGCAGGACCCTTTGTTTTGAGAGTTTTAAAAGAAGAATATCTAGGTTTTATAATAGGCTGGAGCTTTGAAAATCTTGGGTGATTTTCATGTCATATGTTCTTAGGTAAATTTCTATAACAAAACTCATATGGAACCAACTTTTGTATTTTAAAATAACTATAAACTGTCTTCTTTCCTAATGCCAGATCTGTAATAGCACCAGGTTAATTGGAAATTATCCAGTAAATCCAGTGTTGTAATAGCCTACCCAGGTGATTTAGCCAAAAGCCTGCCACTTTTTTCTCATCTACTCCGATGGTTGTAACTAACACCTATATGCTGATGACTCCTAAATCTATATCTCCAGCCCCGACCTCTCCCCCGAGCTCCAGGCCCGTATTTCCACCTGCCTACTGGACATCTCCACCTGGATGTCCCACAGGTACCTCAAACTCCACATGTCTGAAATGCAATTCATTTTCTATTTCTTTCTCCCCTTCCCCCAAACCTGCTCTTTCTTCTGTAACCCTTATTTCAGTTGGTGGTAGCACCATCCACCCAGTGGACAAGCAAGAAATCTAGGAGTCATCCTGAATTTGTTCTCCCCTAGTCCCGTGGCCTGTTACTCAGTCTCTTGGTTTTTATTTCCTAAATACATCTCAGATCTGGCTTTTTCTACTAATGATCACTGCCACTGCCTTAATGTAGGCCCTTATCAGCTCTCACCTAGAGAATCTCTGCTTCTGATTTCACCTAATTGATCCCACACCTTGAAGTCAGAGGAACTTTTGTAGATCGGTGATCTGACACTTCACTGATTTCTTATTGTCTCTGTAGCCGAACATAACAAGGATCTGGGTGGCATGCACCCACCTGCTTGCTGTGTCTCTTTGCTCTCTGTTCTGTTCTGTCTGTACACGGTGTCCTGGTAGTGCCCGCAGCACTGAATTCCATGTAATTCTCCCAACATATCATGGGGTCCCGTGCTCCCTTGCCTTTGCTCATGCTCTTTCTTCTGGGATACCATTTCTCTCTTTGTCCAGTTGGCAAATTCCTCTTGGCCTTCGAAACCCAGTTGAGGCTTTTATATCAGACAATCCTTCCCTGACCTCACCCCCAGGCCGAGTGAATCACTTCTTCCTCTGCACTACTTCTGGAACTTGTTCATGCCTTAATTGCATGTATCACATTTTATTATAAATATTGGTTTTCTTGCCTGTCTTTTCTTCTAGACTGTGAGCTCTCTTGGGCAAGGTCTGTACTATCATTATCAGTGTCTGGTGTAAATTGGTGCCTAATAGATGTTTGCTGAATGAATGATTAGCCTAACAAATTCAGGCAAAAGGGAGTATGAGTTCCTAAATGATTTGGGTCATTATGATTTAGATCTTTTACATTAAAAGTCAAATAGGTGGTGATTTAGCCAACTTAGTAGAACAAAGCCACTCATCAAAAGGTAAATAACATAGATAACCCTTTTTAAATTGTGTCAAAGATACATCTAGAAAATAGGATTCTGTAGGTTGACAGTTTCATCTTCTGAATTTAGCAATGAAATTTTCTTTATTTTACTTTGAACTCTGTAGAAAAAGCCTTGGATAAGCTTTTGTCTTTTCTGCAGAATATTTTTTGTTGTGTAAATGATTTGAATGGTTGCTGCCAACTCCATTCTCTTCTCCCTCCCAAGCCCTAGAGATTGGTCATTCATTCATTCAACAAACATTCTTCTTTTATTGTGTCGCTAACAAAATTATTAGAAGAAAAAGTTTCAATGTATTTTGGAATGTTTTCGGCCATGGTCCTAATTGTTCTTGGTTTTTTTCTCCTTTTCATCTTCTAGTCTTTTCAGAGAAGACTGGGATGCCTTTCAGGTTGAAGGATCCAGTGAAAGTAGAAGGGCTTCAATTCTGTGAGAACTGTTGTCAGTATGGCAATGTAGATGAGTGTCCCTCTGGAGGAAACTATTGCAGCCAGAATTGTGCCCGGCATATCAAAGACAAGTAGGTTTTTGCCCTGTTCCATCTATAAAATGGGTTTTAGAGTCCAAGGTCATGGTGCTTGGGAATACAGAGGCTCTCTGACACCTGTCACCCACTCATGCCCTTTTTTCTCCCAGAGACTTTTCCTTTAGAGACATGTGGGCCCTGACCGCATTATTTCCATCGTGTCTGATCTGAGTTGTACGCTTAAGTCTTATCTGCAAGCACAACCTCGGCCTCTTTACCCTTTTGATTACATTGTGTGCTCCCTGGCTGAGAGTATTTGAATTTCTCTGGGCTACATACACTTTGATGATACTGATGTGTATGGAAAAGCAGTTTTGTTTATATTTGGGGGGTTCTTTGGTAACTCCGCCAAAACTCCCCCAGTGAAACAAAGCCACCACAAATTGGGAAGCAGCTGAGTGAAGATGGCCATAGAGAGTTGTGTAATGAGTTGCCTGGCCGCAGACCTCAGGGCAGACTGAGGAGTAGGAGACAGAGGTGTCCACTGTGGCTGACACCACTGTGTGACCTGGCCATGTGGGGACAGCCTGACAAGTTCAGCTAATCACCATGGCATATTTTCTCATACAAAGAAGTGACTTGACCCTTATATTTTCATGGTGTTTCCCATGTATTTTCACCAGCACAGGCCTGAGAATTGTCTGTTTTTTGGGCCAACTTTTATTTTACAAAGTTACACTTGGCCTTTTTTCAGTTGCACTTGTCATTCTTAATAAATGCTAGATCTTTGCATTAAAATTGCCCTGAAGCCTAAAACATCTCTAAATAATTGATTCTTTTATTAGTGTGGATGGCAGATGTGAAAGACAAATCATTTTAAACTTGTTGGAGCCTGTTACACATACAGCGCTGGTCCCCTTTTAAAATTAATATAGAAGCTAATTCCCTTTCTCTGCCTTGAGCTGTTGTACATGACAGCGGTTTCGAGTGTTCCTTAGCCATGATACTCTGATGCCTACAGGCTCCTCCTGGTGGTTACTGTTTTTCCTTTGGAGGATGATTTTTTTTTTTAAAGTTGCATGATAATCAACATGTAGATGTTTGATAGGTATTGTTTGCTGTCACTATTTTGGGTTTATAAACACAACAGAGATCAGAAGGAAGAAAGGGATGTAGGCGAAGACAATGAGGAAGAAGATCCTAAGTGTAGTCGGAAGAAGAAACCGAAGTTATCTCTGAAAGCCGACTCCAAGGAGGATGGAGAAGAGAGAGACGACGAGATGGTTAGTATCGCCTGTGCACCCTTGAAGGAGCATGGGGGTGCTTCTTAAGAGAGTAGCTCCCCGGTCAGAGGTGGGGTTGCCCGACTTCCAGTGCTGGAGGCATGACTGTCTGTGTTACCATCAGCACGTTACCTCCCTACCCTCTTCTGGGTGTCACTGTCCACCTTTCAAAATGAGAATAATAAATAATAGTACGCCTCCCTTACGCTGAAGAAGTAGGATGTGCTGAAATTTATTACTGGAGAGAGAGGCCACAGCAAAATCTTCAATTTTGCAAATGAGTCTTCAATCCCTCTCGATAGCAAAAATGTCAATCCCGTTTTGGTAAATTACAGACAGATCTCATAAAACTATGTGAGTAGGTAGAAAATGGCAGATAAATGTCAGGTGTATTTAGGGGAAACTAATTCAGAACGTGCTAATTAAAACATAAATATCTTACCCCTGACGTCTGTATTAATGGTCCTGTCTGAAAAGAGAGCTTTGAGGTCTTGAAGGCTTTCCCTTCAGATCCGTGTTGAGCCACCAGTTATTTGCTTGTCTCTCTGCTAGGAGCTGGGAACACAGGGATGTGTGGCAGCAGGAGAACAGGAGCTCTCTTCTCAGGGACATCACATTCTTTTAAGGGGACATCTAATGAATAGGAGACATGGCAGCCTGTGATAACGTGCTATGTGAGAATACAGGAGGGCACCAGGATTGGCCGACTCCTTTACACTGGGTTGTCAGGGAGGCTTCCCGGAAGAGGTGGCACAAGCAGTGTGATCTAGGTACTAAGAGGGAGCCAGCTCTGTAAAAGTGGGACTGGGGAGCCCCCTGGGCAATGGAATGGCTAGGGAAGAGTCCCTAAGAACCTGTGTGACATGTTTTGTTGGAGGGAATACAGTCAATCTAGTTGAGCCTTACAAGTTAAGGGAGGGTAGACTGAGATGAAGCTGAAGAGATCCAGGCCCTGTAAGGCTTCCCGGAGACCAGACAGGCGGGCTTTCGTTCTCTTGTGTGTGAGATGGGAAGCCACTGGAAGGTTGAAGGCAAGGGAATACGGTGATTTATTTTTTAAAGCGATAGCTCTGGTGTTGGCGTGTGAGAGCAAGAATGAAATCAGGGAAACCCACAGTTTATTGCACTGGACTTGGTAAGAAGGCTACGAGGATAGAAGTCACTGGATTTAGGGTAGATGTCGGAGGCAGGGTCATCAGGGCGTGTGAGGGAGAGAGAAGCATCAGGGATAACTCAGGTTTTGGCTTGAACAATTGACTGGATAATGACACTATTTACTGAGGATGGGAAGACCAGACTGGAGCACAGAATCTAGAGTCCTTTGGCATCTGAGTTTGAGATGCTCATTAGGAATCCAAGTGGAGATCCCAGGTGGGCGCTCAGATACGTGACTGTGGAGTCAGGGAGGAGGACGGGGCAACGGACTGGGGATATTTGGCAGACAGATGATATTTAAAACCCAGGGAGAGGCGTTCAGTAGAGAAGAAAAAGGAAGTGGGTTGGAGGAGATACCAGCAAAGGGACTGAGAGAGACAGGCCAGTGGGGTGTGAGAAAAACCCAAACACAGTGGTCAAGGAGCTATAAGAAGGAAGTACTCCAAGAAGGCGGGAGCGGTGTCTGTGCTGTTGCAGAGTGTGATTCTTGGAAACGTTCTTATTTTGTAATGACCTCAGGCCAAAAGCAACACAGTTCTCAAATGACCTATATTCTTTCTTTCTTTAAAAGTTACGAAGTGAAATTGAAGAAAAGTACAAAAAATAATAATGCTTTCTGACAGCTCTCTAACTTTTCATTGGTGCCAGTTTCATGAGCTTTTAAAATCATAATTTTCCTTTCTTGCTGTAGGAGAACAAACAAGATGGAAGAATCCTGAGGGGTTCGCAGAGAGCCCGAAGGAAAAGACGAGGTGATTCGGCTGTATTGAAGCAGGGTAAGTTGATGAAAGAAAGGTTTAACTTGTGGCTTTATGAAATGGAAAGTATTTCACGCAGGTAGACATTTTAGTCTTAATTGTCATGTACACTAGGGTAGTGAAGGTATTATTTTGGGTTTTTCTTTGATTAAATTTTGTCAATAAAAGTCAGGGTTTCGAAGAAGTAGATAAGGAAAAAAATGGAAATTAGTAATTTTTGAGTAGTGTCCATGCAAACATGAAAACATCTTCCTATATTTTTCCATCAAGTAGGTTTTTTCTACTTCTGCACATTGACTAAAACCTTTGTTCTTGTTCACTTCCTAAGATTTTAAGTTTTTAACGTTTCCTTTCAGACCACAACCTCCTGATGGGGAACCTTTTTTGGTTCTGTCATCGCTCCTCAGGCAACACTTTATTTTCTGACGAATCCGGTCCTCAGACCCTTTCCTTTTATACTTGACTGGATGGCCTTACCTCCTTGTTCATCATGACCCTGAGGTCATTTCCACAGAGGCCTCCATGTCCTCCAGTAGGTTTTGTCTCGCCTTTTTGACCTGTCCCATCTGCCCACCAGCCCTTCATGTTGGGTCTCTCCACGGAGGGCAGCCCCACCACTGACCTGGCCGTTCCTGTTGTCCCTGCAAACCGGGGCCGGGAAGCCAGAGCGCGTCCTCACTGCGTGAACACATTCCTTGCTCGTTCTTCTCTCAGTTCCACAAAGACAGCCTCAGCTGTTTCTGCCTGCCTCAGGCACACAGCCTAACTCTTACATTCTTGAGGGAGATGACCTTCTGTTTTACATCGCCGAAATGAGAGGGGGTAAATGTCTCACTCTGCTCTCTGCCTCACAAATGTTTTAACCTTTCTCTCTCTTCCACTTTTCTACCTTCAGGGCGCTGGCTCTTCTGGGACCTCGTTCCTTCAGTCATTTATTTTTCCCCCTTAGGTATTCAGAATTTTTTTTTTTCTTTTCATGGGTTCCATCTTAGCCTGCTCAGATCTCATCCCCCAAATACCTTTCCCCCAATTTTGATACCCGTCAAGCTATTATCCTCTTCCTTTCATTTCTGTTATTTGTTACATTAATCCAAAATAAAATTGATATTGGCTGGCTGCATGTCTTTATCACTTAGAGATTCTTTTGCAGCTCAAAATCTGGCCCTTGCTGAATTGACCACCCCTTCCCCTCCCAAGTTAGCAGCCATTCCCTCAGCACTCCATGCACTGGCTTCTTCTTAGTCCTCAGCTTCTTGATGCCATTTTTTGATCTCCTTGTTCCGTGATATGGTTCTATCTTGGTTTCCTGTGTTGTCTCCTTCATTTATTCTAAATTTTTCTGCTGCTTTCTTCTACCATCATAATGGTCATACACCCCAGTTTATGCTCTAGCTTTTGCTTCTTTGGAAGAGGGACCAGAAGGAGACTGGGAAATGCCAGCCATGGGAGTAAAAGAAGAGCCTGGCATAGTAGTTGTTCCGGAAGTGAGACTTCACAAGATACATGTCTGACTTCTTAGATTTGGGAACCCTAGCCTGTTAATCTCACTTGCTTTTCAGGTTTGCCTCCTAAAGGAAAGAAAGCCTGGTGCTGGGCATCCTACCTGGAGGAGGAAAAAGCTGTGGCAGTGCCTGCAAAGCTCTTCAAGGAGGTACGGGCCCTTCTAGAAAGCACTGTCTGCATTGTCTGTAAGGGCAGAGGGTCTGGAATTCTGATCTGGAATTAGCATTGATGTCGCCATTGTTTCTTTAGGAAATGTGACTTGGGATAATTTCTCAAACGTACTGTTTTTCGTGAGCGTATTTATGTGGAAGGGTATGTGCAAGGGCAGCTAACATTAATATAGGCTGACCGCCCCCAGCGCCACGTGCATGGGCACACGGCGAGACACACATGCCCTTCTCTCTCGACATTTACCAGGCTTTCACTCAGTAGTTTTGAGACGGATGCCTCCACTACTGCCGAAAATCTCGTAGATGAAGAAAACCTGGCATGAAATTTCACGTCCGCATTACGGCTGTGGGAGAAGCAAACATGAGTTACTGAGGTTTATATAATATCACAACAAAAATCCAAAAGCAGGGTATTGTATTATAATAACTGTAATAAAACCATTTCGTCGTGACTTACATGCAGAAGTACAGATACTAAGTGTGGTTCTGAGTGGGAGCTGCTAGCCTTGAGCTAAACCTGGGGTCAGGAAGCTTTTTCTGTAAAAGGGCAGATGCTACATATTTTAGACTTTGTGGGGCATCTGGTCTCAGTGGCAGCAACTCAGTTCTGTGGCTGTAATGAAAGCAGCCATAGGCAATATATAAAGGAAGGGCTGTGGCTATATTCTTGTAAAGCTTTTTTTATAAAAACAGGCTGTGGGCTGGATTTGGCCCATAGAGTGTTGTCAGCTGAACCTTGTTTTAAATTATTTAATTTTATTTCATCATGGTGTGTAATAAAGCCTCCATTGATACCTTGTTACAGATGCATTCCCATAGGCAGTTTTTAAAAAATGATGAATAGTAAATGTTCTGATAATTACATCTACATTAAGAATATTTAATTTAAACATAATTGTAGTTACCTAAGAACTTGTTCTATATAATTATTTTCTGTAACTTTGATTCTTTGTAGAATAGGCTTTTTTACATTAAAAAAAAAAAAGCTTAAATACAGCTAATGACTTGAATCAGTAAAACTGTCATGTAATTCACACTGTAAAAGTACTAGAAGAATGTGAAGTATGTCCCTCAGAGCCCTGTCCTCCAGGTCCCAGATTTGCCTCTCCCAGTAATGAGTGAGGACTGTTACCAGTTCCTCCTAGAAAACTGTATGTGCAGATAAGTAGTAGATATACACAGATCCCGTCCTCCCCATCTTCAGCCAAATGGTAACATGTCCCACGCACTGTTTTAGACTTGACTTTTTTTTTTTTTTTAACTTAGTTTGGAAAGGATTCCATCTCAGTTCATGATTCCTTTCATCATTCTTTCATACTAATTCATAATATGACATCTTCTGTCTGTTCCATAAGTTAAGCTGCTCCCTGTGGATTGACACATGTATGTTAATGTGTGACACATATACGACACCCACATATACATGTGTTGGTGAATGACCTTGTACACCTGTCATTCTGCACATAATGTGGACATCTCTGTTGGATAATTTCTTAGAAGTACTGAGACAAACAGAGTGTCCTGTTTGTGTAGATGCTGGGACAAGGCTCAAGGTTGTGCCAGGTTAGATCCCTGCTAGTGATGGATATATGTGCCTGTTCCCCCAGAGCCTTGCCCACGCTGTGTTACCAGACTTTCCGATCTTGACAAACCTGATTAGGGGAAATATGTTTCAGTGTCATTTTACTTTGTATGACTCTCATGGGTGAGGTGGAACATCTTTTCAAATATGTGAAACATTTCCTTTCCTGTGACCTGTTAATAGTCTTTGTTCATTTCCCGCTGGATTATTTGGTGGTCCTTTTCTTTTGGAGTTTTAGGGATTATTTATCTATTTGGTTAGTCTTTATTTAAGAATGGTAATTATTCACATTTTAATTAGGCTTTCGGGATAAAATACTAAAACTGCTGTCATTTTGCATTTTAGTATCAGTCCTTTCCATATAACAAAAATGGGTTTAAAGTTGGCATGAAATTAGAAGGTGTGGACCCTGAGCATCAGTCTGTGTACTGTGTCCTCACTGTGGCTGAGGTAAGCCTTGCCTTGTCTTTATTTTTGCAATAAAATGGTGACTGGGGGGTTTTAATAAATGGGAAAAGTTGCCATTTGTTGAGTGTTTATTTCATACCAGGCATCATACTTACTGTTCTGTGCATTAACTCGCTGAATCTTTATAAGAATCCTTTGCAAGTCATGTTTTTTCATTCCTGTTCTATAGATAAGGGAACTGAGGCTCAGAGAGGTTAAGTGATATATATATAAGGCCACACAGCTTCAAAGTGGTACAACCGGGATTTGACCCCAGGTCCATCTGACTCCATAGCTTTGGTCATACTGTGGTTCCTTAACATAGGAAATAGACCAACAGGGGCGCCTGGGTGGCTCAGTTGGTTAAGTGTCTGCCTTTGGCTCAGGTCATGATCCTAGAGTCCTGGGATGCGCCCCGCGTCAGGCTCCCTGCTCAGCGGGGAGTCTGCTGCTCCCTCTCTCTCTGTGCCTCCCCTCACCCTGGTTGTTCTCACTCTCTCTCTCAAAGAAAATTAAAAGAAAAGAAAGAAAAGAAAAAAATAAAAAGAACAAGACCAATGGATATTTGTATATTTTTTAGTATTTCAAGGTACCTCTGTGAAATTTTTGAGGAAAAATTTTTCAGGAAAAATTGTCCAAGTCTATTTATTATATATATATCTTAGTCTAGTATATTACTGAGAGCATTTCTTAGAATTTATTTTTTCATCCTGTGCAGAATTTATTTTTTTCCTCCTAAGCTAGCCTCCACCTTCCTCCCTCTCTTGAGCCAGGGGTATGTGCCTTTTAAAACATTCTCCCAAAGGGGCGCCTCGGTGGCTCAGTCAGTTGGGCATCCAACTCTTGAGCTCAACTCAGGTCATGATCTCAGGGTCATAGAATTGAGCCTTGCGTCACACTCAGTGTGAAGTCGGCTTGAGATTCTCTTCCTCTCCCTCTGTCCCTCCCCACACTCCTGTGCCCTCTACCTCTAAAAGAAAATAAAATCTTTAAAAATTCCCCCTGAAAGAATAAGGTGGTCTCTTGTGTATTAGCTTTAGTTATCATAGTATTGTTTTAGTGACTTAGTGAATTTGTAAGAAGCCTGGCTCCTGTGGAACACAGTGACATCTGACGGATGGTGACGATGATGGTAAATAATGATTTACAGTTACATAGAGAGGACCACGGGACAGATGCTGAGCTGAGTGCTCTCCATGTATTAGCTCATCTTAGTTCTCTAAACAATTGAGGAAGCATTGTGAAGAAGCAGGTGCAGTAAGTGTAGACTGCTTTTGAGAAGTTTAGCTGTAAAAAAGAAGGGGATCTTTTTAAGGGGTGTGTGTGTGTGTTTCAACTCCTGGTTTTGAAGGAGATATATTTTAGTTTGTCTAGCTTTTTATTATAATAGTAATGTTTGCTCATCATGAAAACTTCAACTAGTATAAGAATATACATTATAAAAAATAAAAGTCCTCTATCACACCCCTTGCTTTTCCTTATTCCTGATCCCAGAGATAATGACCCTTATGCATTCACTGTGTTCCATCCAGATGTTTTCTCTGCTTGTAAAAATATATATACATATATTTTTCTCTTTTTTACATATAAATGGTATAATACACAATTTTTGGATCTTGCTTTTATGACAGTGTATCTTATATTTTATATACATATTATTTTTAAGCACTGGGTGGTGTTCCATTTTACTAATTTGCTGTAATTCATTTAATTTTCTCTCATATTGATGAACAAATGAGCGGTCTTCACTTTCTCATTATTCTCATTATTACAAACAGTGCCCTTGTGAGCATGATTAAAATTTAAATGTTTGGTGCGTACTGCTACTTGTTGTTTCAAAAGACTTTACCAGTTGTTACATTCTTACCAAGAGGATGGGGGAATTTGTTTGCCTAGGCCTGAGAGATAGTCTTTATTTACTTTTCTTTTTCTTCCCTTCCTCTTCCTTTTTTTTTTTTTTTTTTTTTTAATGGAAGAGACTGGAGAATGAATTCTGAAAAAGCAACTAGGGAGCAGAGGATTGGAGGGCTCAGAGAGAGCAGATAATCGATAAGGAAGGGCTAGGGGAAGATGAGCTCCAGAGTATATGCTTAGCCAGGAGCAGGAATCTGTTCTTGGGTTCTAACAGGGCGTGGGGGTGGGTGTGCACATGCCCGGGCAGGTTTGCTGGTTTGGAGGCAGATGTGCAAGGGAGCTTATTTATCACAGTGAGTAGATCATTGAGAGTGACGTTGGAGGTTATGGGCATGGTAGCTGAAGGAGAGGGAGGAGGATTTGAAAAGGCTGTTGTGAAGAATGGGGGTGGAACCAGACACGGCCATCTAGAAGGATTGCTACACAGCAGGGAGCGTCCACTCTGCAGGTGCATTTGGTTCTCATTATTTGCCATAGCTGAATCCTATAAATAGCAAACCCTGCACCACTGCTTCTAGGGGAAGTACAGGATTAGCTTTTGGTCACGGCTTTTCTGTCACCTGATCAATATTTAACCTTGTTTATGTGTATTTCTGTTTCATGACATCTTATTTAACATCTCCTGTTGATTCATTAACACAGAACTCTTGGCCAACAGCATTGTAACTTACGCCTGATGAAGCTTATCTAACACACGTCTTCTCCATGAGGCACATGACAGCCTTCTTACACTTGGGGACGCTAGCCAGTCCTTCAGCACTGTGCTTGGAGGCCATTTTAAATAGCAAAATCACCAGCAGAAAGCACAGACGTGAAAAATGTACTGAAGGGCGTTTCGCTTACAGAATGAGATGGAAAAAAAGAAGGCAGAGAGAGCGTTGCCTTCTTCGACCTCAGCTGGGACCTTGCACGATGGGCAGCTCCCATTTTTCGCCGCTCTGTTCGTGCATCTGTTTCCAAACACGACGAGTACTGTTTTTGGATTACAAATAAATTTTATCAAGTAGATGAATTTGCAAACAGGAAATTGTGAATAATGAGGATGAACTGTATGTCTTTTTTCCACTTTTTTTCCCCCCTCAGCAACAGTCCCTAGACCAGGTGCAGACTAGGGGGATCCAGGGGATAATGGAATTTTGTCAGGCATATGTTTTAGGAAGGACGTGAGGGCAACAATTTAAAAATGTTGGCAAGAAACAGTTTTCAGTGATTGCTAGGGAAGGAAGGCTCTGTGTGAGGGCGGATGCTAGGGGAAAAGTACAGGGATCAATGGAAGATACTAGACTTTTCAGTGAGATTGAGGAATATAAGTGTGTATAGGGAGTAACTGGGTTAGCAAACTGAATAGGAGGATGTCTTCATAGGGCTGGATGTTTCCATTTAGTAGTTGAGAGGCTACGTGTAGTTCCTCATGGGACAAGATTCATGAGAGTAATTGAAGTGGAGAAGAAATGCAGGGAGCAGAGGAGCCGGGGTCCTTTGACAGAATGAGTCATCCGTGCACATGATGGAACAACTCAGGAGAGAGGAAGGAAGAAAGGAAGCCAGAGCTTAGCGTCTGATGAGTGTGAAGGGCTTTTCAGGAGAGTGGTGTGTGGGGTGATTAGGACGAGTGGGTAATGCAGCCACATGACACAGGACTCACAGGAGCAGGGGTCTAGGCAGTAACCCCTCCTGGGCCTCAGAGGGATGGAAAGTGAGAAAAGGAGCAGTCTCCACTTAGAGAGGGCTTGAGAGGGGTGTTACATATGCCTTTGAACAAGGAGTTGGATGACGTAGGAGATTACTTATCAAAGCAGAGGGTTCCAGAGAGCATGAGACATAGTGGAGACTGTGGGGCCAGAAAGTGGGAAGGTTGACTCAGGAGGTGAAGCTCAGGGCAGTATGACCCTGGGGGACTAGAGGGAGAAGTCACTAAGGGGGCTTGTTTCTTAGGCATTGACCAGAGACCACGGAGTGTGAGGCACAGTAGGCTGGCCTAGCTCTGAGACTGAGGAGAGAAGCAGCCCGAGCTCCTCCTGGCTGTGGGGTTGATGTGGGGCAGTGGGCCGCCACCTACCCTTCTGAAGAGACTGTACTTCCCAGGAGTCCCCATCTTGGCTCTGCAGAAGGATTCTGGTCTCTCTGGAGGGAGTCAGCTCAGTTGTAAATCTTATATATAACATAGCAGGACATTCTAATTGAAAAAATATTCGTATAGAAGATGAAATATAAAAAGCCCATCCTTCCCTTTTGGCCTCTCCCTTCTCATTCCCACTTATCAGGAGAAATCTTTGTCAATATTTTAGCTTATGTTCCCAGACCATTTTTTACTGTGAATTTACATTTGTAGGTGCATGTGTAAGTATGTACATAAATGTGTGTGTATAAATACATATACTTATGTGTATATATGTCCACACATAATAGCACGTCTGTGCACACACATAAAAAGACACATGGCTTCACATGTATATAATTTTTCTCCTACACTGACTCATGCTGTACAGAATGTTTTGCCACTTGGATTTTAACAGTATGTTTCAAAGGACTTTCCATGGCAGTAAATAAACAGCTCCCTTATTATTTGGGGATTGTTAATTGGCCTGGCTCTGTGCTCTCGTCTCAGGCTTCTGGTTCTAGCTTCTGCAGGGCAGGTGCTGCTAGAGTGTGTAGAGCTCTGGCGTGTCGTGTCGTTCCACTTGAACACATCTGCTGTGCTAGTGGCAAGGAGATTGAGAGGCTGAACTCTCTTAAGAGCCCAAGGCAGAGAGTGACCCAGCTGAGGCCTCCTGAACGCATGCCACCTTTTAATTCAGAACTTCCCCAAGCGGAACCCTTTAGACAGATGCATGCATTACATAAAGTGAGTTCTTCCCGACATTCCGGGGAACCTGTCTCATCTAAGTATGAACTCAGGAAGGCTTTTCTTTCTCCCAACCCAGCTACTGATAGAGAGGAGAAGCTATTGACTTCCCTCTGTGTACCAGCCTTGGTCTGGCTGGATGTCACTGTCTGCAGAGCTCTGGAAAGGCCGAGAGCCAGCATTCAGGCAGTGGACAGCAGGGTGTTCACCCTGGGACTCTGCAGGGGCTGCGTACCCTGTACGGGGCCGGCTCCTTCCCTGCTGGCTCTCCTTGGTGACACATGCTGGTACAGTAAAAAGAATGGCGAGAGGACGTGTATGTGTGGGAAAATCATTCTTCACGCAGTATCTGTATGCTCCTAATATAACTGGGAAGGATGCCAAAACCCCGCAGCTCAGCTCTTCCCAATGAATCGCCTTTGCCTTTAGATTTTGTCATTTTGTTCACTGGCTTTTGTTGCTGTTAATGAGGGTGCTTTGATTAATGTAGGCTATGTCACACTTGATGTCCATGCTTATTTTTGCACTGAAATCAATAGATTTTATTTTATTTTGCAAGTAAATGTTGTACATAGATATTCTGGGTATTTTGGATTTCTTTTTGTGTTTTTTAGTCAGCATGCTTTACCTGTTTCAGGTTTGTGGGTACCGGATAAAGTTGCACTTTGATGGATATTCTGATTGCTATGACTTCTGGGTAAATGCAGATGCTCTGGATATTCACCCGGTGGGCTGGTGTGAGAAAACTGGCCATAAACTCCATCCTCCGAAAGGTATTGTCACTTTTTTGTTTCATATTTTAAATTCTGTAAAAACTCTTTCCTACATGGTGATTTGGAATTTTAAGAATTCGGACTTTATTATGATTCAGATAGGCCCAAATTCAAGCTTATTGTTTATGAAGAAAAATGTTCATTAAAGTGAAAGAAATGTAAAAAGTAGAATCCTGTTTAAGACAATAAACTATGTCTGTGTACTTATTTGTATATAAAATAACATTCGATTGAGTAATTTTGAATACAAATTTTAGTTACAGATTTCTTCCATACACACACCCATGCCCACACACACACACACCCACACACACACACACACGAGTTGACTCTTGAATAACACGGGTTAGGTGCGCCATCTCCCAGCACAGTTGAAAAGCCCCATGTAACTTTTGACTCACTAAAAACTTAGTTACTAATAATAGACTACTGTTGACCAGAAGTTTTACTGGTGATATAGTCAACACATGTTTTGTATGTTACATATATTATATACTATATTCTTACGATAAAGTAAGCTAGAGAAAAGGAAACATTATTAAGAAAATCATAAGGAAGAGAAGATATGAATAAGTGGACCTGTACTGTGCAAACCTGTGTTATTCAGGGTCAAATATATATATCCTTGAAAAAAATGCATTTGAAAATTTAGTTCTAGCCTGTTTACACGACTAAGTTTACTTACTGATATTTTATTATATAGAAAATCTCAAGAAATTATGCATTGAGTTCATGAGTCTTAATATTTAGGATATTGGAAAGGAGAATACAGGACTAAAAGCTGGTTTAGGTGGGGTTGAATTAATAGCAATTACTTTTTTATTCTTGAGTTCTTTATAGTACAGTCTGCCAGTGATTCTGCCTTTTTCATTTTTACATGAAGATCCAAGAATAACAGATAACCATCGTTTTCAGTCGATCCCTAATGTATTTAATAATATCTTATTTCTTTCCTTTCTAACTTATGTTCAGTATTGTTTACTCGATGTCAAAGATCCAGGTGACTAGTGTGATGTTTTTGGCCTGTCTCAGGACTCTCATTTTTTCATGAACTAGCCATCCTTTGGTTTTAAGTGGTAAATTAATGGCAGTGGCAGAATGGTATTTTCAGATGGCTGAAGGATTAAACAAAAATGCATAGAAAAAAATGAGGGTGAAAAAGAAAATCTGCTGGCCTTTATATAAATTGACCTCTTATGTGTGGCATATTATTAGCTGTTCTTTTCATGCTGCCTTCTGGACCTTAATGGAAATAGAAGAGAGCATATGAACAGATAAAATAAAACACTCAATTTCCTTTTTAAAGGAAATGTTGGCTTCAGCAACATTAAATGTGAAATTGTGAGCATTAAGGCAAGGACATTTCCATTATTGTAATGTGCCAACATGCTTACTTCATAAATCTTGAATTGTCATTCTTGTGGTGATAGGCTAAAAAGATTTTTATCTGTTTTATTACTCTTCTCTCCAGTTTCCAACTTGTTCCTACAAGTGAGTTTCCCAAAATAGAATAGGTGAGGGGAAAATAAAGGTTTTGACTCCTCCGGTTCACTCGTCTACTGCTGAGCAGTTCTGCCTAAATACTAATAGAAATGGCCTGGTAATAAGAAGGAGCAGACCTGAGTATAATATGTGTTTGCTTCCTTTTACCTTTTCTTTATATCCATTATCATTCATTCAGAATTGAAAAAAATATACGATTTGTTGGAAAGAAACACAGCCTGTGTAAGAAAAGCCATAGTTATGAATTATGAGTTAAATTTTGTCATTTTAAAAAATCAATTGTTTGATTTCAGCATGTTGGAGTTGTAGCTAAAAGCGGGAATGGAAAATTAATCGTGAAATATTTTGACATTTTCCCAAGTCTGTATATCTGTGCCTATCCTAGGTTACAAAGAAGAAGAATTTAATTGGCAGACCTATCTTAAGACATGCAAAGCTCAAGCCGCTCCCAAGTCATTATTTGAAAATCAGAACATAGTAAGTACATCAAAAATACTTTTCCTTTCAAGGGAATTGACTTTTGAGTGTTTCATAGGATAAATTAAAAGTGATAACAAGAGACTGTAGTAAATTTTATTGCTTTGGTAAATAGAGCACTCTTAATTAAACTTTAAAATTAGCTTAAGATCATCATAAATAAATATTTCTTAGGCAAATCATGGTTATTGTGTTTTATTGAAAGTAGAAGGTAACATAGTATGAAACCCTGGTGTAATTTACAGTAAAGTACATAAAAAAATGAAATTGACAGGGATAGTTTATTGTGAGTGCCTCTTGCTTAGAGTGCTGTTCACATGGGATTCATGCAGCGAGATGAGTGTAGCCCTGTTTGGATTTGCATGCTAGGGATGATGATTCACCTTCACTCCAGCTTGTAGCTTTATTTTGCTGTATAACAGAAGGAAAGTCTGGATGTGTATGTATTTTCCACTTTTTTGACCTGTATTCCCACTTTCCATTGCATGTTCCCTGTTCCGTCTCTGAAGAAGCCCAACATGTTACACTCTTCTTCCTTGTCCTTGTTCTGATCTGATTGGAATTAACAGAGAGCAAGCAGGTGGAAAGCCAAAATGCTGTCTTTATGACAGATAAGGGCTCAGTTGGAGTACATGCACGGCTTCTGTCTGTGAGCGAATGAGCTTCTTGATTCTGAGACCTAGAGTTACGATTTACTGGCCCTTCTGCCCCATCCCCCAAGCCCAGGCACACTGGACCAGGACAGACCTACACTCCTGCAGGGACAGAGCAGGCCCCTAGAGGAGTGGAAACTGCGTGCCCGGTAGGCCCCCTTACTCCTAAGAGTATGACCTTAACTTCCTTCTTCCAGATTCACCAGTCAGGTAACAGTGAGTGAGAATGTAGAAAGAGACAATAACGTTTCAATAATGTGGTTCCCGGGGCACCTGGGTGGCGCAGTCGTTAAGCGTCTGCCTTTGGCTCAGGGCGTGATCCTGGCGTTCCGGGATCGAGCCCCACATCAGGCTCCTCCACTAGGAGCCTGCTTCTTCCTTTCCCACTCCCCCTGCTTGTGTTCCCTCTCTCGCTGGCTGTCTCTCTCTGTCTAATAAATAAATAAATCTTTAAAAAAAAAAATAACGTGGTTCCCTCCAAATGGAAATGAATATTAGGAGTAGGTGGAAACTTTCTCAGCCACTCTAAATACCTTCCATTTGGGAAGTGATTTTAACCGGTTGTTTTGAGCATTGGTCTGATGGCTGAAAGAATCTCTGATCAAACTGAACATAAGCCAGGTTGAATTAGAGAACTGAAGAGGGAGGGGGGTGTGTGTGTGTGTGTGTGTGTGTGTGTGTGTGTGTGTGTGTGTGTGTTTAGGTAACTAACAGAGCTAATGAGCCAGATCATTATTTTAAAATTTCTTAATTGAGAGGAGAGCTTAATTGCTGAAATGTAAATACTGTGTTGTCAGTAGGTATTCTCTGTCAAGACAAGGGAGGGAGGTCAGTTAGGTGGAAAATTCAGCGGGCTGCTCCAAGATTCCTAATCCCTGTCTGGTGCTCTGAGGATGCGTCCAGTCAGGGATTTGATTAACTGCCTTGAACCGTCATCTTAAATTCTGTGCATTGCTAGCACACAACTTAATCTTGGGCTATGTGTTTGATATCCAGGAAGCAATTCGTTTTTCTATTTCTAGATTCTTCCACCTCGGAATATTCCATTATTTGTGGTCAGAGCCCTGGTAAATAATTTCAGGACTTAAATGTATCATCATGGTGTCCATGTAGCATTAATGTTTCTATTCATATAGGACATATGCTAACATTTTCAGATATGTGGCTGTCTACATTTCTGTAATAGCAGATAGATGTAGAATTATAGTAAAGTGAGAGAGAACATTTGTTTTGCTTAAAGTGATTAGAATAGTATCTGTATACTTAAGTCTGGACAGAGGGATTTTTTTTAAGAAGGGCAGAAATGACTTGTGTGTTATGATTGGCATAACTGCTGTCCCAGTACATTTCTCCCAGTTAGGATAGTTTTCCTCACACAAGATCCTAGGGAATGTTTGCGTTTCACTGCACCTCAGCACCAAATCTTATTGAGCTATATTGTCTTCGTTTCATGTCCCGGGTGGCTGATCATGTTTGGTTTTCCTGATATTACAAACTATTTTGAATGGCTGTCTAGGTTCAGCCAGTCCTTTTGGTGCTTTTGTGAATAATATCTGTCGTGTTAGGTAAAAGTTGTAATAATTTGCAGCTTTTCATGTCTGAAGATGACCTACTTTCAGTAGAGTACTCTTTAGAGAGATCTTTTCAGAAATGGGAGTGAACTTTGACTCGTACACGTTTTTAACTTGATTAAGTGCATATTTTGTATGAAATAATTTTCACTGTTAAGTCTGTAATCAAGGACAAGAAAAACAAAAAGTGAACTGTATGGTGAATTACACTTGCCTAACTGGTATAGTTGTCTGACTGCAGTGCCAAAACACGTACTGAAATTAATTAAACTCTGTGAGGTTATGGGCATCTTAGTCTTGAGGTCCAGATGTCCAGCTAGTGACTTGGGTGTACCAGCAGGACATTGCTTTCTCATTGCTGCTTGTTGGAAATCGACCCTGCTCTAAAACTAGTCCATGCTCTTTAAATAATGTGAATGCAGCTGACGGATGCCAGGCCTTCAGGCGAGAGGTGTAGAGAGGGTGCAGATCTTGCTGCTAAGTGTGTGCTTATCTCTAATTAAATCTGTGTGTTTCGTAGACAGTGATCCCGTCGGGCTTTCGAGTTGGAATGAAGCTCGAAGCTGTAGACAAAAAGAATCCCGCGTTCATCTGTGTTGCTACGGTAACAGATA
This sequence comes from Ailuropoda melanoleuca, assembly GCF_002007445.2. NCBI lineage: Eukaryota > Metazoa > Chordata > Mammalia > Carnivora > Ursidae > Ailuropoda > Ailuropoda melanoleuca. The sequence goes on from NC_048227.1 coordinate 77,010,836, forward strand.
TGGTGGACAATCGTTTCCTGGTACATTTTGACAACTGGGATGAGAGCTATGACTATTGGTGAGACCTTTTCTGTTGCTGTGTGCTTTCTGTAATGGGTGTATCCAAGGCCACCAGGTACAGGGTTTGAAAACAATAATAATGCAAAGCTCATAACAAAAAATAGCTGTGCCTCGTCCCACTCTTTCCCATTTCAGTTTTTTAACTTTTCACCTATTTCATATGGCACGTATTTCTAAATCGTGTCCTTTAATTCAACTTAATGACTTGTATTTTAACTCACTTCCTGCTGTGGAAGTGTGGTTTACCCCCCCCCCCGCCCCCCGCCCAACACATGTTCACATGCGAGTGCACGGAGATGCATACTTCCCCCCTCATCCTGGGTGTTTTCTATCATTTTCTGAGAAAATATTTTAATTTTCCTTCATATTTTTATTCCCAGTAGCTAATTTAACAAATACAAATATATTAATTGAGGAATATTGTTTTTAATCCTTAGAGTTTTGGGACATACGCATAAAGTAGTAGGAGCAACATATTGTAAAATTCTATAACTATAATTATAATAAAGCCATCATATTTTGATGAAGCAGTTGAAATAATGATTTCCATACCTAATTCATGTTTTTTGATCATTACAATTCAGTTTTCTGGTGAAAGGCATTTCTGAGGTATTTAATTCCTTCCTAGAACACTGGCAGTGAGAACATATCTTTATAAAGTATGGCTAGTGTTACAGTATCAACTGAATATTAATTTATATAGGTGTTTCTGCATTTCAGAAAAGCTTGTTTCCTGACCTTACTTTTTAGTGTGTATATATTTAAAAATTCAGCAGAGTGATCAAAAATTTCCATTTCTCCTCAAATTGGATTCTTAGACACCAGTTTTACTTACATTGTTTTAAAAAAGAGAGGCATCGAAAGCTATTTGCTATTCATATTTTTTAGATGTTTCAATTAGATATTACGTGTGGTTTTTACAGAACTCTTTTTAAGGGTGGGTAGGTTAGTAAGCAGTTCCATGATTACACCAGATAGAGTCAAGTACTTCTGAATATTTTGGTGTGTTTTTCCCCAGCTTTTTTCTGCAAAGCATAATTTTCCCCATAGCATATCTTTTTATTCAGTTTGTAATAAAACATTTCATTGAAATACAGACCATTTCAAGCATGTACAGAAGTAGAAAAATGTGACTTGTCTGGAGCCATTTTGCAGCATCAATAATTATCAACTTAAAATTCACTCTTGTTTTCTCTGTATTCCTTCTCCTGAAATCCCAACTCCAGGATTATTTTGAAGCAAATTCCAGACAGCATGGCATTTCATCTGTGTGTATATTTCAGTATGTATTTTAAACGCAGGGATTCTTTTCAAATTCATAATGTTATCAGTGCCATAATGTTATGAACATACTTAAACATTCTTCCCAGTTGTCTTAGTTTTGTTTTTTTGTTGCTTTTTTTTTTTAGATTTGATGGTTTTAAATCCAAGTGAGGTGGTTGTTTTGATATTTCTCTCGATCTCTTACTTTATAGATTCCTCCTATTCCTCTCTTTCTCCATCTCTTGTAACTATTCTTGAAAAAACCAGGGTGTTTGTTCCATGGAGTCTCCCACAGTCTGGATTTGCTGATTGAATTCTCCCATTGCTTACCATGTTCATCTATTCCTCGTATTTCTTATTTATTGGTGGTTTTTGTTTCATTCAAAATTATCTGTACCTAACTTGAGTGTAGGAATTGATGAGAAAACTTTAAATTTAGTAACACCATCACTCTGTTGTGAGGTCGAATGTGTTTCTCCCCTGCTGTGTCTGATGAGTTATGATGGTGACAGAACCAGCGTGATGACCAGATCCATTAATAAAGTGATATTTTGGGGGCACCTGGCTGGCTCAGACAGAAAAGCTTGTGAATCTTGACCTCAGGGTTATGAGCTCGAGGCCCATGTTGGGTGTAGAGATTACCTAAACAAATATTTTTTAAAAATCAGTGATAATTTAAAGCAATTACTAGAATTTGTTAAAATGAATGCTTTTTATTTTTAAAGTTCTGATTCATTTAGGGAGATTTTTATTTTTTAGCTTTTGTCTGATTTAAACAAAATGGGTAAATGTTAGTTTGTCATTTTTGTGGTCTTACAAGTATTGGAGAGTTTTAAAAGTGTAAGTTGTTTATTTGACATAAGATGTGTTTCCTTTAAAAACATTCTTCTGAAAAAAAGTAATGAAAAGCCTAGAAGACTTTGTCACATTCATTTTTTTTTTATGCCAAATGCCTAGGGAATAGGAAAGATACTGGGTTCTTTTTTTAGAAAGAGCAGGGAAAAAAATTATCTAACACTGATTTTTGTACTTTTATGAGCACAAACTAATTATTTTTAGGACAGAATGTACTTTGAGGATTTACTTATACTTTTTTTTTTTAATGATTTTTTATTATATTATGTTAGTCACCATACAGTACATCCCCGGCTTCCGATGTAAAGCTCGATGCTTCATTAGTTGCGTATAACACCCAGTGCACCATGCAATACGTGCCCTCCTTACTTCCCATCCCCGGTCTATCCCATTCCCCCACCCCCCTCCCCTCTGAGGCCCCCAGTTTGTTTCTCATAGTCCATACTTATACTTTTAACTATTGACATGAAATCATATTTTGTTAATTGTCAGAAAAAGAGTACAGTGTGTTCTCTTTCTTAATATGCAATTATGGCACATTGAAAATTGCTTAAATGCACTGGAATTTCTCCAGCTTTATTAAATATTATGTTCCTTGATCTTTGGATTTTGGAATGGTTTTTATCTGCATAAAGTACTTGTTTAGGTGTGTAATTGAGGTTACAAATTGGATTGCTTTCCCAATTTAAAATAGTACTGGGGGCGCCTGGGTGGCACAGTGGTTAAGCATCTGCCTTCGGCTCAGGGCGTGATCCCGGCATTGTGGGATCGAGCCCCACGTCAGGCTCCTCCGCTGTGAGCCTGCTTCTTCCTCTCCCACTCCCCCTGCTTGTGTTCCCTCTCTCGCTGGCTGTCTCTGTCTCTGTCAAATAAATAAATAAAATCTTTAAAAAAATAAATAAAAAATAAAATAGTTTGGAAATGAGATTTTTTTTTTCCCCTTGCATTGGATAATGATCTTACCTTTTTTTTACCTTAGTGGGAATTGGAAAATGTGTATAGTTGACCCTTGAACAATTTGGGGGGTAGGGGTCCTCACCCCCAGTGCATTCACAAATTTGTGTATAAGTTTTGACTCTCCAAAAACTTAATAACCTACTGTTGACTAGAATCCTTACCAATAACATAACCAGTTGATGAACTTGTATTTTGTATGAGTGTTATATATTGTATTCTTACAATAAAGTAAGCTAGAGAAAAGAAGATATTATTAAGAAAACCATAAGGAAGAGGAAACACATTTATAGTACTGTATGTATTGAAAAAAATCCACATAAAAGTGGACCCATGCAGTTCAAATATGTATTGTTCAAGGAGTCAACTGTATAAATCTGTGTACATTTGTAGTAGTACAAATGCCATGGAACATTTCTTCCTTCCTAAGAGGAAAACTGAAAATTTATGCAGAATTGAAGGAATTTTTCAATACATGCAGTACTATAAATGTATGAAAAGAAAAATAGTATGTATTAGAATAAAATTTGCTTTACCTCTGGGTTTCCTATGTGCTTTTATTATACTGGTAATTGCTAGCTGCTAATTCTATCCCCTTGACAGTCATTAGACTTATTAATAATCCTAAATAGCTCTGAATGGTAGAACTAAAAAGGACTTGAAAGTTGGGGAGGAACGCCATCAAGGCAAGGACGCTGCTGTCTTCCCAGAGCAGTGCGCAGCCTGTCCTCCTGTCCACCGCAGCTTGGACTGGGCCCAGTAGCAGAGCCTGGGTGTGAAGGAGTGGCTCTTCCCTTCCCCCAGGCACTGGCAAGAACTCTTCCTTTTAAGAAATGTTATTTTCATGGAATCTCGTCTTTTGGGAACCAGGAAGGCACGGCAGGACTTAGCTGGTTTGTTGAGTGGAAAAGCTGTCAAAATTGAGGTTGCAGCTTCAGCTGTCCCTGAACTTGGGTCTGGTCTCCCAGTGGAGGCAGGGCAAAAACTCAACAAGCACATCTATGAAAAAGAGAAGCATTGAGTTAGTGAACAAACAGGGGGCTGGGGCCTTTAAGTGTATTCCAAACTTGGTGGCGGTGGTGGTTTTGTTTTGTTTTGGAGTTGGAGTTCTTTTACCTTTATAAATTAAGAGTAATGGTAACACTATGTGTCTCTCCAAAGTAAAGTTGAAAAGTTTGCGGCGTGTTGTCAGTTTCTGAGAGCAGTGTCACAGTTTACAGGTTGTCATCATTCGAGAAGCATAGGTTGCTGGTGCTCATGAGTTACAGAGATGAAAGGAACCCAGGTGGCTCTGCACTTCTGCCCTGAGGGGCTCAGGGTTCGCGGAGGGACAGAAACTACAGACCCCACTGTCTAGGCTGCAGGGTCAGTGGTTTGTGTATAGTTACAAGAACCAAGCACTTGCTGTCTAAGGGGGAAGGTGGAGGGAAGGATTGACTGACTGAATGGAGGGTTCTTGGGGAAGGCTTTCTGGAGGCTGTGGGATTTGAGCTGAACCCTGAAGGATGATAAGAATCAGTACTTAGATGCTGGGATGGAATATTCCTGGCCAAGGAAAGCATTTGCTTGTGTTTAGGCCCAGGGGAGCAAACCAAGGTATGTTTAGGGAACGACAGCCCATCTATTTAGTAAGTGACTTTACTTTTCTAAGCCTTAGTTGCCCCCTTTGCAAAAGGGATAATAATATGTATCTCTTAGGGTTTTGTGAGGATGAAAATAAAAGTTTTAGAAGCAGAAACCAATTTTTCAGAAGGCTAGAGAGATGACTGCAAGGGACTTCAGGGAGAGAAGTTTGGCCCTGAAGGTGAAAGTGGATTATGGCGTGGGGCCAGTCAACAGTCAGAGCAGGGTTTCTGCACAGAGAGAGTTTTGAGCTTGGTTTTCAGGCTGAAAAAATGAGGCCACCATGAGGGAGATGGCTGAGACTGTGGTCCCGTAGGAAGAGCTCACCTGGGGGAGAAAAGAGCTCCCTTCCCTGTCAGCCCAGAGAAAATGAAGAAATGACGGGAAAATTTCAGAGTAGCGTAATGACATGGCATCTCCTTTCTCTTTCCCGATGAGTCGCTGTGTTAGTGAAAAATCATGTTTTAAGCTTAAAGCAAATTAATAATATTGAAAACAGCTACTGTGGGGAATGGGATTGGAAATGAATTAGGGAAGAAAAGAACTACGTCACTCAGCCTGATGAGGTCTGGGGTTTAGTAGCGAAACACAGAGTAATGCAGGCCCCTAAGAGCTGGCGTAGCCCCGAACCAGGAAAGCAGGGTGCTGGGAAATAAATCGAGTCATCGTGCTCTGGATTCAGGGAGTAGGCGAGGCCAAGTGTCCTGTATTTCTTCAAAGAATTTGAACCATTATTGCTTGAAATGAAGACTTTAATAGTTTCCTTAAGTGAGCATCTTGAAATGTTCTTGTTTGACTCTCTGCCTAGATTTGCTGAACCCAGCTTGTGTGCATTTTGTTGAGCTTTTGGCTGTGACTTGATAAAACAGGGATCTCTTTCTTTTCACCTGGAAGGCTTGGTGAAATCACTTAACCTCTTTCTGTTTCCATAAAATGAATATCTTAGCATCTACTCTCTTTATCCTTATATTATAAACCTGAGTTTTTCATGAGTGATTTCTTTGGTTTCTGACCTTTTCAAAGTCTACCAGTCTAGGTCTGATTGATCTTAGCAGCCTTCATGAATAATTTGCACTCATCTTGTGAAACGGACTTTATTTTTTTAAATTAAGATTTATTTATTTAAGAGAGAGCGCACGTGACCTTGTGTGAGCTGGGGATGGGGGGGACAGAGGGAGAGAATCCCCCAAGCAGACTCTCCGCTGAGTGCAGAGCCCAGCATGGGCTTCGATCTCACGACCCTGAGATCATGACCTGAACTGAAATCAAGAGTCAGCCATTAACCAACTGAGCCACCCAGGCGCCCCTGAAATGGACTTAAAAAATGTTTGACATGGACTTCTATGATGATATATGTAAAAACCCAAAAGAAAGAAAGGGGGGTACAGTGATCCAACAGTTTACAAACTTCCCACCATCAGTTGTTCTATAATTACATTTCTTGCTAGTTACATTTCTGCTTTTGAACACTAGATGGGACTAAGAGCTGACTTGTTTTACAAGAATAGTAACAGAAAGGATTTCACAGCCTTCCAGCTTCATTCTCAATGAAGTGTTGTTGGCTGATGGACAGAGTATGGGTACAATAGATGAAAACAGGGCTATTTCTGTTTTCTTGACTGAGATGGCTTCCTGTTGATTTTAAATGGTGACTTTGATCAATATTTAGGCAACATTAAAACCTTACATGAGATTCGAGTAATGCAGCAACGTGTGCCCGAGATTCACCACAGTATTTTTCTTAATTGCAGTTTATAGAGAAATGCAATAAAATTAAAAGAATTAGTAATGTCACTGTTCTTACTTTAATCACCATGAGCCTGGCAAGTGATTATAAAAACTATTTTATAGCTGTATTAGACTGGGAAGAAAAAATTAGACAAATGTTGTATATGTTTTCTTTTTATTATTTTTAATGAGCCCTATGTGAATTAACATCTATCTCTAAAATAAAATAAGAATTTCTCTGAAATAGAGGCAATACATAATCAGTAATAATCCATAACCAAATGATTGTCTCAGAAAAGAGTACGATAGCTGGAAATAGAGCTTTTATAGCCTTGTTTATACAATTTGTAACAGAATACTTTTATTTCATTTCCAGTATAGTTAACATACAGTGTTATATTAGTTTCAGATGTACAATTTAGTGATTCAGCAATTACACACATTATTCAGGGCTCATCCAAGTGTATCCCTAATCCCCTTCACCTGTTTCACCCATCACCCCACCTATGTCCCCTTGGTAACCGTAAGTTTGTGCTCTACAGTTAAGAGTCTGTTTTTTGGTTTACCTCTTTTTTTTTTCCCTTTGTTTTTTTTTTTTTCTTTCTTAACTTCCACATATGAGTGAAATCATATGGTATTTGTCTTTCTCAGACTTACTCATTTTGCTTATTAGCATTACACTCTTTAGATCTATCTGTGTCATTGCAAATGGCAAAATTTAATTCTTTATGGCTGAATAATATTCCATTGTAAATACTTACCACATCTTTATCCATTCACAATTGATGGACACTGGGGCTGCTTCCATAATTTGGCTATTGTAAATAATGCTGTGATAAACATAAAGGTGTATATATTCTTTTGAATTAGTGTTTTTATATTTTTTGGGTAAATACCCAATAGTGATTTACTGGATCATATGGTATTTCTGTTTTTAATTTCTTGAGCAATTTCCATATTATTTTCCACAGTAGCTACACCATTCCCATGCATTCCCATGACAGAATGTATTTTAAGGAATTGTATACTAAAATATCTTTTATGAAATTATATCATTAAGAAATGTACCAACTGCTGTATGAACTAGCAGTGTGTTTTCTTTTCACATTTCTAAAATAATGACATACACATATACACATAACCCTAATACATAGATTAAGAGAAATAATAGTGTGGGAAAGGATAGTAGGAGATAACAAGTAAATAAAGGAAGAGAAAGGCAGAAACCTTTAACTATAAACTTAAAGGTATTTTTCACTGAAATAACTCTGAAAAAAATCAACATTAAAAATTGGGGCTATATCAACTCACCTTGTTACTGTTCAGGGCTACTAATTTGAAAGTTGGTTTGAAAAGAGGTGACTATATGTTGATCTCATTCACTTAGAGCATTTTTTAGAAAGTTCTTTGTTTTTCACTAATCATAAGACTTTTTTGTTTACCGGAAACTCTAGCCACTGTGTTACCTTTCTGGCTTTCTGTCTTTTAGTTTTCCATCCAGAGGACTACGTTGAGCTTTCCTGATCTTTTAGGATAGACTCAACGGATCTGGTTAATAGAGCAAGACTGGACTACTTGGCATCCTTTAGACCAACATTTTCCAAACTCTGTTCTGCAGAACACTGGTGTTCCACATGATGTTAATGGATTGCCCACTAAAGCAGTATTTTAGAGTTAAATATTTTTAGGGAATGCTAGGTTCAATAATTTGAAATTTGCTTGTTTATAGTATAACTTCACAGTCTTTAATAGGCTAATGATGCATTAAATATCTCAACCATTTGGCCCTGATTTTTTTTTTTTCAGCTTCATTATGCCGTTTAACTTTGAGAACACCAATAGGAAATGTTCTACAACTTTTTTTTAATATAGATTTTAATTGTGATATGTCTCTAGATGCCTATACATTTATTTTGTAATCCTGTTATAACTACTCCCTTATAACTGTAGCCTCCACTGCCTTATAGTATGTTTGTTTGCCTGGCAAAATCCCAACCCTGGTTGAACTAACTTTGTGCCTACTTTATGCCTGTGCCTGAGTGATTGAATGTAGCTAGAAAAGGCACAATATGCTCCCTGGTCTAACATGTCACATTCATGACTGCTAACCTCAGGTGGACCTTAAGGCCTGCCCCATAATCCTGTTCAACCAATTCCTGTCTGTTCTTCCAGACCACTAAATTCCACTCCATTTTTTCCCTCAAACCTCTCTCACTTCCTTCCCTACCCTCTCTCTCAACTGATAACCTTGTTTCCTGGTCAGTGAGAAAAAAGACCCTCAACAGAGATCTGTGTGTGCTCCCACTGTCTTGTCCGGTGGGTATATTGCTGGTCTCTGCCCATAGACTGAACCCTCTCTGTGACTCTGGGTGGTACGCCTGCCCCTGCCTTGGTGGCCTGCTCTCATGCACGAGAGTCCATTCCCTCTCACCAAGTCGTTTCTCTCCTCTGCATCAGTAGGTCGTTCCCTCTCTGTTAAATTATTCCTATCAGTATCCAAACAGGAGAAGGGATTTGGGGGTTTTTTGATACCCCTTATAGACCTAGCACCTAGAACACTGCCCTGGTCATGGTCGTTGCTCAGCATATATTTTCTTGAATGATGAAGTAATACTTCCCATCTTTTATAAAGAGTTTTATTTTAAAGCAATTCTAAACTTCAATAGTAGAGAGAAGGGTGCATGGCTGGCTCAGTCAGTAGAGAGTGTGACTCTTGATCTCAAAGTTGTAATTTTGAGCCCAACGTTGGGGTGATAGAGTTTACTTAAAAAAAAAAAGTAGAGTTTACTTAAAAAATAGTACAGAGAATTTCCATATGTGCCCCACCCAGCTTCCCCTTGTGGATTTCCCAACATAAAAAAAAAAAGAAAAACAAGTTTCCTTTTGCTCTCGGTTTCCTTTTAAAACAGCTCCTTAAGCATGTTTTCTCTACTAGTTGACTCCATCTGCTGTCCTTCCATTTTACTCTTAAACCCACCCTATTCCAGGGGCACCTGGGTGGTGCAGTCGATTGAGCGTCTGACTCTCGGTTTCTGCTCAGGTCGTAATTTCAGAGTCATGGGATCAGTCCCCATGTTGGGCTCCGTGCTGAGCTCGGAGTCCACTTGACTTTCTCTCTCCCTCTCCCTCTGCTCCTCCCCATCCACCCTACCTAAAATAAATAATTAAATAAATCTTAAAACACACAACCTCCCTATTCTGGTTTCTGCCCTTTCTTATCCTCAGCTCTACCAGAAGACCCTTGTCAAGAATGCTGAAGACCTTTACATTGGTAAATCCAGTGGTCAATTCTTGTTTCTTCTCTTCTTTGATCCAGCATCAGCATTGATTTCTTCTTTCTTTCTTTCTCTTAATTTATAGACATTTCTTCTTGGCCTCCTACCTCTTCTGTTCTCTCTCTCTATTCTCTGGATGGCCTCATCTCTCTTCATGACTTTAAATATCATCCCAAATACTGATGACTCCCGCAATTGTGTTTTTTCCCTTGATCTTGTCTTTAAATTCCAGATTTTTATGTTCATTTTCTCTTTGACTTCTTGTTTGTCAAACATATGTTGATAACAAAACTCTTCACCATTTGCAATGCCGAAGACTGTGTCTGCAGTCTTCCCATCTCAGGAAATGGTCCTGCATTCTTCCTGTGGCCCATGCCCCAAACCTTGGAATGTTCTTGACTTCTTCCCATCATTCACATTCTATATCAAATCTACCAGCATATTCTGTTGGTTCTTCCTTTAAAGTATAGACCTAAAAACACGATCACTTCTTATTATCCTTACCACCAGCACTTTGGTCCAGGTCACCATCATCATCTCTGGCAAAAGCCTCCTAAGAGCCTCATCTCGTTTCCAGTGTGCTTAATTGACTGTAAAGCAGTCAGAATAATTACTTCAAAACCTAGATTATGCCACTGTACTGCCTAAAACACCCTGCATGATATTCTGGTAAACATCATTTTACTCTGAGTAAAATCCCAAGACCTCATCATGCCTAAAGACCCTTCCTGATATTATTTTCTATTCTCTGCTTCCCTCAGTCTATTCTTGACACAGCGGTGAGACTCCCACCCCATATCCTTTATACTTGCTGTTCCCTCTGCACGGAATGGCTTTTCTGTTACTCATTTGAGCGGCTCAGTTCTCTTTTTTCACTTTCTTTAGGTGTCACCTTATTTGACAGGCCACCTTGACTCTGCTGTATAAAGGGGTGCCTTTCCATTTTTGCTCTCTGCTTCTTTCTTCCACTTCCTGTCCCCGTAGTGTTGTGCCTCCAGGGTACATATTTTGTTGATTTATTTCCTGTCTCTTCCCAGTATATTGCAGATCCCACAGAAGCAGAAACTTTGTACATGTTTTATGTGCTACTGTATACTCAGTGTCTATCCCAGCGTCTGGTGCATTGTAAGCACTAGGTGTTTAAATGAAGGAGTGAGCAAATGAATGAAATGGGTTGCATGTTAAGATGAGGAATACGTAGAACAAGTTTGATTAGGAGCAAGGATTCAGATGCCACGAAATGCATGCTGCTAAAGAGGTCTTAGGAAAGTATGGGCTTGACTGAAGTAAAGATGACAGAGAGGAGAAGAAGGAGGTGAGACTAGGAAGGGAATACCCCATCTTAATACCTGGTCTCTGTCATTCTGACAGATGATAGAAATAGTATGTGTGGTTTTTGAGGGTGATCGAGCTTCTAGCTTTTTGCATGTTTGCCCTTACAGATGCTGAAATAGTTTTCGCTTGCTTGTGTATATGATTATGTACACATTTGTTTGTATTTGAGAATTTATCCTGATAATTACTGTTTTGTGATTTATATAACTACAGGTGTGAAGCTTCAAGTCCACATATTCATCCAGTGGGTTGGTGTAAAGAACATAGAAGAACACTTATTACTCCACCAGGTTTGTGTTTATCATGTATCTAATTAATTTTTTGTAAAAGATTTTATCTATTTGTAGAGAGCACAAGCAGGGGGAGCGGCAGAGGGAGAAGCAGACTCCCCGCTGAGCAGGGAGCCCGACATGGGGCTCTATCCCAGGACCCTGGGATCGTGACCTGAGTGGAAGGCAGACACTTAGCCCCCTGAGCTACCCAGGCTTAGAGTCTATTTGAGGATTCTTGCTCTCTCTCCCTCTGCCCCTCCCCCTGCTTGTGCATGCGTATGTGCTCACTCTCTCTTTAAAATAAATTTTAAAAATCTTAAAAAAAAAATGACAGTTTGCCAGCCTTCTCCACTAACATAGTTTTTTTTTTTCCCTCTGTAATTAATAAGTATTTTGTGGAGAGATACTTTGGGATTGTGTAAATATTCTGTACTTCATCCCTGTATCACTCATAGTTTTTAACATCTGTTGATATTTCTAGTATGAATTATTTTTCTGACAGCTGCTAAATGCTAATTTTTTTATTCCTTGTGCATAATGAGTTGATATTCTTCTGCAAAGAATAGCTTTCTCATCTTCCCATTTATTCATTCAGTTAATTTATTTATCTCTGCATGGACTCATACATTACTGTTCTTATCAATGAGCTGTCATCTATAAGCAGCATTATTTACTTTTCATGTCCAGATTTTCTCAGATTTGGCCCGTGGGAGTCTCTTTACGCTGGTTACTATGTCCCTTGACATGTTCTGATTGTTTTTTGATAATTTCCTACTTTCCGGCACAGCTAGGCTTATCTTGTACTTTCCCTGATTCAAACTAAAATCTAAACGGTAGATGTGTTCATTGCTACTGGGATGATGTTACTTCTGTCCTCTCAGAGGATATAGTCAGGAAATACATCCATATAAAAATATTTTAAAATTATGTATCTTTCTATATCTGTTTAGACATTGGAAATAATAAATTTATATCATTAGCTCCAGTTCCTATCCAAGACCCCTCGGTTTATTCTAGTTTCCTACTTTCTCTATTTATACCTCTTTTTTCAGTCAGTGAGAAACCTGCCTTCCTTTATCTCAATATATTTACCTATTTTTTTCAGTTCTCTTTATGTAGCCAATTTCCCACCCCACTGAGCCGCTGTTAATTCCTGCTCAAGCTCGCCTGATGGATTTTGGACTTGGGAGGAAACAAAAGGAGGCAAGAGGAAAGAGGGATAGTTATTTCTACATATTATATTAATTCTGTTCCATGACCTGGGGCGCTTGGGTGGCTCAGTCCGCTGAGCGTCGGATTCTTGGTTTTACTCAGGTCCTGATCTCAGGGTCCTGAGATTGAACTCTGCCCAGGCTCTGAGCTCAGCATGGAGTCCGCTTGAGATTCTCTCCCTTTTCCTCTCCCTCCCCTACTGCCTCTCCCCGTTCACACTCTCTCTCTAAAAATAAATAAAATCTTAAAAAAAAAACAAAACCACAACTGTTCTATGACTTGATTTTGCTTGTTTGTTTGACCTAAAATATGATGATATATCTGGAATATGTCCCATATTAGTATATATAAATCTGCTACATTCTTTTTCTTTTTTTTTTTTAACAAATGCTTTCTGTTCCATGTGTACTATATACACACACACGCACACAAATTTATATTTGCACATTTTCTATATTATTAAACTTTTTACATTTTTACATTAACAAACATTATATTCGCACATTTTTTCTGTATTATGGTTATTAAACTTGTTTTTACATTTTTACATTAACAAACAACTATGCATTGTCTATGTGTACGTGAGCTTTTCCTAGATTAGTAGAAGTAGAATTAGACATTAAAGGGTACTTTTGTTTGTGTGTATCTGTATATAGGACTTACCTGAGAATATAAATTATACGTATACACATACGTTGAATTTTCACTTAAAAGGTAATAGAGAAGTCGTGATCAAGATGAAAGTAATGTAATTATTACAATTAGTGCTGCGTGTGTTATTCAGTTTAAAGTTGTTATGTGGAATAGGAACATGACTTCCTAGGTTATAGTAATAATATGTCATGGTTTTACAGGTCAGTTTGTGGTTCTCACTGTCATTTTGGTTAAACCTGACAGGACTTACTTTTTTCTTTCTTAGGTTATCCAAATGTGAAACATTTTTCTTGGGATAAATACTTAGAAGAAACCAATTCTTTACCTGCTCCTGCAAGAGCTTTCAAAGTGGTGAGTTAATCTGTTTTACAGTATTTGATTAATTTGTGTTGACAGTAGTGTTCACTGAATTCATTGAATTTCAAGAACAGAAAGAGATAGATAGTGTGAGTGAACCGGGGAGGGAAACAGAAGGCCACAGAAGACGTTTTTGACTTCTTACAAATTTGAAAGTCAAAATTGTTACTGGGGTTTTTGTTGTTTGCATCCAGAAAATACTTCCATTTTGGACTTGTCTCCTTGGAAAATAATTTTGCTTGAATTTGTGTGAAATGAGTTGGTGTGATCTTATGGTTAACTTCTGTTTTTCCAGCTAGATATTCTGAAAAACCAAAACAAGACGGGATATTTTCTAATGAAAATTATATTTAATGACTCCTTTAGATTTGTTTATGGCAAGCTGAGTTGCTGTTTTTCATTATTGCTATTAATGAGCATGTTTAATTATCAAAATACAAGGTCACCTGCTTTTTTGTATAGTATCTTTCTAATCAGAGCCGTTGCATCTTACATATAATTTGGTAAGATTCAAAGTAATCCTCATTTCTTTGCAAGGGAAGAATAAGTAATGAAATTTATTTAAAATTTTTTTTCATCTCTAACAACTTCCTTTATAATTTATATTTTTCTGTAAATTTAAAGAAAAATATATTAAATACTTTAAAAATATTTTAATGTAGCATAATTAGTCTGTCATAGACATCACTTTTCTTTAAATGATTTTCTCATGTATAAATTGCTAGAATTTTTAATGATATAATAAGAGGTATGGGTCCAAACATAGAAAAGAACATCAAAAATTTTTGAGAGAAAAAAGTATATGACCTGAAGAAAAGCCTTTGCAAGAACATTTCTTATTCCATCTGATGGTAAATGTAGGATTTAAAAATGAATGGTTAGAGTTATGCCCTCCTTAAGAATTTTTACCTGACCTCTAACTTTAACTCAAGCCATTGCAAAGAAGAATTGCTTTGCACTTTGCTTTGAACTGAATAAAATCTCATCACCATCAGTCCGCACATCTCCTGTTGCATTGATAGCAGAGAGAAAACTATGATTTCTCTAGTGTGGGCTTCAGGTGCCTCGCATTGATTGTGTTTTATCCTTTACATAATTTTCACACTTAATTTTCACAGTCACGGTTTTGTTATACTCAATATAAAGAACAGGGGCACGAAGCTCAGAAAAGTTAAGCAGTTTGCCTAACACGACAGTCCCTGAGGTTTTCCGGGGGTCCGCCGGCACTGAGGCATGGGTAGCTAAGTGCAGGAGCAAAGGGACTCCTTACTCATTCCCTTTGCTCCTTACTCATTCCCTTTGCTCCTTACTCATTCCCGTTCTTACAAGAGGGATTCCATCTTACATGTTTTGATGGCTAATTTTCATTTTTTAAAGACATCTTCTTTTTGTTCTCATGATCATTTCTAATCTGTGTCACTTCCTCTTCCACTTTAAAGTTCTTTCCTCTCTTTTTATAAATTATTGTAATGCTTGTTGTTTTTTGCCAAGACACCTCCTTCTAACTCCTTCTAACTAACTGACAGCCCGCGCGCACTCCTCCTCCCTATGGCTCATCAAATAACTGCACCATTTTGAATTTTATCTTAAGATCTTTTGCTTTCTGTTTGCTCCTGTGGCTGTGCGCTGGCTGTGTCTGTTGCCTCGGGGTTTGGCCATGTGATTTGGGATTGTGTTTTTTGATAGGGAGGGTAAGGTCCAAAGCTATTGTAGGAACTGACGAGTTTGAAGGTTGATTCTGTAAATAGCTCATCTTAATCTGTCTTTGTGACACAGAGCCCACCTTCTCTTCCTCTGAATCTTACCATGTAATATTTTCTGTATGGCAGAAACCTCCACATGGATTCCAGAAAAAAATGAAGCTTGAAGTCATAGACAAAAGAAATCCTGTGTTTATTAGAGTGGCAACAGTTGCAGACACGGATGATCACCGAATAAAAGTGAGTGTTGTCTGTTGGGGTTTTGTTTTGTCTTCTGTTACAAGATATCTTGGATGGAAACTTCGGCAGATATTCAATTTGTAAAGTCCTATAATTAGTAAGCCTATAGGAATATGCAGATGAAGGGGCTGTGCATCTTTGTCAATATTTATCCAGGTTCTTCCCTTTAATCGATGCAAGAAGTGCTCTTTATTTATGACCGACATTTGCTATGTTGGATCTACTTTCTTTCTCCGAGCACACCCTCAAAATATTAAAAACCAGTCATAAATAATAGAGCAGTTTCTTCTGAATATGGTACCTCATTCTCTAATAGTATGCCTTTTTTTTTTTTAAACTTGAAGGTTAATGTGTTTTGATGGGGTTGTATTAGATGTAGACTTTTCAGAAGTAAAGTACAGAAGTGCAGCCTTTTAATATAAGACGAGTAGAGAGAAGTGATCGTATAAGGCAGGTCAGATTGTACCTCTCGCAGGGTAAGCAAACGTTCAGGAAGGAGGGTTGTTTGTTCTGTCCGAGGGTGATCGCGTGAAGTGTAGCTGGAGTTCCAGGGGAGGGTGAAGAGCCAGCCAGAAGTTCTTCTGTTTCTGGCTTCGGCGTTAACTTCACTCTCAAACGAGAGCAATGTTCTTTCTACTTAGTCCACAGAGTTGTTTGGAATTTCTCCTCAGAATAGTAACAGTTACAGAAACAACAAGATGTTAGATTGTCATGGTGTTTTACAGGGTAACAGTGTTCTTCCATTATTTGACCTTTGTGGTGGCAACAGTGCAGGAGATCTGTGTAACTATCACTATTTTATCTGAAGCGGAGGCATTGAAAGAGTTAATGAATTAACTTATTAATTCCCGGCAGTGGCAGAACGAAGTCCTAGCCCTAAGCTCTAGGAGTCTCTGTTTATGCTCTTTAAAAAAAAATAAAATAAAATGAATCACATATTCAGCTATCTCTAATGAGATCATATATAAAAAATTATAAAATAACATGAAAAACATGTATAGTGTGGTTTTGTATAAAATAGAAATTTTACTGTTTTAACTCACTGTTTTTCAGATTACATAATCATGCAACATTTTAGAAATTATAAATAATAAAGAGCCTATTAACCTTTTTCAAGTGCATTTTCCTATTAATTGTCTCCGGTGTGATAATGTAAATCATAAAGCAATCAGTATTTTAGGACCAGAAGTATTTTTTAAATAATCTAGGCTACTGATCAGAGAACTGGAGAACTATGCAAAATACTATTTTTAAAAATCAAATTGACCAGTCAGAATTGAAAAAAGAATTGGGGGAAAATAAAGTGTTTTGGTTTAGGTGCATGAAACATTTATTCTCTTACACAGCCGGCAGGACTATGAAATAGCTCGGCCTTTCTGAAAAGCAGCTGGGCGAAGGCATCAGAAGTCTTGAATGCTACTTACCCTTTAATTCAAGAATTTCAGTCCCAGGAATTTATGTTAACAGAATTAACCAAAGGGAATATGCAAAGATAAAGACTACAAGGAAAATAGAGCGATGCCCTTTATAGTACTTAAGATTGGGAACAACCACAGTAGAGTATAGGTAACAAATTACTGTCTATCTATATGATGTTAACTATTTAATATTGACTAGTGTAAAAAAACTCAGATTTACTATTCTGTATGATGTCTGGTATTGTTTTTTAAAAGCATATTATGGAAAGAAACTGACCAAAATAATGACAGTGCTTCTCTTGGGGGACTAAGATTATGAGTGATTATAAATGATTTCTTATGATTATAAATGAATTATAGATGATTAGGTTTTCTTTTTATCTGGTTTCAGGAATACATAGTAATTACTTTCATATTTAAAAAGAATTTTAGATTAACTCTGATTTTACACGTGAGAAAATTTTGGCCCAGAGAGGTCAAATACTCCAAAGTGGGTAGTTCATTTAGCTAATAGGAAAGTTTGGGCTAGAATCCAACTCTTTTTCCTGCTGGCTGAATTCTCTTTCCAATATAACATCTGGTTGTTTAACACCCAAAAAAGAGCTGGCTTCGAGGTGTGTAGTTGACAGTTACCTTTTCACAAGTAGCAGTGTGAATTTCATAGCTGAAGGTGAACCTCTGAACGAGGACCTGTGTGATTATAAGTCTTCAAAAGGTCAGTGAACAGGTGACCATGACTCAGTTTCAGGGTTCATCAGGGACTTATGAGATTTATAGAAAGCTTTCATTCATAGGAGTTTCTCTAGTAATATGGGAGATGATGTCGCAAGAATGCTTATTTTTCTTTACCCTTTCAGTAGTTATTTCACATTTTAAAAAATTTTTGCATAGTCTTCCATTCTCATGTTATTATGAGTAAGTAAATCTTGTTCACTGCTGAGCAAAGTAGCCTTTTTCTTAACAACATTTTGTTTTTCCTAGAGTCCGTAATTTCTTGTGTTTTGATTTTTTTTCATTTTCTGTGCTCATGGTATCATACGTCTCCAGGTGCTCCAAAAATCGGCCATGTTTTTCTGTCAAAAGCCCAAGTGTATTTTTTTAACCTCTCTCTGTATGGTTTTTCTTCTTGAACTCTTTTTCCTACAGCTTAGCAGTCACCTAGGATGAGCTGGGTGGTTCTACTCTAAGCCTTATTCAAAGCTTTCATCCTGAAATTGCTCTTTGCTGACAGACTATGTTGTATTTCATTTTTTTTAATCACATATTTGTTTTCTTCTTAGTGTATTTTGTTATCTTGCTGAAACACATTTTTTTGTAACTTTCTAAGGGTGGATGAAAGACATCTTTTTTTGACTCCTCGCATGTGAATATTACTAGTCTTCCCTGGGGTTCATACTGTGCCTAGGTGTGGAATACTAGGTAGAGAACCGTTTCCCCTCAGAAATTAAAAACATTGTTCTGGGGCGCCTGGGTGGCACAGTGGTTGAGCGTCTGCCTTCAGCTCAGGGCGTGATCCTGGCATTGTGGGATCGAGCCCCACATCAGGCTCCTCCACTAGGAGCCTGCTTCTTCCTCTCCCACTCCCCCTGCTTGTGTTCCCTCTCTCGCTGGCTGTCTCTTTCTCTGTCAAATAAATAAATAAAATCTTTTAAAAAAAAAAAAAAAGCAACACATTGTTCTGCTGTCTTCTCACTTTGGGACCCTCTCTCTCTACCCCTGATGTTCACGTGTTTTGTGGTGTCATGTCTGGATGTGAGTCTTTTTCCACTTACCATGCAGGGGACTCAGGCTTTTTACTGAGGAGCTTCATGTCCTTCAATTTTTGGAAATCTTCCTTGTATTACTAGTTTGTTGACTTCCTTTTGTCATCCTGTCTCTTCTCTTTCTGTAAGTCCTGCTGCTCTGGTGTTAAACCTCTTGAATTGACCGTTGATTTTCTTTTTTTTTCTTTTTTTTTTTTTTTAAATATTTTATTTATTTATTTGACAGCGATAGAGACAGCCAATGAGAGAGGGAACGCAAGCAGGGGGAGTGGGAGAGGAAGAAGCAGGCTCATAGCGGAGGAGCCTGATGTGGGGCTCGATCCCATAACACCGGGATCACGCCCTGAGCCGAAGGCAGACGCATAACCGCTGTGCCACCCAGGCCATGACCGTTGATTTTCTTATACTTTATTTCTTGTTTTGCTTCTCTGATATTTTTATTCTACTTGCTAAGAGATATCTACTCTATTTTCCAAAACTTATGTTGCATTTTTAATTACAACTCTGATTTTTTTTAATTTTCAACAGTTTTTTCTTATTTTCTAGTCTCCTCCCCTTTTTAAATAGCATCATCTTTTTATTACTTGAAGCAATATTGTTTCTTATCTCAGGATAGCAGTGATCAGTTCTTCAGTTCCCTGCTTATTTCTTCTAAATTTCTTTATTAGTTAGACTCTGCTCTGCTTTATTGGAGCCTCTCCTCAAATGTCAGGTCCTTGACTGGCTGTCTCCTTTAAGAAAAAGGTACTTAAAAAGTGAACTGTATTTTCATGGGCGGGACTTAGAGAGGAGTGGACTTGGCTGTATGATAAGAAAGCAAAGAGCCAGCTTTTTCACAGGGAGATCCCCATTTTTTGGCATCTGAGTCCTTGTCTGGAGCCTTCCAGTTTCTGCCAGTCTCCTCCCTGGTGGCTGCTGAGCAAGACAGAGAGGACTGGGTTGGCATGTGCGGCTCAGTTCCTGTGCTTTCTGTCCCTGTCCCGCCCGTTGCCATGGCATGTTTGTTCTAGAATTCAGAGCCTTAGTGATTTTGCTTCTCTGCAAGGTAAACCTCTACTCGTTGTAAGGGTCAAAGGGGCAGTTACCTTGCTGGGTGGAGTGGTCGAGTGGGGAAGCGACAAAGGGAGTCCATCTCCATGTTGCCTCTGAGCCAGTGCGGCTGTTTTTCGAGACCCTCCTCCTCTCCTACCTGCTGCCGCCAGATTGAGTCCTTCTTGGGTTCTGCCAGGAGAGCCGTTTGCTCTGGTCCCATTCTTCTCAGGCACCTGGGCTGCAGTCCACACACTCTATCCTGTAGGTCAGCACTGCTGCGTTTGCCCTCCATACTTACCACTGTCACTTCTCACCCGTCAGCCACTCCTCTTCCACATTTGTCCTCCCTTGCAGATAGAACTTTAATTTCAGAAGAGAGTGGAGATAAGCACCTGAATCTATAATGTGCTTTACTGAGTTGCCTTTCACAAGAAGAGAAGATCCAACCAAACCTTTTTCTTTTTAAGAAATAGCTTTTTAAAATCTCATCTGTCTTATTCTTGATAAGTTGTCAATAACGGGTATTAAGGTTTTATAAATTTTCCAAATAATGCCTCTGGATAAAAATGTATCCACTTTCCTTAACTATTAGATATGTGTGAGTTAAGTCTTCCTCACTATACTTTGATACATAATCATCTTATTTCCTTCCTTCCTCCCTCCCTTCCTTCCTTTTTGAGAGAGAGAGAGAGCGCAGAGGTGGGGGGTGAGGGGGAGAGAGAATCTTAAGCAGGCTCCATGCCCAGTGTAGAGGCCAACTTGGGGCTCCGTCTCACAACCTTGAGATCATGACCTGAGCCAAAATCTAGAGTCAGACACTTAACTGACTGAGCTGCCCAGGCACCACTCATCTTATTTTATTTAGAATTTTTATTAATTTCAGCATTATTGCTGAGTTGCTTTCATATATAATTGTATTTATAGTGGAACATTTGTTTTGTAAATATTTTGTATGTCTCTTTTGGGTTCGTAAAATTTTTAAATATTTCATGTTGTATGTTTATGTATCTTCCTTTTTTGTTCTTTGTTAGACATTTTATTTCTTTTCAAAATAGTCCCCAGCAAGAGTAAAACTATCACTGAACATTACTAAAGTGTCTGATTTTTTGTTTGTTTAAAACCTCTTAATATGCCAGCAACTGAAGGTAGTAGAAGTTAGAAAAGATGAACTAAAACTATACAAACGTTAATAAAATTATTTCATCTGGGCTTCTAGAGTGAGAATTGTGATTAGGGTTAGTATTAATTTTTGCACATATCTTTACCTAATTTCAGATAGCATTTTTAAGTGTATTTGGTACTTATCAGAGAGAATTTTATTGTTACCTCTGTTCATAATATCTAAACTAAATTTTATCTCTGATATTGAACCCTTGAACTACTAAAATTCTCCAGATTATCTACCAACCTAGTTTATAGGCGGTATTAGATTTATTTATGTTATCTATAGTACATTAATCCTAGAAAGATAACTTCTCATTGCCAAACCGAGATTGCAGTTTCACAGAAAACTATGAAACATTGCGGTATCACCAGATGCTAGATCTACCATAAACATTCTTAAAAGCATATGCAAGGAAACTTTTAAAAGAACCCTTTTATTTTTGATGATACCAAGATTTTCAGAGACTATATTGGTATACAGTAATGTACTAGTTAATATCCATGGGTCTCAATTCTGAGCACACAACACAGTTACTTAGGAGTTGAGTAAACAACATATACATGCACAAAGCCAAACCTATGGATTAACAATCTCCTGAGCGGACTCAACCTTTTTTCTTTCTTTCTCTTTCTTTCTTTCTTTCTTTCTTTCTTTCTTTCTTTCTTTCTTTCTTTCTTTCTTTCTTTCCCCTTTTCATCATAGAGAAAATTCTGGTATGTATCGGGGACGGAGAACCATTTATTTGTTAGGATTGAGTATGTTTGCTATAGGAAGATACCTAAATTTTTAAAAATTTAGTGGTTTAGCTACAACAAATGAGACATGAATTATGTGAATATTGATTCCAGTGTAAAAGAAACAGAATTTAAGAAAGTCAAGATCAGAATCCAGGAAAGTTTCATGTTTCTAGTAAAACAGAGTTATCACTTGGTAAGTTGAAAATTAGGACACTTTAAACTTACTGTAACACTAAGTGACGTCTGTTCATTTATTGGTAGCATTGATAGCATAAATTGATATTTTAGAACATTATCATGAATGTCATTTCACTGTTAGTGAGCATTGTTTTTGATCAGAGGAAAGGAAAGGATTACTTTGAGTTAAGCAATTTTCTGTGCTGCTTTTATATTCAATGTATGTGAATGATAAGTAATTTTATTTGGACCCTTGAATTTTTAGGCTTGGTTCCTTCTCCTAACTAGCTGTGTGATCTCTTCTTTAAGATAATACCTATGAATTCTTCCAGGTATGGAATTCTGTGGGCTTTGATTCTAGGATTAATTGATTTCTCAGGTTGAGAAAGTGGATTCATTGTGAAGGATGTTATTTTTGAACCTGTATATATGTACTTTATTTATTTTTTAGTAGGAATAAATCTTTTTATTTTATTTTATTTTAATTTTTTTATTATTATGTTATGTTAGTCACCATACAGTACATCATTAGTTTTTGATGTAGTGTTCCATGATTCCTTGTTTGCTTATAACACCCAGTGCTCCATGCAATACATGCCCTCCTTAATACCCTTCAGCAGGCTAGCCCATCCCTCCACCCCCACCCCCAAAACCCTCAGTTTGCTTCCTGGGGTCTATAGTCTCTCATGGTTCATCTCTCCCTCTGCTACCCCCCTTCATTTTTCCCTTCCTTCTCCTAATGTCCTCCCTGCTATTCCTTATGTTCCACATATGAGTGAAACCATATGATAATTGTTTCTCTGCTTGACTTATTTCACTTAGCATAATCTCCTCCAGTTCCATCCATGTTGATCCAGATGTTGGGTAATCATCCTTTCTGATGGCTGAGTAATATTCCATTGTATATATGGACCACATCTTCTTTATCTATTAGTCTGTTGAAGGGCATCTTGGCTCCTTCCACAGTTTGGCTATTGTGGAATTGCTGCTATGAACATTGGGGTTCATAAGGCCCTTCTTTTCACTATGTCTGTATCTTTGGGATAAATACCCAGTAGTGCAATTGCTAGGTCATAGGGTAGCTCTATTTTTAACTGCTTGAGGAACCTCCACACTGTTTTCCAAAGTGGCTGTACCAACTTGCATTCCCACCAGCAGTGTAAGAGGGGAACCCATATATATATGTACTTTAACAACTCTGTACTATTCTGTCGTACAGATGTACCATAATTTAGTTAGCCAGTCTCCTAATGGTAGATCCCCAGCTTGTTTTCTACTACAAACAATGAGTTGAGTTACTGAGATTATCAAGTCAAAGGTGATGTATTTTAAGTGATTATGATTGCAAATAATGCTCCAGAAGTATTTGCTAATTGATACTACTGTCAGCAGTCCATGAGAAAGCTTTTCATTCTCATACTCACCAACTCTAGGAATTGCCAAAATGGAACAGTTTTGACAGGTTGAAAGAACTGCATCTTGTGGTTTTAATTTGTAGTTTTTTGGTTATAAGTGAAATTGATTATCTTTTTATATGTTTACTAACCATTTATAGTTAGTTTCTTATTTATGAGCAATTTATGTCTATTTTTCATCTTTCTCTTGGACTTTTAATATGTTGATGTATGATCTCTATATAAGTTAAGGAATAGAGTACGTTGTTACATATGTAATAAATGTGTTTTTCGGCTTTCTCGTGGGTCTCCCATCTTTTTTGTGGTTTTTGCCACTTGTTACAGAATATTTGCCACTCTCAAGTTTTTAATGTTCATGTAGTCAAGTTGAACAGTCTTTTCTTTTACAGCTTTTGAGTTTGGTGTCTTGCTTACAAAGGTTATCCTACTCCAAGATTACAAACACATTCACTTGTTCATTGTTCTGGAACTTTTATTGTTCAGCTTTTGATGTTTGCATTTTTCATCCAGTTGGCATCTGTCGTCTTGTTTAGGAGTAAGGGATTCACAGACTGGAGAAGGAAATCTAACTGACAGACTTGATGTAAAAGTAAAATATATATGGCCTTTTAGTATATCCTTTCATCCTAAAAGATAAAATATATGAAATACTTAAAAGCTACCTAGCTGATCTTTAGTGACCCTGCCTGAGGGACCAACCTCTCTTTCACATGGTGGCCAGTAACAATGGCACCGACCACTCTATAAAACCTCTTTGAGAGATATTGTAATTATTTATGAGAAAAAAATGATACTTAGAAATGCATTGGATGGAGAGATATTCTGTAACCTGGGTGTATTTCTAATAGGACACTGAATTTGTTTACAAAGCCTATTTCGCATAATTCTAGGAGAGTTGAGATTTATATGAAAGGCCCTTCTGCCTCTCCACTCTCCCCTCCCATCCTCCCTCCCTGCCCTTATTTATTCATTACTGAAGTAATACTCACTGGGTATTTGGTGTTGCTCAGATGAAGATATTACGTACTCAAGTTGTTCTGGTGTTGGAAGACAGACATAATAATATCTCTGTAGAAGTACTCCTGGAATAATGCCTTTGGCAAGACATTTCTTGATGGACGATTATTTAAAAATAGGTCAGGGGCGCCTGGGTGGCATGGCGGTTAAAGCGCCTGCCTTCGGCTCAGGGCGTGATCCCGGCGTTACGGGATCGAGCCCCACATCGGGCTCCTCCACTATGAGCCTGCTTCTTCCTCTCCCACTCCCCCTGCTTGTGTTCCTTCTCTCGCTGGCTGTCTCTATCTCTGTTGAATAAAGAAATAAAAAATCTTTAAAAAAAAAAATAAATAAATAAAAAAATAAAAATAGGTCATAGTGTAAATGAAGTAATTTAAATAATTGGAAAAAATGTATTTGGTGTTAAATCTACTGTATAATTTAGAAGAGAAGGAAAATGGTTATGGTGGGTAGATCTTTTATTGTAGGAGCTTTTGTGACCTGAATGGTACTGTTAATTTTTGTTTTCCAGGTTCACTTTGACGGCTGGAATAGTTGCTATGATTACTGGGTGGATGCGGATTGTCCTGATATTCACCCTGTGGGCTGGTGTTCAAAAACTGGGCATCCTCTTCAGCCTCCTTTGAGTAAGAGACACAAGGATAACTTAAATAAATGTTTCCATGTTCTTGTGTGGGGTGCTTAAAGTGTTCTTTCCTCCTATCCTTTTCTTTCTGCTTCTTTCTCACTGTACATTTCTTCTCTGTGTAATCTTTTTCCTCTAACTACATTTTCAGTTACATGGTAGTCACAAAAATATAAAAGAAAAAAATATAATGTTTGAAAAAGCAAAGTTGATATAGATTTTTTTTTACTTTTATTTTGAAGTACTCATCACCTTTTAAAATTGATACTGAATTTTTGGAAGACAGTTTGTCAGACTATCAAAATTTAATGTATCAGAAATGATTTTATACTATAGTTTTGCAAAATGTTACCATTTTGAGAAACTGGGCAAAGTTTACAAGGGCTCTCACTATGAGTTATTACTTAAAACTGCATGTGATTTACAATAACCTCAATGAAAATTTCCTTTAAATTCAATTTTTAAAAAAATAAGCACTGACAACTTGACATACCATAATTTCAACTTTGAAAGAAAACATAGACACTGTAGCAAAAAATATGTAGGAAATACAATAGATTATTGCGGGGTTTTAAAAAGTTTAGGGTGCCGCCCCCCATCTAGTGGCTTCACTTCTGCTTGCCGCATACAAGCTGCATAAAGGTGCAGAAATTCACATCATAAAAATTCACATGCATGCCGTTTGTTAGAGTATATTTAAAATAACAGACCTTGGAAACAGACATTGGTTAAGTTCTGGTGCATTCATAATACAGACACTGTGCAGCAGCCATAAAGAGTATTACCATTGAGATGGGAAGATCTACAAGACATGAAGTTAAAGACCAAAGGAAAAAAAATGTTTCAGGATATGTACATCTGTGCTATCCCTTGTATGCAACAGAATGAAACAAAACTAAGAACTTGATACATATATATAATGTGTGTGTGAGGATTCATATGCTAATTATGTTATTGATGAAAATTGTTTAGAATCTCCTCATTAATTCACATTTAGATGTTTCTGGAATTTGTGACATTGAAAGAGGGTTAGATCAAAGTCTACCATTTCACTATTGAAGAAAGATAGTGTGGACAAAAACATAGGGAAAAACCTTTAAAAATAAAGACTTTTAAGGTATTTTTAATTTTTATTTTGCAGCATTCTGGTTAACTTTATGCCCCTTCTTTGCTTCTCTCATTTTTTCCCCTGGCTTTCTTATAGGCCCCTTAGAATTAATGGAAGCTTCAGAGCATGGAGGATGCTCAACCCCAGGATGTAAAGGGATTGGCCATTTTAAGAGAGTGAGACATCTGGGCCCTCACAGGTATGTGGTGCTGCCACTCACGTGGGAATTCCTTATGTGGTCAAAGACAGGGTCCCATCCCATGCATGTGTAAGATAATGATTTCCATGTGTACTAATAGATGTGAGCTAATTTTATATTTCGATTATGAAATGTGGTTTCCATAGTGATCCTGTGAAAGTGAAGAGTATATCTGTAGTTAAGTCTTCCTGGGAGAAAAATGCATTCCCAGCTTAAAATAGGTTTACTCTAGCTGTTTGCCGTTTCTTGACAGCCTGACCAGTTGTACGGATACGTACCTTCTGAAAGAGTCGCTTTGGGTTGACCGTTAATAATGAGAAGACGACAGGCCCTGTTGAGGTCTTTGGTAGAATATGATATGATTGGGGGACTCAACAATTTGAATAATGAGAAGTGAGATTATCGTAGATTACCAGCAAAGATCACAAGAAGCACAAATATAAATAGTCATACTTGAGAATGCATTGATCCAAAACAGTGTTTTTCAGTGTTTTCCATTATCCCTAAGTAACTTAAAAAAGAAACCAAAATTATGCATTTGAAATTTGATGTATTGTTTAGGCAATTTAGGGGTCTTTGTAGACAGTTAAAAATATTACTGAAATACCTAGAAATTCCTATGATTTGACTGAGATTTTTGAGGAACCAAAAGCATCACCTGTTTAGGGATGTATTAAAATAATCATTTGTCAATGTAAGTGTTCTATCTGCATGTTAATTGGATTGCCCAGTAAGGACAAGGATCCCTTGTTTATCTAGTCTGTACACACTGTAAATCAGGGTCTTTGAAAAATCTGAATATTGCACTGCCTGTTCCTCTAAGAGTTAATAGGAATTGTAAAATTCGAGTAATTAATAATGCTCGCTTTTCTTTTCTTTTCTTTTCTTCTATTTTCTTTTCTTTTCTTTTCTTTTATCTCTGCAACCTCAAATACTGCTTATCTTCCTTTTGCAACACTCCTCCTGAGATTTTTATGAGATTCAGTCTGTTCCAGAGTAAATAGTCTAAGCATAAGGTGATGATTCCGTTTACAAATATCCATTTAAAAATCCTTTTCGGGAGTGCCTGGCTCTCTTAGTCGGTAGAGCATGCAACTCTCGATCTCAGGGTCGTGAGTTCAAGCCCCACATTGGGCATGGAGCCTGCTTAAAAAATAACAATAATGAAATAAAAAAGAAAGAAAGAAAAAAAAAACCCTTTTCATATTGTATAAGTGCAAACCCGAAGGTGCATGATTAATTTAAACTAAATTAAAAATACTGTACCTTGAAAGTTGTTCAGTGTTGCTGAGTGAAAGCAGCTAGATTATTTTTCAGACATTATATAAGTCTAAATGCCAGAAATAACTCATTAGCATGCTAAATTTCCATTGTATATTAATAAATTATTTCATTCAGTAAATATTTTTGAGGAGTTTTTTTTTTCCAATAATAACTAACGTTTATTAAGCATGTATTTACTCTACACAAGGTATTGCTCTGTTTTACATTTATGGATAATCTTCACAACTACCTTATTAGTTTTAGTATTATTTTCTTCCAATTTGTGGCACTGGAGAGGTTTACTGATTGACTGCTGGTGAGGGGGAACAGGGAATGGCACCCAGTCTTGCCCAGGGGTCTGTGCTGTTGACCCCTCTCCTCTCACTGCCTCTCGAGGCTCCACTCCAAGAATTAGTCACAGACCCAACCTTCAAAGAACTTGGGGACTAATGGAAATATAAATCTGTACATAAATTAATTAAAATACAAGGTACAAAACAATAACTGATATTGAACCTTTGACACATGTACCAACCCCAAGATGTTCATTGGATTGAGGCAGTTTGTTCAACTTATGAAGGAAAAGAATAAAGAAGGTGTTTTTTTTTGGTTTTGTTTTTTTTTTTTAGGCATGAACATTGGTATTATGTTGTTGGGGTGTGTTGAAATTTCTGTTTTGGCCTTCTGGAAAGGAAACCCACCTTAAAGCAATGTCTATCGTCTCTTTAGGAGTGCTTCTAGTCTGAGCAGAGAGGTTTGCCTGTCACGGCAAGGTCTTTGGTGACACTCCTGTCCCCTACCTGATGGCACTGGCCACTCATTATGACCACCTTTTCCCAATTGTGCCGTGGACCTTTGAGGGTTCCTCAGCGGAGCCACACTCATTTCGCAAAGTTTCAGTGATCATCTTTGGAGCATTTCTTCGGACATACAGTGTTGTATTGGCTAAAAGAAGGGAGAAATTGTGGGGAGAGTCATGGAAGATTTTATGGAGAAATGTGGTAAAGAAATCTTTCAGTATAATTGGAACCAGTAGAGAATTACTCATTTTTTTTGGAATGAGCGAGGAAGCAGTAGACCTGGCTTGAAGACATGTATTGATAGAGAAGCGGTGTTGGTTGCTCTGTCAGATGGAGGGCGTAACTAGCAGTTCTGTGCGTGAGTCTGGGGCAGAGTTCCTGGCTGACTGGAGCCTGGGGAAGAGGGGTGCATGTGGTTCAGACAAGGAACAGCCACTGTCAGCTCCTGCTCTCTCCCCTTCTTCTTAGCCCTTTCAGCTGGCTTTCCTGAGTCTTCCCGACTCTGCTGTCCTATTTACAACACTCAGAGCTCTGTATCTGGCAGGATATTAATCCTGAACAGGCACAGCCTGTTTTCCATTTCATTAGTAGACTGTGGGGTAGCTGCAGCATCATGGATATTCTTTTAAAAGGTTCATTTCACTGGCACTTATTTTTGTCCTTGCTGGGAATGCTGTGGTTAGGAAAACATAATGAGAAAATTCTCTTTGGATTAATTTACTGAGAAACTGCATAAATCAAAACATGCATTCTTTGCTTAGATAACAAGGAAAGTTGCTCTTTTAGCAAGAATAATCAGTTTTATGAACACGTAAGCAGAAAGCTATGTTTTGACTAGCAGTTGTTGTTAGCTCCTCTGAAAAATTATAATAGTTGAATTTGATGTAAGAGGTGTTAGAAATAGAACATGTGTCTCGGCGATGAAATTTGAGAATCCGATGTTTTCAGATGTTGAAATGTAAATAATCAGTGAGTGAGTCGAATGTGGATGTTATTCGTATCTCTAGGGATACTCAGTAGCCAGATTGCTCAATGCTCTCTTTCGAGCAAGGGAACATTAGTCCCGGTGGTGTCGCGCTGTTTCCCTTTGTTGATTCATTCGCTTGGGCTACTGAAAGGTCAAAGAAAGGGAGGAGATTGAAGGAGAACTAAAGTGACATGAAAGTGGACATTCTGCATCTCTAGTGCCGTCCGAAGTAAGTCTTTTCTATGAAAGATGTGATTGTGGAGGAAATAAACAAGAAAAAAATGGGAAGTACTTCCAACAACCTCTAAAAGGTCATTGTAAAGTCCATAAAAGTTTTAAAAATTTAAGAGACACCTGCAAGCAATAAACATCATCCTGATTGAACGCCCATCCATCCCTGCATCCAACCACATTTACCGAGTGCGTGCTTTGGGCAGGTCCGGGGTTGGGTGGTGGACAGCACCGACGAGAGGGTCCCTACCTCTCAGGAGCCCAGTCTGGTACACACAGTTTTCGAGAGGCATGAATGGAGTAGCACCCTTTTCCTGAGGGAAGCAGAGAGCCTCCAAAACTGAGGCCCATTATGGAGTTTTTGATGCAGCTGTGTATCTTGGCTGATGCTCTTTTACACAGTAGTGGTTAGGAGTTAGTCTGCTTCTCCTCTCTGAGTAATGACGACCGGTAGGGCTTATTGGTGACTTCTGATGTTCCAGGCACTCTTGTAGGACTTACCTGTGTGATCTCACTTCGTCCTCACAGCAGCTCTGTGAAGCAGGTGCTGTTCCAATCTCGGTTTACAGGTGAGGAAACAGGGCTGGAATAGTTAAGTACGTGCCCAAGGATCAGACAGTGGCAGAACCAGAATTCAGCCCCGGCTTGGCTGGCACTCAGCCTCCGCTTGTAATTCCTAGACGCTCACGTACAGCAAGTGGCCTGATCGAGCCTGCCTCACGGTTTTGTCATGACGGAGTGGGGGAACGATGATGTGATCACTCAGGAAACTGAAGGTGTTACCCATTTGTTTAAATAAATGTATTCACAATTACAAGGCTTTTAAAGGTGGCAGTGGGGAGTAGTGAACAAGGCAGTCCTTTCCCCCTTTCCTCATAAGCTGTTCCAGTCTGTCATAGGAAGAACTGCCTTCTTAGAGGGGCCGCTGGAATATTTGTGTGTAAAGCTGATATGGAATCATTTGCCCGTAGAACAGGGTGTACCCTAATAAAATCCTGACTGTAGATAGCTGTGTAATCCTCTTCCTCTGCTCTCTGAGGAACTACGTCATGGTAAAGAGTGACATGTATGTAGATAACGTGTGCGTCCATGTAAACACGATACACACAGCTTAGTACACGAGGAACTAGAGATGATTATGAGCCTAATGAGAACCCACTTTCTCCACAGAAGTTTGGTCAGCACTGGTGAGCTATAAAGTTAGTAACTTTGAAACTGTATGAACCTTGTAAATTGAAGAACAAGGAAACTGGCAAAGAGGTTAAGTATTGGCTCAGTGCATCTTAGCTCTGTGACAGCAGGGTCTGCTCGAAGACGGTACTCCAATGGATTTCATGGTCATAGGTTAAGGCTAAGGGCATTCTTTGATAGTGCAAGGTACTGTTTGCCCCCATACGGTAACGGGACAGCCAGAGTTCATCATCGGACTCTACCAAGAACTGATAAAGTTGACGCTGAGCAAGTTCCCGTTTTAAAGCCTCAGTTTCTACATCTGTAAAACGAGTGTTAGACAAGGAATGACTTCCCCGGGTCATGGGAGTTAAACAAGATAATGCAAGTGAACCACTTAGCTGTGTAATGCAGTCGAGCCGTGGGGATGACGATATTGTTATCATCCTCATTTTGCAAGCGAGAAGACGGAGTCTCCCAAGTTGGGCTTACCCTTCAGTCAGTAGCGGAGGCAGCGACGGAACCTTTAGAACCAGGTTCCTGATTTCTGTGGGGGATTGCCCGTCCCTCCATACGCCTGAACCTCATTTGCATTTTGTGGCATACCCTTTTTTTTTTTTTTTATCACCACCCACTTCAGGAACCAGCTGGTTTCCTTCTCTACCCCATAGTAGGTGTAAAAATGTGAGATATGTAAACTCATTTTACTTCTCTCAGGGTTCCAAAGAAGAGAGGGTGTCAGCGTAAAATTGATCATTGCCAGACTCCCTTCACAGATCAGCCTGGCCCATTAGTAAATGCCTGCTTGGAGGGCTGTGCACACTTCCCGTACTTCAAGTTGGGAGTTTGAAATTCCTCTCTGGCCCCCAAAAATACAAAAAGGCAGATGTTTAGACAGTAAGTCCTGTTTTGTTCTGCAGTCTTGCCTTTCTGTGAGCAGTCCGAGTTTATATGTCGTGATCTTAGAGAGATATATTCTTTCTTCACTTCGTCAACAAATGGGTGAAGGGGCTGTTCTCATAGATCTTATATTTTAAGACTTCTGACTGTAACTGTTCACTCATGTGCGGTTGGAGATATGCAGCCCCTCTTAAGAATACTGTGGGTCTTCCCAGTGTGGGAGCGGGTGGGGTTAGGAACAGGGCTCTCATTTTCTTTACTTCATATCTGAGAAAAACCCTAGGGTGGATGTATAGATAGTTCTTCAGTAATCGTAAAGCCAGGTGTTTAACTGTGAGTGGAACATGATGGTTGCAGTATTTATAGGATTAGCAGCATACTGTTTGTCAAAAAAAACACAAAGCATTGTATTTAGATTTTTTTCTTGCTGTCGCAACATACAAGGAGATAAATTTGTAATAGAAATACACAATATGAGGAAGAAAGAATAAAACAGAGTTAAAGATGGCAGTCTGAGGCTTAGTTAATATATTTCCTTTGTCAGAAACAGAGATTCAAGAATAGCAGGAGAAGCTGGTTGTATTTCTTATCTTTTTTCTTCAGAAGAGGGGAGTTCATTGAAGATGATGAATTTGATTTTAAACATGTTTATTATGAGGCAACCCTGGGTCATTTATATTTTGTCTGAAACAAGATAGGTGTAAGGCAGGGCTCCATGTCCCTCAGGGGAGCTACAGGGAGCAGAGCCTTTCCCCTCCTCAGGCCTCTGGCAGTTACTGTGTGGGCAGAAAACCGAATCATTGCCAAGCAGATGCTGCCACCTGGGTCTTCCATCAGGAGGAATGATGTGAAGGCAAGTCACACTTGGTGTTTGCAGCCTCTGTGGAATTGGGGGTTGGGTGGGTGTGGAAGTGGTTGAGGGGTTTGCAGAACGAGTGAGGGCCACGGCCCCAGGAGCCCCCTGTCCTGTGTAGACTGTGTCTGGGGTGGAGAGCTGGTGGGACCTTTCTTCTTGCCCAAGCCTGACTGCCCAGTCTTCCTACTGAGCTGTCCACTGCCCTTGTAGTAAGTTTATTTCTGCTTAACTTATGCAGAATTGGTTTTTGTTATTTATAGCCATACACACTGATTAGTACAAATATCCCATGAAGGATTCCATGAGGTACTTGAAGGATTCTTGTTCAGAAGACACGTTGTGGTTGGTGATGGATTTTTCCTTCACATCGTTACTGAATGAATAAAAATGAGTTAAAATAGTATGCCCATTCTCAATGAGATAAATGAAATAGTAGGCTCATCTTCCTGCGCTACTTTGTTGCTGTGTGACATTGGGCAAGCAACATCTCTACTTGATTGTTTAATAAACATTCCACAATTCCTTGGGGCGCCTGGGTGGCACAGCGGTTAAGCGTCTGCCTTCGGCTCAGGGCGTGATCCCGGCGTTACGGGATCGAGCCCCACATCAGGCTCCTCCGTTATAAGCCTGCTTCTTCCTCTCCCACCCCCCTGCTTGTGTTCCCTCTCTCGCTGGCTGTCTCTATCTCTGTCCAATAAATAAATAAAATCTTTAAAAAAATAAAAATAAAAAAAAAATAAACATTCCACAATTCCTGATGTTGTCCCTAAATCTGCTTCTCTCTCATCATTCTCATCTTGGGTGGGTGGAGGGGAAAAAAAAGCATCCCTATCACCTCCCAGGTCTTCAAGCCAGAAACCTAAAGACCACTCTTAAATCCTTCTTTGATGTCATTCCCCATCAACCATCCATGCACAGGTTCCCTTGGAGGGATCACAGAGTTACCGTGACTGCTTCAGCCACCCAAATCCAAGTCGCCATGATGTCTTTACTCTTACGTAACTTCTTTTGCTCCAATTCTGTCCCCTTGAAATCTTCCCTCCACAAAGCATCCTGAGTGATTGTTTTAAATTGTACCAAACCATATCATTCCCTTATTTGAAGGTCCTCCGGTGGCTTCACATCAAATGTAAACTAACCAACTGAACTCATGACCGTGGCCTACCAGAGCCAACATAATGATACTTTCTAGTGCATACCCTCCCCTTGCTCACATACTCAACCATCACTGGCCTCTCCCTGCCCCAAACATGCCGAGCTTTTCCTGCGTTTGCGCTCTTCTTCCCATTTCCAAGAATGCTCTTCCCATGAACATCTGATCATGTGTTGACACAGCAGGCTTCTTCCTGACCTTGAGGGCACTGCTCAAATGCTGCCGCTTCAGGGAAGCCCTTCCTCACCACCTGTGACAGCCCCATGTTCTCTCTTAGGTCACACTCCATGGCATTTGTCACTATGTGAGGTTGTCTAATTTATGTTTGTGCAATTGTGCAGTGCTCATCTTCCCCCCAAAATATCAGCTGCATGAGAGCAGAGATCTTGTCTTTTTATTTTCCGTTGTGTTTCCAGTGCCTAGAAAGATAATTAGGACTTACTAGATACTTGACAAATACTTATTGAACAAATGAATGAAATAATTAAACACTGAAGTTACCTGAGCATTTTAAGCCTCAACTTGTCTCATGAGAAGCCTTCCTCATAGGATATTGTAAAGATTAAGTACAGTACTGTGCTGAGCACGGTGCCTGACATATAGTGCGTGCTCTGTAAATGTGACTGGTTATTGCTTTTGTTATTGTTGGGTTAGCAATATACATTTATGTCAACACATGATCGGATGTTCTTTACATTTGTCTTTTGCATAGATAACAGTGTAGAGTAGTATGTAGTTAAATAAAATACAGATCGTATTGTAGCTTACAACGTACCTGTGATAAGTTTTATAGGCCATTATCAGAATCACTTAGTTTTCAAAGTCTTCCCTCCTTCTCCTAGGAGAAGGTATCTGATTTCCTTGGTGGAGAGTAGACATGTATTGTTTAAAATTTTTCCCTGGGTGATTATCAACATTCCCACGATCACCTAGAGAAAGGAAGAGACATGTAAGACACTAATATAATTTATCTAAGATCCAAAAATTTCCAGATTTAAGGAGGCTTCCTAAAACCAGAGGGGCAAGAAGGGCAGTTAGTTGGAGGCCTGAGATTCAGAGGTAGCCCAGTTGTTCCGGAGTCTGGAAAGCTGTGGCATAGGCAGAGGATGATACTGACTTAACATTGATTTAACAATTAGTGACCTAGATTTCCGTTGCTTGGATAACAGAAATGATCCCCATAGGGGACCTGAGAGACCAACTGGGGGTCCAGAGGGCACCGATAGAAGGGAAGTGAGCTGAATGGGTCATGAGCCAAGTTGGCATCTGGGCTTCTTTCATATCAGCAACAGGAGTAACTACAGATTGATAGATGTGTTGCCTAGGATATCAGGTGTCCATCTGAACCTGGAGCCAGGAACACTGGGGAACCTCCTTCCTTTGAAGGGACAGCTGTTATAAGGGAAATGACACGGCCAGTGAGGACCCTGAGGTTGGAGGTTCACTTTGGGAAGCAGATCTGCTCCATCAGTCTCTCTCTGACCCACCTCTATCACCAAGCCTCCTATGAGGTCTTAAGCATTTCTCTCTTGGGGCTGATTGTTCTTATAGATATAGGCAGGCTCTGCCCTTGGACAAGACAGAGGGGATCCTTCCGTGATCACTGCTCAGTTCCAAAGATTTCATCAGATTGCATCTGAACATCTGGTGCAAAGACACATTTTCTATCAGAATATACTTGCATTGTCTTAGAGATAAAGTATTTCATCCTATATGTTTAATCATACATATACCCATATGTAAATATATATAACATTCAATTAAATTTTGGAATTTTATATTCTATAGCTTGTCATTTTAATTAGAGGTATGTTCTAATGAGAATCTTCTTTTCTTTTTCTTTTACTATTTTAGCGCTGCCAACTGTCCCTATTCAGAAATCAATTTGAATAAAGACCGAGTTTTCCCAGACCGCCTAAGTGGTGAGATGCCCCCAGCTAGTCCAGCCTTTCCAAGAAACAAAAGGGCTGACACCAATGAAATCTCTTCATCTCCTGAAAACAGGTAATTCAGGTGATAATATTAGTGTTGTTTAGAAGTGCTCTGGTTGAAAGAGGTTTTCTGTCTCAGATGCTTTATGTTCTCTGGTTATCTTTTCTCGGACAGTATTGAAAATGCATTTGATTTAATGTAAAATGATGATGGAGATCAGTAGTGGACTTAAAACAATTAGGCAGAGGGTTATAAAAGCATATCTAAATCAGATAGGCTTTCTTCTTACTTGTTCATATTTTAGTTGAACTTTTTTGGTGTTAGCAGTTTAGAAATGCCAGTCATTTTACTTCATGCCAGTTCATATTTCCAAATGAACTGATCAATATCTATCTAGAACCATCCTTTATGAGAAAGGTGTCAGATTTTTGTGAAGAATATACATTATTTCTTTTTCATGCTCATGCCAAGCACTTGTATATGTGTTATTTCTTTTAATTATTAAGATGTTAATTGCACTACATTTGACCCTTGAACGACATGGAGGTTAGGGTCACTGACTCCCCACATGGTGAAAATCCAAGTATAACTTTTAAGTCTCCCAAAAACTTAATATAGCCTAATGTTTACTGAAAGCCTTGCTGATAACATAAACAGTTGATTAACACATATTTTGAAAGTTACAGATATTGTATATGGTATTCTTACAATGAAGCAAGCTAGAGAAAAGAAAATGTTATTAAAATCATAAAGAAGAGAAAATACATTTACAGTCGTATGTATATATTTATTAAAAAAAATCCATGCATAAGTGGACCTGCTTAGTTCAAACCTATGTTGTTCAAGGGTCAATAATAGAATAAGCTCCTTTAGTTTTGATTTCACTCGTGGAGTTGGAAAGTTAAGCTCAGTGAATTATTAAGTAAAGAACTAGATTTTGTTTGATCTTTAAGTAAAAGGTCTGTGCCCTTACATTAACTGAGGATACTACTAAAAAAAAAAAAGAGCAGATTAGTGGAAAGATATTCCCTTGTGTTTAGATTTTGGGAGTTTCTTTTATGGAGTATTTAATTAATTAATTAATTAAAGATTTGTTTATTCATTAGAGAGAAAGAGCTCACACATGTGCCTGAGCGGGGGAAGGGCAGAGGAGAGAGCGTCACTAGCAGACTCCCCACTGAGTGCGGAACCCACCTCAGGGGGATCCCATAACCCTGAGATCCTGACCCAAGCCAAAATCAAGAGTTGGATGCTTAACCGACTGAGCGCCCCAGGCGCTCCTTTTAGGAATATTTTGAAACCTAAGGCAACACAGTTTTTTATTTAAATGGTTTATAACTTCTCTTCTTATGGATGAGCCAGGTGGACACTTGAATGAATAAATTTGATTGTAAATTCGTAGCAATGCTATTGGAGTCATGGTGTTTCAGGCCTTAGTATCCTTATACAAAAGTAATTTTATCCAATGGATGGGCGAGCTGTAAGTTCCTTCATTATTCACCACAGGAGGATGATTTTTTTTTTTTTTACCCTTAAAACTATGACTAATGCAACATAAACTCATTTTACCCAACCCAGCACTCCGAAATGAGGTCCTACCACGTGAGGAAATTTATTTTGAGACAAATAAAATAGTAATTCATACAGTAGTAATAACAGAGTTCATTGACTCTGACTCACAAGGTGGTAAGACTACCTAACGTTTAGATTTCAGAAGCCAAGATACTGTTTAAAATATCAACAGAATACTCCAAAAATCCAACAGGTCTACCTCACACAGGCTTTACACTCACTGTCTGGGCTCCGGGCCAGAGTCTCCTCACAGCACAATCTCTGTGGGATGATTTTCTAGGGTCGTCTTTAACTCAGAATTTATGTAAAAAAAACTGTATTGGATTTGACCATTCTAGTCATCTGTCTTCTCTGAGGTGTGGTCATGGTTCTTCATGTAATCAGCCGGGATTTAGGGAACAACCTCAGACGTTTTTAGTTTTCTGTATAACCTATCACACATGTTTCCTATCTAAATAGTTTTCTGTGTCATAGATTTTTAGCCCATACTGTCTTTTGCGTCAGTGAATTCCGACCTACCATTACTTTGTGTGAGTGAATCTTTGTATTAAGGTTAATTTCAAGTGATCTGCTTTCATTCGGTAAATGAGTGTGCCATTATTCATGGTTTTAGAGACTTCGTTTAGATTTAAGAATCTTGTCTTCATCTTTCCAGATTTACTGTTTTTATTTTATTTATTTTTTTTCGTAACTAAAAGTAACCTGAAAGATTTGATTAGTTACATGCAAAGGAAACACAAGGGAGATGATCGAAATGACCCCTCAATTTTTAAGGTGAACATTTTTTACCAAGATTTTTTTTCTCACAGTATTCTTTATGCATAAGTATTTTTAAGAGGTGATGGCAGACACTTTGATGTTCCAACGTAAATGCTTCATTAGGCATACTTGAAAAAGCAATATGTTTCAAAATAACACAGATCGATTTATTCTTTAAAAATTTTAATTTTTTCTTTAAAATTTTTGAACATTGACTTCAGATTACTTTTTTCTCCTACAGTCCATCACTAGTTCACACAGCAATCCCAGTGGTACTGGGTATTTTAGATACAAATGATCATAAGGTGGCAACATAATAAATGCTAACAAATAAAAGAAGGGTTGTTAATGAAAATGTGTACTTTAGGGCTTGAGGATGGTTGATACAAGGTAAAATTAACAGGGTAGAAGTTGGCTGGCTTTGCTGCTGTAAGTGAATCTGTATGAACATACTCGATATTTTTTTCATTTCATAAGTAAATATAAAGCTTTGGATTGTTGATTTCTTTAACCTGGACTTAAGAATCAAATCATGAGCTGTGCAAAGCGCTGAGAGCAGTGACTAATAATAAGCCCTCAGTAAATGTTAGTTTCTATTAATGGGGCAAGAGGAATAGGTTACCTATTTGTTGCCCAACATTCTTTACTTCTGGGGAAGCAAAGGAAAGGCTGGCCCATTTCCTTGATATTCCTAAATTAAACTTTGAATACTGCATTCAAGACAGTTCTCACAATACCGGATTATGTTCTTTCTTCTTTTCCCATATTCATTGCATATATGGAAGGAATTTTTCATTCAGGTTTTAACACATTTTCTTTGCATCCTTTGTAATAATTTACTAAATTTGGTAACCAGACTCTACTGGTTTTCTTGGGTTTTTTTTGTTTGTTTGTTTCTTTTTCTTTCTTTCTTTCTTTTTTTTTTTTTTTTTTGTAATGCACTTCGGCACAGCAAGAGACCATTTGCACCCTCAGAAGTGGACCCTGAGACAGATTCCGCTGCAGGTGGTTTACTTCCGTTGCAGGAGGCGAGGAAGACCTCAGTAGGGGAGTGGGGAAGTGAGCTGGGGAAGGGCAGACCTCCGGTGAGAGCCTTGTCATGCTGCTTCCCACGGTAGCCTGCAGGAGCACAGTCCCGCTGCGACCACTCTGGGAGTCGGTGTGAAACACACATCTCAGAGTTTGCCCTCCACACATCTCAGAGTTTGCCCTCCGTAGGGGGTAGGGAGCTGTGCTGTTTAAACACCGGTTACCTGCAGTCACAGAGCAAGGAAGCTCACAGCTGTTCCCCAGCGCATCCGCCCTGCGGCTCAGCGGGCCAGCAGCAGAGCCCGGGTTACTCCTTCAGGAAAGCGGAGCAGGAGAGACGGTGCAAGCTGGCTGGAAGGGGAGTGCTGTCCCGGGAACATCGGCTGGGCACTGACCGTGGCTGCTACACCTTCCCTCACTCCCCACCACCACCCGTTTCAAATGCCAGAGGGTCACTAGAATGAGGACTGCACTGGCTTTGCTTTTGATCTGGAAGCTGACAGAACCAGGCCAGATAGAGTAACAATGCAAGGAATGTGTCTATCCTTTTCATACCGTAACCATTATTTTTTTTTAAAGATTTTATTTTATTTATTTGACAGAGATAGAGACAGCCAGCGAGAGAAGGAACACAAGCAGGGGGAGTGGGAGAGGAAGAAGCAGGCTCATAGCAGAAGAGTCTGATGTGGGGCTTGATCCCATAATGCCAGGATCACGCCCTGAGCCAAAGGCAGATGCTTAACCGCTGTGCCATCCAGGCACCCCCGTAACCATTATTTTAAGGGCTGGTTCACAGGCCACCTGCTTGGGCTGGGCCTGGGGACAGCTAATGTGCCACAGCATTAGCTCCTAGACTTTGCATCAGATTTCTGGGGACCTTCTTAGAATTCAGATTTGGGGGCCCAGGCCAGCCCACCAGAATCTTCCAGGCTAGAGCCTAAGAGTGTGCATTTAAAAAATTGGTTTGGGAGTAGATCTCCCTGCTTGACACTTGCAGTGACTTTCCATTACTCCTGAGCATGGCAAGGTCCTATGTACTCTGGCCCCTGCCCAGCCCTGCCAGGCTCATTTTTATTAAACGGAATGCCTCAACCACCGTGGTCCTCAGACGTCCTTTTCAGTCTGCCTAGAGCCTCCACACCTGCCGTCTCCTAGCTGCTCTCTCATTTTGCAGGCTTCAAGTTCACTGTCATTTCCTCGGGGAAGCTTTATCTGATCTGCTAGAGTATAGTTCAGGTTCCTCATCACATGGCTTCACAGCGCACATCCCCAGTGCTGCTGATGGTTTCGTGTGTGTACTTCGGAGTCTGTGTACTTTGCTTGACAGTAAGCTCCGTAAGGGCTGGGGCCACATCTTCTCTCGTTCTCTGAGATACCCCAGCCCTGAGCATGCTACCTGGCATCCAGTAAGGATGCAAGGTGACCTTGAAGCGTCCACCAGCCTTCAAAGGGGACAGATCAGTTATATAATCTAAGAGGCAAGAGCTGTATAAACTTTTTGTACTGGTAAAACACCTACATTCTCAACGTTGTAAGATCTCCACACTGGATGTCTATTAAATGATCAGATGAATCCCCCAAATACATACTGGCACTCTTTTATAAATTTGGCATTTTTCCAAAAATGTTGTTGCTTTCATTCCTGCCCCACACAGAAAATGATACTGCAGAAATGACAACATTTTTATGGCACAAAGTGAGTGAGTGGGACCGCCTCTTCTGACCAGGTGTGGGCACATGTACCCAGGGATTCAGGGTATCCTAGCTGGTAAGCTCGGCCCCACATTAAGGTGGCTTCCCCTTGAGTCATTTTGTAGGTATGTTCAGTATTTAGATCTGTTTTCCTATAGCAATATGTCAAACGAATGGTTGGGTTATGAGTGAATTCCCAGTGTGTATTTACATAGAAATGTGAGTCTGCAATCCTTTTCCAGTTAGCCATTGATTCATCAGACATGTAAGGAGGGTCTGCGTTGTGTTGTCACTGCCTAGGGTTTTCAGTGAGATGTTTTCCTCACTTGGGGGGGCAGCAGCTCATCTCTGCCCTCCCCCCACTCCTAGCCGCAAGATGTGTGAGGCAGGGGCTCTCCCAGTGCATGGTGGACATTTTCTGGGGACTGGTAACCTTAAGTCTCTGC
Organism: Ailuropoda melanoleuca; assembly: GCF_002007445.2. Taxonomy (NCBI): domain Eukaryota; kingdom Metazoa; phylum Chordata; class Mammalia; order Carnivora; family Ursidae; genus Ailuropoda; species Ailuropoda melanoleuca. The sequence goes on from NC_048227.1 coordinate 77,051,790, forward strand.
ATGTCTGCAGCTCTCTGTAACTGAATAAAACCTGGGTTGCAGACTTTGTTTTGCATCAGAATCATCAGATGTTTGTTAAAATGCAGCCTTCAAAGTACCGGCTCCAGAGATACTGGTGGGGAGGTGCATCCCAGCTCATTTTTAACAAGCCCCCCCGGGAGATGGACACAAGTGACCTATCTACTAGGCTTTGAGAGTTATTATTCAATATAAAGACCCTTCTCTGGAGTAATAATTCACAGCGTGTGACCAGTTGGAGAACATCGGGATCTATCCCACATAGGCTCCTTCTTGTGAAATCTATCCTACAGCTGCTTGTAATTGTGTTTCTAAATTAGGTGCTATCTCTATTAAAAACCATGGAATGCTTTAAGCTCCCATGTTGTTTAAGGCTGCTTAGACATAACCACAGAAACACAGTAAAGCATGTTTTAAATATCTGCTAAATGCTTGTGTTACCTTGCAAGGCAAATGTCCATTGCTAATTTAAATGCAATGAAAAATTTTAGTCTGTTCAGATCATTATAGGCCATTAAAATGGCTTCTCAAGTTGTAGGACCAGTGTTTCTACTCAGAATTACAGAGAGCCGTTGTAGGAATTGCGACTATTAATCTGATTTATATTTCTAGGCTGAATCCGATTTGCCAGTCACACCAGGAGCTAGTCTGTACACTTGAGGAAGGCTCTATTAAACAGATGGGAAAACAGGCTCACATAAATATGAAACTATAAGCATATAAAAATCTCTTTACTTTGCAGAACTGCAAGATCAAATAGCATAACGTTAACCAAAAGTTCTAGAAGATTGCAAATGCTAATTAAGTATCTTTAAGAACTTTGTTGGGATTTTTGAGACTTTCGTCCTTTCGATGACTCGGCATTACCTGCCCATGTAAAGCCAGTTTCCCCCTTTGTTTTTTTTTTTTTTTCTGATTTTATTTATTTATTTGACAGAGAGACAGCTGGCGAGAAAGGGAACACAAGCAGGGGGAGTGGGAGAGGAAGAAGCAGGCTCCCAGTGGAGGAGCCTGATGTGGGGCTCGATCCCATAACGCCAGGATCACGCCCTGAGCCGAAGGCAGACGCTTAAGGACTGAGCCACCCAGGCGCCCCCAGTTTCCCCTTTCTGTCCACGGGCTGCCAGATACGGATCAGGAGCTGTGGAAGTTTAAAAATATTCCAGCTCTTGGGAATCGGAGTCAAATCTCTGCGGCTTGTGTGCGCCAGAGAGAAGCTCAGCTTTAGTTAAAACACTCACAGTTCTTTCGCCAACCACTCTGACACCAAGGCAGCGAAAGTGTAAGGAAGAGGTGACTGTAATTGTTGCATGCCTGTGACGTTGTCGGGACAATATTGTAACAGGGTCGTATCTATTCCCTCGGATAGCACTAATTCCTGACTCAGATGACTCTCTTATATCTAGTGGAAAAGCAGTGACATCTGTTTACTTTTCTTTGACAACATGAAAGTAATGCAGTCTTCTCTTCTTTATTCCCCAGTGCTCACCTCGCTGGTTAGGGCTTTACATTTTATAATAGGATGGATCAATTGATTGCTGAATTAGTTTTTCTGGAGGGTTTTTCCTGGGCATTTGATAATATCCACTGTTTTGACCCATTATATTACTTTTCTTCATTAACATATGTTCCTTATGCTAAATGATAATTTAATAGGCTTATTAATCAAAATGTATTTTTAGCCATTCGATAAATAGCAAACCATGTTTACCTCTCTTAGGCCATGTTTATGAAAACACTATTAAAACCACTGCTGGGGCGCCTGGGTGGCTCAGTCAGTTAAGCATCCGACTCTTGATTTCAGCTCAGGTCATCATGTCCGGATGGAGATCTCAGGGTCCTGAGATTGTGCCCCATGTGGGGCTCCGTACTCAGCGGGGAGTCTGCCTCTCTCCCTCCCTTGGCCTCTGCCCCCACAAGCATGCACTTGCTCTTGCTCCGAGTGCTGAGTGCTCTCTCTCTCCTCCTCTCTCCTCCTCTCCCCTCCTCTCTCTATAAAATAAATCAATAAATCTTTAAAGACTATTCATATGTTAACCATAGACCTACAAGTTTTAATCCCACTGGTTTTATTTGCCATCTTTCTGAGTCCTTCTGAAGATGGTGACCTCCTTGTACTGAGGCTGTGTGAGTACCCTCTCCTCTCCATTTGTAGGAGGCATTTGGAGACAGTTCAAGTACTCTTTTATAATTCCTCTAAAGTATAAACCCTGAAATTCTCTTTCTCGGATTTTTTCCTGTGAGTGACCTCAGCCCAGAAATTTAGAAAGAAAAAAAAAATTGCTGGGAGCGTGCAAAAAAGACCTCCTTTTTCCTGTTCAAAACAGTAATCCCTACATTTTTTTAGGGCCCCTCGCCACATTCATTGTGTCGCCTCTTGTTACCAAGGAATACAGGTACTTTCCAGCTCTAACAAAACCCCTGTGAGACTAGAGTAAGCTCTGCTGGAGAGAGAAGGTGGGGTTATTTCAAGCTAGGAACCAAACCAAACTCATGCTGCATTTCGAGAGATGGCTGAAATCGCTGAATTGAGGCAAAATAATTTTCACTTTTTTTTTTTTCAATATTGTTTTTAACGTACTGGGGACTGATGAAGCATAATTGGCTAGGGATTGTTTTTGAATGAAAAACAAACCTGAAGAAATACAGCTATTTGCATTCAAGTGCATCCTGTTACTATGTATTTACCCTTCTGATGTTTGGTTTGCTAATTATTACTACAAAGCGTATTTAGCATAAGATAGTAAGACATCTAAAGCATGAGCCTAATTACAGAGAAAAAGCGGATGCTGACTCATAAAGACTACATTTTTGCACTTGAGTGGATTCCACTGTCTTAATTAAAAGCCTGCAGAGTATTCTTGAGTAAGGTTTTAGCTATGATTACATTTCAACTCAAGCTAAAGAAATGTTGAAATAAATTGGTTCTTGAAAATTCTAAAATCTCAAGAGAAATCGCTGTATTCCAGGTACTTTTCTAAGTGTTTTTACCTCCATCAGCCCACGTAATCTTCACAGTTTGTGGGGTAGGAGCTATTGTTATAGCCCCTTCCCAAAATGTAGAACGTCTCTTGGTTACAGGTTACACAACTAGTCAAATGCAGACCCCGAGGACAGCCCAGGCCGTCTGGCTGCAGTCTGGCTCGTAACTTTTACTCTAAAAGCTGTTTTAAAACTTGAAGAAAACAGGTGACAGTGGATGATTTTATCCCCAAATAGAAGGAATTCTTAAATAGTAGAGGCTGCCATTTGTCATACTCCTGCTTCTCCGTCTGGCTGTGTGCAGCATTTTCTCTTCGTTGTTTTATTGAGTCCTCGAAATGCCTGTGAGGAAAAGGATTTATTATCCTCGTTCTCCAGATGATGCAGCTGGGAAGTAGGGAGGTGAAGCAACTTGCTGAAGATCACGTAGAACTAAGTGGCAGGCCTGATATTGGAGCGAGGTCTGTTCACTTCCGGAGGCCATGCATGCAAGCGCTCCACGTTCTGATTCAGGCCCCCTGCCCGATCAGCTAGTACCTCCTTCCCAAATGAAATTGTTGGTAATGGAAAGTGTTGATCAAGAGGAGAAAATAGAGGGGTTTTTATGTAGAGCAAAATTGTACTATTAAAATACAGCATCAAAATAGGTTTGGTTGTCTTTTTTTAAAGCGACTCTGTCAAGAAGCCTATCTGGTACTGCGTTCCAGAGTGTATTGTTAAGTTATCACAGAGTTGGGGCATTTGGATATAAATGTGTTTTGTCTATAATTGGAAGACCTGTGCAGCTAGAATAACTTTGCGCTCAGGAACTTGAAATCCTAGATTAAAGATTTCATTTTTGCCCAGAGAAAGAGACCCATCACGGCACCTCTTGAGTCAGAATTAGCAATGAAAGTCCTCACCATGTAGGAGAGAGAAATACTGGTTGCCCAGTTGAGAAACCAATTTCTTTTTAAAGACTTTATTTAACTGAGAGGGAGAGAGAGCACAAGCAGGGGAGAGGGAGAAGCAGGATCCCTGCTGAGCAAGGAGCCCGATGCAGGACTCGATTCCAGGACGCCAGGATCATGACCTGAGCTGAAGGCAGACGCTTAACTGACTGAGCCACCCAGGTGCCCCAAGAAACCAATTTTCATTTTAAATAAAATACGAAACAGATAAGAATGAGTCAGACGCTTCATGCCTAACCTTGTCACTAGAAGACAGGTGTACTGTATTCTGGAGAAATGCAAGGGTAAAAACCAAGTAATAACTGAATCTGATTATGGATTTTGGAGTCAGTAGGCCTGGTGCTTTACTTGTCCTACAGATTTGGCATTAACCTCTTTAAGTTTCGGTGGCTATAAGAGTAGAACCTTCTTCCAGCAATTGTTATGAAATAGTGGACATACAAAGATCTCAGCCAGCCTTTGGTGCGTGGTGTTGTTTCTGATTTGGTGCATATTATGAACTGCTCCCACACTTCTGGATGTGCTTAATTAGGATTCTGCTCACTTTGGTGGTCTGTTGATCCAACCATTTTATAATGCTTGTTCTAATACTGTTCAGATGACCCCATTGCCCCATCCCTCCAACTTTCTAGCTAAATGAAATATCATTTAGAGACCCCCCAGGGGCTTAGTCACTTTTAATTTTAAGGAATTAACGGAATCAGTATATTAGTTGGAAATAAAACATTCAGTAAACATTTCTTCTAGAGTCCTTTATTTGAACTGTGTTTGGTAAAGATAAATATTCATGTTTATATATTCCCAACTTTATATGGGTTCGGTGTAATGAAATATCATGAGTTACAATAGGGAAAATGGAAACTGAACATGCTTCTATAATGAAGCTATATAAATAATATAAGAACAGATTTTTGCTTCTCTGGGGATGGATGGCAGCAGATTCAGGCCTGAAGAAACTTTGGGTCAGAGGTCTTATTTTCTTTTTCTATCTCCATTCTTTCCCAGAAAATGGTCCTTTTCTTACATTTCATAAAATAAATCATTGGCATTGTATTTGGGCATAAGAATACAATACAACTTTGCTTATACTTAAGTCTTATACCTTTATTTGAATAAAACTTACTTTTTTATTTTATTTTTTTAAAGATTTTATTTATTTGACAGAGAGAGAGAGCACAAGCCGGGGAAGCAGCAGGCAGAGGGAGAGGGAGAAGCAGTCTCCCCTGCAGAGCAGGGAGCGGGATGTGGGGCTCAATCCCAGGACTCTGGGATCATGACCTGCACCGAAGGCAGATGCTTAACAACTGAGCCACCCAGGTGCCCCAATAAAACTTACCTTAAAGGAATGCTGTGCTTTATTAAAACCACAAAAATGTAAAACTTATCAGTGGACAATCCTGATCACAAAAACTGAAATATTTGAAAAATTCTGAGACTTAATTCTAGCCTTTGATCTCAGTTTGTCCGGTTTTTTTTTTTTTTTCCTTTTAACCATTCATTAAAGCTTTTAGGAAATCTATGATAACTAATTGGGAATTTATTTTTTTGATTCTGAAAAATGCCAGTTTTAAGTTATATCTGTAATTTGTGATTTTTTTCCTAGTAAATACTAAGATAGTCATCCACAAAGAGCTTTTTTCAGTGGTCAGAATACTTATTGGGATAAATTTGTGGACTCAAAAAGTAATATTTCTAATTTAATATTAAACAAGTTCAGAAGATCCCAGAAGCTGATTTTAGCATAGAAAGCTGATTTTAGCATGTTGTAATTACCAAGTACAGCTTTACCACAGTTTTTACAGAGAAGACAGTTTTCAATTAATGTCTTTTCAGTTAATATCCCTCTAATTATCAGCGATTTTTTTTTCCCTATACTTCCATCTCTCCACGTTTTATGGAGTAAGAGCCTCCATAGTCATTTAATTGATTACTCTTGGAAGAAGACGTGTTTTTGTTTTGTATTAACAATGATTCGTCCCCGTTCTCAAATAAGCAAGTTTTCTTCAGCATTTGTGATAAGTTGTTTTTAGTTTGAACTTCCTAGCCAGGGAACACAGATCTCAATAAAATTGCACATGTGTCCATGGAAGTGATATTTCTAAGGAGTAGTGAACATGTATTTATGGCATACTTACTGTGTTTGCTTTGTTGTGTTAAATGATCATCATTTAGATGGAGAATAAGCCAGTGCCTTTATAATTAAAACTATACAACTTCTTAATATTTTGTTGGGATATTTGGTTTCAAATGTGTTTGCTTTTTTCTTAAAACTTAACAGAAGTATGATCTGGATCTTTTAGAAACTCAGGATATATTTATAAAGATAACACATAAGACACAATAAGGCATCGTAAATACAGAGTGTTAGAAGCATTGAAGTGTATGAGCCAGGGATCATAGCCTCAATAGTCCCAGGAAATTGGGGAGTGGGATGTATTTCTGAACTCCGGGAATGGAAAAATTAGGTTGAAAATGTTAAATATTTGAAATTTAGCTTCAGAAAATACAATTAGTCTGTGCTTGGTTCCCTTTAACGCCATTTTTGTCCCTGACTTAAGGGTAAAGCACTGAATTAAGATCGTAATGATTCCATTCCATTTTAGAGCATTTCAGCATGCTTAGATTATCACTGGGTCATTCCTGGTCAAAAAGAGTTGGAATCAGTTCAGCCTACACATTTGACCTGATTAAGCCAGGAAAAGCTTCCTAGAATTGAGTTTGATTCTCCTGGGCCAATCTCAGGCTGAAGCCCAAATCCCAGAGCTGAGTGTAGTATATATGCTACTTGATTAAATGGTCTGGACTTCCAAAATATTTTCTTTCCTTCAATTGTAGTTTTACTGTACAGTGCCAAGTAAAATTCTTCATGAATACATGTCCCAATTTGAAATTGAGTTACTCCGTAGCTGCATTTGCCAGAATAGTTCACCTTAATACTATTCTCAGCTTTAAAAATCTCCTTTCTGAACTGTAAATGAAAATTGTTAACGAAGAAAATGGATGTTTATAGATGTTATTAGTAGGAGTTGCTTCTTAGTAGAACTAAAAATCCTAACATTTTAGTGGTACCATGTGTTTTTATTTTGTTTTGTTTTCTGGTTTTTTAATGTTTCAAGTTTTTATTTAAATTATCGGTATTTAACATACAGTGTAATATTAGTTTCAGGAATAGAAGTCAGTGCTTTATCACTTCCCTATAACAGTTGCTGAGATGCAGTGTTGAACCATCCTTTAAAGTGCATCTGTTACAAAATACTGAAACACCCTGTCTTTCTCAGAGACCAGCATGCTGATTATGTTAAAGAGGACTTTGAAGAGAGAACAGAAAGTGAAATGAGGACGTCGCATGAAGCCAGAGGTAGCCATAATAATCCTATCTTATTGATGGATGTTACTATTAATACTCAACAATCAGAACTTGACTAGAATAGAGCAGCCACTTCTGTATTAAAGATAAACTTCATTTAGTTGGTTTATTCTGTTATCACAGGCTATAAAAGTTTATTGTTCAGGATAAATATGTAGTTGACCTTGAGCGACATGGGTTTGAACTGTGTGGGTCCGCTCATACACAAATTTTTTTTTCAATAAATACAGTCCTATACATATATTTTCTCTTCTTTATGATTTTCTTAATAGCATTTTCTTTTCTCTAGCTCACTTTATTATAAGAATACAGTATTTGATACATATACAAAGTAAGTGTTAATCAACTGGTTAGGTTATTGCTAAGGCTTCTGGTCAACAATAGGCTATTAGTAGTTACATTTGGGGGAAATCAAAAGTTATACAGATTTTCAAAAAAAAAAGTTCTATACAGATTTTCCACTGTACAGAGGTTGGTGCCCTTAGCCTCTCCATTATTCAAGGGTCAACTGTATGCAGTATGTAATTCATAATGGTATGGATTCATCTGTGACCTATATTTACAGTCTCTTTCACATATCTGTGCAATATTATATATAAAGTTTGGGCAACATTCTGTTTGGTTCTTGTGGTATATATTCTTTGGTATTATTGATGTCATTTGCTTCATATGTTTAAAACTCACCTCAGAAGTGTATTGAAATCCAAATGGAATTAATATGGCCTTAGTTTAATACCACAAAATGAAAAGAAAATCATTTGAACAAATGTTTTAGGTTGTACTGGAGAAAGTAATTTGTCTTCCGTCTTTGCTAAAAACACATCTCATAATGCTTAACTAAGTAATGAAGTCGTAATGACTGTTAGTCATTGTATAGATTGTATTTATAACTTACACATAATTATTATTTTTTATGAGAAAATGTTAGCCCGATTGTGATTTTAATGATTGTCCCTGGAAATGTTGCTTTTTCATGTGTATTTTTTGCTTTAGACTGTTAATATGAGATTTGAGAATGGCACCTAATGACTGTTTGCCTGCAGTGATCTGTTCCGTAAGGGCTGCTTTGATTTCCATATCTGATTTTTAGAAAGCACTAATTTGTGATTATTTTAAAGGTTACATTCTCTGCTGTCTTCAGCATGTTGTATTGTGTTTTATACAACACCACATACAGACCCTACAGATGGCCAGGATTTGAATCCCTGCTCTGCCACCTGCTCGCTGTGTGATTGTGGACATGTCACTGAGCACGTCCACGCTTCTGGTTCCTTATCTACCCAGAAGCGTAATGGTGGTAACTCCCTCCCAGGGTTGCCATGGTGATTAAGTGCCTCTGTGACTTGCTTCAAACAGTGCCTGGCACATAGTAAGTGCTATGCAAGCATTTGATTATTGTAAATGTTCCTGGCCATTTAGAAAGGAAGAAAAACATTTATTTTATGAGGGTTTTGTCATCAAGGTATATTGGGCTCTTAGACCAAGGTCTCGGTCTTTCTTTGTGAATGATGGTTAGGGTCACAGCCTTCATTCCTCGCAGTGCGGCTCTGGGCTTCAGTTTCCTCCTGCATAAGATGAATGTGGTAATAGTAGCCATGTCACTGGCTTAGCATGAGGACGAAATGCATCAGTGGCTGAAGTATTAGCTGGTGGTAGTAGTAGGTAGTAGTGTTGTGGAAGAAGTGTTTACTGCATGGAATTGTCTCATCCTTGAAAATTCAGATAGATGCGGAATAGACTCTTCTAGACTCTGAGCTTTTTGAGGGAGTAATACTTCGGTAAACTTTTCAGTCTCTTCCTAACTTGGTGATCGATTTAACTCTTTATTGGACTTGCTGAGCTGATTTTGATCATTTTTTTCTGGAAATGATCTGAAAAATTATCATTCTCTTAAGAGAGAATTTGGCTTGATTAACATATGATATGCATGGTGATCTCTCTTTGTCTTTTTAAACTTTGTATATTTTAGTCCTGTTTTTCTCAATTTGAATTGCCTGAGTTTTTCTTTTTTATTCTCTCCAGAAACATTACTAGGATTCATGTACAACTCTTAATTATTGTCCTCACCTACAGAACCTGTAGTTCAATGTGGAGATATTATTAACGGTCTTATTTTTTATTAGTGAGAGGAAGAGAGCCTCATAAAATAAGTTGCTTTGAGAATTTTTGCACATATATTCCTAAGTGAGATTTGACTATTAATATCTCACCCATTTGTAGCCTCTTAAAATGAATTTGATAACTTTCATTCATTATCAAAGTTTGGGAACATTTTATATAAAACTTTCATAGAACATTTTATCTGTAGGAAATCATGCTATGATTGCCAGCTGGTCTTTAAATCCAGGCAACTTCTTTCAGTTATAATTTTGGTTATCACTTGTGCTCTATTCTCTCTGTTGACTGGTAATACCTATTATTCTTGAGTTGGAGCCAAGGGGTTATATTTATATTCAAAATATTTAACAGTTGGTTTGGCATCCAACCTTGCACAAGACAGTTAAAATTAATACTGGTCTTAGTACTGGAGGAGAGTTTTGGATGCTCTCTGCTATACCAAGAGTTACCCTTAATTGCTCGATCTTAGAAGTCCAGTTAAGGGCCTGGCTGCCTTGGGTGGCGAAGGGAGCAGGATGGGGGAGGGGGACATTGTACCAACTAATCCGGAAGTATTTTAGGTTTTCTTTTGTTTTTTTAGGTTTTTTGTTTTGTTTTGTTTTTTGTTTTTTTTGTTGTTGTTGTTGGGTTTTTTTGAGAGAAAGAGCAAGCATGCCCTGGGGGTGGGGAGCAGAGGGAGAGGGAAAGCGAATCTCTAAGCAGTCTTTACACCCAGCACAGAGCCTAATGCGGGCTCGATCTCAGGATCCTGAGATCATGAGGATCCTGAGACCATGACCTGAGCCAAAATCAAGACTCGGATGCTTAACCAACTGAGCCACCCAAGTACCCCAGTATCGTAGTATTTTAACAACTTCTATGTATTTTCGATGTTCTAGGCATATTTCTCAAGTTGAAATATCTTATTTAGCTTCTTGATGTGTCAAGTCTACTACTTACTGCCTTTACCATGAATTTTAACAGCAGTGGTTTTTATTTGCCTTCAGTGTCCTCCATTGGCTCGTTCTCTTTCATAGCCTGTTGTTTTTGTTTTGTAGAAGTCCTGTCCCCTTGTACCTCACTAAAATCATGAAACTCTTCTGTCAATACATCAGTGCTCCTCTTCTGGTGTTTTGTAGAACTTTTTGTCAGAGGCCCCATGGTAATTGTTTTTCTATTTTAACATTTTCCAGTCCAGAGAATTTTTCCCAGGTCTTTTGTGAAGAACACTTACCCCTCAACGCTCCCATTTGGGTGCTGGAAGAATTTCTCTTGGCAAACCTGAGCCTGGAGGTCAGGTAGATATACTCCACTCTGGGTCCACATTCTTGAGCCTAGTAAATGTTCACCAGAGATCATTCCCAATTCTATCCCTCCCGTGGTAGAAGGAGCCCTTCCCAAATCTAGCTGGCGGGGGGGTGGTGCAAAGGGCAGGAGAGAGAGCCCTTTGAGATTTGTGTATTATTTAGGATAGAGGAGACTGAAAAGAAACCACCCCAAGTTTCTTTAAAATGCCAGTAGGATTTAAGACTCAGCAGGCCCATGAGAAGTATTTTGTTTGGAGTCATGGAGCAAATTGATATTAAAAAAAAAAAAAAAAAAAAAAAAAAAAAAACTTCCTCTTGCAAAACCCTCTCTGCCTCCCCCATTTCTTTAGTTAATTCAGGTTAATTCCATGAAATATGTGTAATTATGAGCCCCCCTTTTTTTATGATTCTCACCATGCAACTGAATTTGACCTTTGGGGGAGTTTAACTGAATATAATTTATCACCTTTTCTCCTTTCTTCTTCTTCCTTTAAAAAAAAAAAAAAATTCTATCTTTTTTACCTGAAAAAAAACAGGTCATTCCTGTCATCGTCAGAAAGCCCATTAATAAAGGATTCTATCAGCTGGCCTTCAAGTGTAAACTCTTGTATTCCTGGGAAAGGTTATAGGATTTTTTTCTCTCCGCAAGCCTTCTTTCTCATGGGTGGCTGATATGCAGAAAGAATGGAATTCTATTTTGTAATGTGCTAGATTCTCACTTGAAAAGTCAGGCTTGCTTTTTCCCTCCATAGTAATTGGCTGGGTTTTTGTTTTTTGTTTTTTGTTTTTTTTTTTGGTTTTTGGGTTTTTTTTTTTCTTTTTTTGTTTTTTGGTTTTTTTTGGTTGTTACCCGTGAAATGATCCTCAGGTATCTTTCAGCCTGAGTTGAGTATCATGGAGCTAATTTTATCTCCATTCCTTGATGCTGTGATCCATTTGTCTTACCCAATCACTCTTACTGGTCATCTTTTTTATAGTTAGTCACCAGCTAGTAATTCCGTTAAAAAATTTTTTTCTCTTTTGGTTGACAGATGTATTCCTTTTCTTCTGGCCTTGTTCTTTTCACATTAGGAGCATATTTTATAGACTCGTGGAATATTAGCCTGAAAGCATATTGACTCCTTTTCATTTTTGCTTTTTATATCCAGTACACTCTCAGTGATATGCCTTTCTTTCAAAATAGAAATAATTCCTCTCATCTGCTGAGTCTTTACTATGTGTCAGACAGTGGGATAAGCATTTTAAAGATAGCATGTGATCTTCCCAAGAATCTTGTTACCTTGATTGCACCAGGATTATAGAGCTAGTCAGTGGCAGAGCGGGAATTTGAATCCGTGTGTTTATCAGACTCTTAAACTCACACTCTTGACCGTGATCCTTTCCTCTGTATTAGGAGGCAAAAGATCCAGGGTCACTGTGTGATGCTGCCCCTCTCTCATAGTGTGGCTTGGGGCATGTCAGGCTTCTGTTTCCTCACTTAGGGATAGTCACCTTCTAGCACTTTTTTGAAACTAAAATGAAGCAAGGCAGTTGGAGGTTTTGGTCTTGCTTCTGCCTCTGGCTCAAGGGGCTAGGAATGAGTCAGGGAAGGGTCAGTGGTAACTTATGCTGTTGGCTTGTTGAGTTAGCATTTCCAGACTTGGAAATGGGAACCCCACTCAGAATGGAATCCGAGTCTGAAAGTAGCAGAGAGGGAGTACTTCTCCTCTTCTCTAGGACTTGCCCTGCTTGGTCAGCCTGCCATACAGTGGTTCCACTGGATCTTAATGAAATGGTCCTATAGGAAGCAGGGTCTCACGCTCTGTGGCGGTGAGGACCTCTCTTTCTACTAGGAGATTTCATGGTTGGTTTAGATGATGTTCCCTATACTAAACATTTATTGTCTTGATTCTGTGCGAAACATTGGAGGATATTTCTTTCAGGATAACTTTTATCAGAAACGACTTCTTTTTTTTTTTTTTTTTAAAGATTTTATTTATCTATTCGACAGAGAGAGAGACAGCCAGTGAGAGAGGGAACACAAGCAGGGGGAGTGGGAGAGGAAGAAGCAGGCTCACAGCGGAGAAGCCTGATGTGGGGCTCGAACCCGTAACGCCGGGATCACGCCCTGAGCCGAAGGCAGGCGCTTAACCGCTGTGCCACCCAGGCACCCCCAGAAACGACTTCTTACAAGGGTTAATCTTCCACTTCACTTTTTCCTACCTTAAGTCAAATCAGCAATTTTAATAGCTGTGCTCTCAACCAGGATTGACAGACACGGTGCGCAAATCTGTAGTTGCACGTTTCTGTGTTGGATAACTACATGATTATTTATTGCACTTCGTTTCAAGAAAATCTGCAAGAACATGCTGTAGTGACATACCTCCCACAGTTTCTGATACAGTGTCAGTGCTGAGTAATTGCTGAGTAAGTGATTTCCATACGGTAAATCATAATCATAAATAGGAAGCAGTTCTCTTTGTCCCATTCTCCAGGTATCAGCCTAAGAAAAATATTCCTCATTTGGTAATTGTCTAGCAGATGCAATAGCAATAAAACCACACATAGTTCCACCAAGTTATTTCTCTTAGCACTCTTGCCATCTAGCATTTTCTTGCTTCTGATATTAAGGAAGCCCAGAAATACACATTCCTGATAGTCATAAAACAGTAAAAACCAGTTAGACAATTTCGAGACAAAGTATAAAGTTTCCTAATCATATCTTACTTTTGCAAGCATTGGTAAGAACTAGGCTTGGAAATCTTCCCCGGACAGTTCTGTGCCCAATGGTACAGAATTAAGTAGCAGTGAAGAACTGTGAACGCACAAAACCAGAAGCCAAAGGGGGGAGGAGAGAAGGACTTTGGTTAATTTTCATTTCAGGGAACCTCAAAACACACAGAAAACTCCTATAAAAGTGTTATCTTTCATGCAGATAAATAGTTTGAGAGGAGGGCAGTAAGAAATATGACCCTAGTAAAATGATGGTGGCAGAAATGTCTTCCAGAACAAAGGCTTTGTTTTATGAAGTACATTGTGCACATTCAAATCTCCTCTTCCTCACTCTTGGCACTGAGCCAGCAACTTGAGCCAACGTCTTTGGGATTTATTTTAGTCTGATTACATGTTAAAAATAAAAACCTGGAGTCACATTTGTGTGCAAGGACTCACATGCACATTCATCCAACTGAAGTTGTTTTCTCTGTTTTTTTGGGTGGGGAGCATAGCTAACGCTATTATTTTCTGAAGAGATGGGGTGTTCTGTGGCTGGGAAACTCTACTTTTGCCCCATTCATCAGAAAACACCATTGCACCACAGGACATCAGTCAACATGAAAGAATCAGCAAAAACAAAGAGAGTCTGAAGTGAAAGATGTGAAGTTCGCATTAGTTTTAGAATGACGTATGCATCTAGGTCTGTTTATACCATCAGCTTGAAAGACATGCAGAAGCCACCAGAAATATGGGAGCTTTAGGGGGTTTCAGTCATTTCTTTAGAATGGCTCAGCTATTTTGCTAGAGAATAATGATGTGACAACATTAGAAATAAGCTAAGGCAGCTTTAGCAGGAAATAGACTGGAACTATGGTGAAGGAGGGAACAGTGGCAAGTGTTAATAGAATAGAAACAGTTGTGTCATACACGTACCACTTTGGAAAAGACTGACACTTAGGTGGCAGCAGTCAGAGGATAAGCCACAAAATAGGCTCTATGGTTTCACTCTCCTGTGGAACTGGAAATCTTACCATTTCCTACTAGCCTGCCTCATGAAGATTTTACAAATACTGTATTTCAAAGAATTGCTAAACTCTTGGTAGTGTCTGAAATTAAATGTTTTTAAGTTACCCTGTATTTGTGCCAAACAAAAATATCTTGAACTCTGTGGGAAATTTAAAAAGAATAAAAGAATAAAAACAAACTGGTACAGGCTTATGTATTTGGCTCCTAACATATTTGGTAAAACAGGATGAGGGCCTTAAAACTTATAACCAGTTATATGAGATTCATTGAACGAAGTGGGGCAAGAGGTGCCATGATGGATTTTTAAAAAATATTTGAAGAATTGACATGTTTCCTGTGGAACAGAGAGGTTTTCTGTATGAGCTCACTCAGGTGGAACCAGGACCCCAGGGCGTGTTAGCGCCAATAGGACAGATTTTTTTTTCCCCCTAATAGTTACTTCTCAGTTACTTGCTAATGTTCAGAGCGTTTCAAAATTCTAAGATTAGGCTAGTTTAAGAGAAAAGTTCTTCTATGGGCTATGAGAAACAAACTGAGGGCCTCAGAGGGGAGGGGGGCGGGGGATTGGGATAGACCGGTGATGGGTAGTAAGGAGGGCACGTATTGCATGGTGCACTGGGTGTTATACGCAACTAATGAAGCATCGAACTTTACATTGGAAACCGGGGAATGTACTGTATGGTGACTAACATAATATAATAAAAAATCATTAAAAAAAAAATTTTAAAAAAGAGAAAAGTTCTTAAAGGACCACAGTAGAATAATAGGAAATAAATTTTTAAGAAACTGTGCCGCTTGTAATAGCAACAGAAAACTTCAGATACAGAGGAATAACTTTAACGAAAGATATGCCAGACCTCTACATGAAAATGACAAAAGATCAAAGAGAAATAGTAAAGAAGTCCCAGCGATATGCCTTGTTCTTGGATTGGGGGACTGGATATTGTGAAGTTGTCATTTCTCAGAAACAAATTGGTCAAATCAGCAGTAATCTCCATCTAAATCCTAGCATTTTTTTACAAGCCGATTCCAAATTTTATATGGAAATGCAAAGAGATAAGGATAGCCAAGGCAATCTTGAAGAACTAGATCACAGACATCAGGACACTTATAAAGTGATGGTAATTAAAACCTTGTAGGTTGGTGTAGAGAGACCAATGGAACAGAATAGAGAATCTGGAAACACACATTTACATTTATGTTAACGCTGGCACTGCATGCATACAGTGGGGAAAGGGTGGTCTTTTCAATAAATCATGTTTGGGGAATTAGAAATCCATGCGGGAAGAAACATTAGGAATCTCAAGCCTGGTCTCACCCCATACAAAAATAAAGTTCAGATAGATTGTGAAGTAAATATAAAGTACTTAGCAGAAAACAGAGGAGACTAACTTTAGGACCTTGAAGTTAAGCAAGGATTTCTTCAATAGACATACATGACTGTATTAAGAGAGTAAAAAGGAAGACAAGAGTGGGAGATGTTAATAAGACGTATTTCCAACAAAGGATTCCTATCCAGAGTATATATAGATAACTTCTACAAATCAGTAAGAAAAAGGCAAGATGACCCAATGCGAAAAATGAGCATTAAACCTAAGTATTTCACAAAGAGGTTCTCCATTTGGCCAATAACTTGGGAAGAGATTGTCAACCTCACTAGTCATCAGACAAATGCAATTATAACCCCCATGTGATCCCACGGCAAATTCACCAAAATGATTAAAACGAAAAAGGCAGACAATACCACATGTTATTGAGGAGATAAAGGATTTGTAACAGTCTGACACTTCAGTGGATGCATATCATGCAACTCTTGGAAAACTGGCAGAATTCGCTAAAGTTGAATGTACACAAACACTGTAACCTCCAAGTTTCCCTGTTCAGTATAACAACAGAAACGCATGCGTATGTTCAAGAAAAGACATGTACAAGAATGCTCATAGCAGCACTGTTGGTAATAGCCAGAAATTAAAAATAACTCCACTGCCCATTAATTCCAAATTAATTGTGGAGTATTTATAACAATGACAAACCACACAGCAAAGAGCAGGTGAGCGAAACCACATACGGCAGCAGTGTGGGTGAGTCTCACAGACGTGCTGTTGGGAGAAAGAAGCCGAACACCAAGGTTTTCATCTAAATTTCATTCAGAAGCAGGGTGAAGAAGCTATGGTGTTGGAAATTGGGAAGGGGGTTACCCTTGCTGGCTGGGTGTGATGACAAGGGGACACAAGGCTCTCGGTGTGCTGCCATATTGTTTCTTGATCCTGGTGTTGGGTACATGGGTGTGTTCACTTTGTGAAAATTCTTTGAGCTGTACTCTTAGGATTTGTCTACGTTTCTATAAATCTTACTCTTCAAAGAAAAAAACCTTAAAATATTCTTAGAGATACAAAATAGTTTAAAATTTTCTCAGAGATACAAAAGCCTAAACTAGGTGACCATTTGGCAAAGATATGTGGTAGAATTGAAGTATCATTGTAACTGTGACCTGGTGTAGGGGTGGAGGAGAGTAAATGTTAGGGGAGGTGCCTTTCTTCGGATGGGCTTTGAGTAAATAGTTTCCAGAGAAGATTTATGTTCTAAAGGATCTTAAGGAGATAATTATTGACAAACTTTAGGAGTCCCAGTGACATAAAATCATTTGCTAAAAAATGGTGATTTTAGGAGAGCAGCTGTAAATAGGTTTGGATTCAGAAAATCTGGCAGATAAATGGAATATTCTGTACCTTTAATTTCGATCTCCACTAATATAAGAGTGATCAAAGCATTTGCCTTTCTGCAGTTTTATTTTTATTGCAATAATTTCATATCCCTGTCAAAAAAAATGAAGTTGGCTATTTCAAAAGTCAGTGTGATTGGTAAACAGAAATTGAAAGAAGAATGCAGAGCTGAGATAAAAGGAAAGGGGTGTAATAACACAGGGTAACCACAGTGGCTGGACCTGAGCACACGACTTGGCCATTACCTTTAGGACATCCACAGCTGAAAGGGAAACAAAACTCTTCCTTGAGGTGAGAGTCATTTTCCCTTCCAGTAAAGCTCGGAGGCAAGTGTCTTCCATGAAACATTAAAGAGGCAGCGTTGCTAACATGACACATCTTCCATAGTGGCTAATGCAGTCAACATGTGAGTGGAATTTACACGTTGTTTCTTACAGTGACCTTCAGTAATGAAAAAGGAAAGTGTAATTATTCAGTGAATAGAACGTTGAAAGGAAGCAATGCTTTACCTAAGCGCCGCCCCCCCCCCACCATTATTTGGGGGAGACACATGGCATTTGGGGATTTTTTTTTTCTTTTTGCTGCTTTTCCAGAGTGTGATTTCCCATTTGTTTCAACCAACCAGGTGCCCGGGAAGAACCTAGCGTACAGCAGGGGCAGCGTCGATCGGCTGTCTTTCTGTCCTTTAAGTCTCCTATTCCATGTCTGCCCTTGCGCTGGGAGCAGCAGAGCAAGCTTCTGCCCACCGTAGCCGGAATCCCTGCCAGTAAAGTTTCCAAATGGAGCACAGATGAGGTATAATTTATTTCCTTTGTCTGCCAGGGACCAGATAAAGCAACACTTTCTTCAGGGGTGGATACAATGAATGCATGTGGGCTTCAGTCTTTTTTTCTGAAAGAGAAGAAATTGTTCTCAGAAAAACAACTAAAACATATTGGCTAAATATTTTAAACCTGTCGCACTTCGATTCTGACTTCTTTTTTAAACCTGACTTTTTTTCTTATTTTTGACAGGTGTCCGAATTCATACAGAGCTTACCTGGGTGCGAAGAACACGGAAAGGTATTTAAAGATGAAGTAAGTATTCCACTAAATTGCAGTATGTTACTTAATGGGATCAAAGCACTGAAATGCAGTGAATGGTGAAATATTTTGAATCGGCCAAAGAGGGAAGAGATGGATTGTGTTGAAACTGACAGACTGGTATGCAGTTGTCTAAAGAGCAGTAATAGTCATTTGTATAAAAATGTCTTTGTGTAAGATTAGATGCAGCAGAAATGTTTGTACCATTTTATGATACTCCACAGCAGTAGCACGAGACTCATTATTTTAAAAGGGGGTGCGGGTGGTGCCAGGGTGGCTCAGTCGATTGAGTACCCAACTCTTGCTCTCAGCTCAGGTCTTGATCTGGGGGTCATGGGTTCAGGCCCAGCATGGAGCCTATTTAAACACACACACACACACACACACACACACACACACGGAGAAAACTTAATAGCATGCATTTACGTAGTTTATAACCCAGAGAGAAATAAGCAACATTTTATTTTTAATAATGTGAAATGAGTTCCCTTTATTTTATTTTCGGGCATCCTTTTAACAACACCAAGATTAAATTCATTTAATGTTATAATAAATATTCCCATTACTGCTAAATAACCCTTTAGATCTTATACCTATCTCAGTAATGTTTATAATAACTGATATCCATTACAGTCTGCAGTTGGGACATTATTATATTAGTTGTTTTCATCTGCACGCCCAAAACTTCAATATAAGAGATGATTAATAATGTTATGACCTATAAAAAGCATGAGAACAAAGAAGAAATTGGCTTTAACTACACAGAAGTAATGCAATTAGAGTACAGAGGGAGACTTTCTCACTAGAGACCTTTAAGAATAAGCCTCTTGCCTGTCAGCTCCCCCAGGCAGGGCAGTCAATTATCAGTCTCAATCTTGGCTATCGGAAGGTAGAAAGAAGACCAAGTGATCTCAGAAGGCTTTCTCCACATCTGCTGTCTACAGTTATAAGTCTATATGCGTTGTTTGCCTCTGTGTTTAGCCTCTGTGAATAGCACCCTTTCAATCAGGAGCCTTGCAGGCGTATCAGGACAGCTAAGAATCCAAGCACTGGATCAGCGCAGTTACACTAAGAGGTATCGTTACGCATTAGATGGATGTCCATTAAAACAGACAGGCATCTGATTTTCAACATCCTTTTTTTTCTGATTTATGTTCTGATTGCAAGAATGTTGTTTCTTCTTTTTAGTTGATCTTTAATTGACAGTTATTCAGATCTTGAGTTTCTTTCCTTAACTCCTAAATTCTAAGTGTCTTTGTGGACCGCTGTCTGTTAATTTTCAGTCGCTGAATAGATTTAGACACCTGCAGGGAGCTGTTGTTCGTTCTTTGAAAAAACAGTCATGTAGTTATTACTTGTGAAAATGATAAAACATTTTTTAAAGTAAATTTATAGTCCATCCATTTTGTAAATCCTGTTTTTGGTTCTGTTGCTATCTCGACAGTCCATGTGGATTTGCTCTGTTACTTAGTTTAAGATTCAAGTTCAGATCAGAAGAGACCCAGAGAGTGGAAGGGTGTCGCTCACGGCTACCCGCATAGTGGGGGAACCGGCGCAGTCGGCAGTTCAAACCACGTTCGCCGCCCCCCCGTCATGTTTCCGTCTAAGCTGTTGACTGCCCCTGTTAGTAACTACTCCTTTCCTGAATACGAAGAGTAACTGTAGCCACTCTAAAAATGAATGTTATTTATCACTGTTTTTTTTCTTCATTGAGGAAAGCTAATTAAAAAAAAAAAAAAAGTGTGCAGATGACGCATTTGCCTGAATTCCTTTGTTTATATCCACAAACAGCTGTGTGCTTATTCTCATCTCTCATTTGAAAATCTACCATAATGGGAACTGGATCTAAGGCACCCAGAGTTTTCCAAATTCTTCTTGACTCATTGCCTAAGTCACAGTCATCACAGGGAGATACAGGCATCTTCCATTTTCCTGCAGGCCGATTTTCAAATGACTGAGTTTTTACTTTGCTTCCAGTTCACATTTGGTTACTGTCGATAAGGAAGGTTCATTAATCAGGAAATGTTCCCACACATAAGCTCCTGTCTGTGCCACTCTCGTGGTGCTGGGCAGGAGACAGCTGGTAACTCAGCTTCGGCTCTTTGCCACACCCGCACATCCAATCGATTCATAATCTTCTTTGTCTTTTCTTCCCATTTTAGCAAATTGATGGAGAAGCCTTTCTGCTTATGACCCAAACAGACATTGTTAAAATTATGAGCATTAAGTTGGGCCCTGCTCTCAAAATTTTCAATTCTATCCTGATGTTCAAAGCTGCAGAGAAGAACTCTCACAATGAACTTTGAAGATGGTGAATTTTGAATACCATCAGCTTTCTGCTTTAAAGCTCATGTTTTATTCAAAGCACAAGGACAGTTACAACTCCTACGCGAGAAGTCTCCAAAACTCAAAAGAGCAATGCTATCAGATTATTTATATTCCTCAAGAGACAATATATACGAATCCTTATGAAAGTCCTTCGGCTTTTAACCAAGTACTGTCTAACAGCGGTCATCCTTTGGTTCTGTTCACTGAGCTAAAATTATCTTTGTACATCTTTTTGAGGCCGGGGGTGGGGGGGGGAGGGGACTTCATTAATTATTTATGGTAAAAAGGGGGGGTCAGAGTAAGAACTTCTGGCATTTTGTAAACATTGTTGAATTCTCTTTCATGCACACTGTTTCTTTTTCAGTATTTTCAGAAACCTTTTTATATAATCCAACTTCAACTGAAACCAAATTAGTCAAAACCTGGCTGAGGTTCGCCAGTGGGACTGTTACCTGTATTGTTCATTCTGTGCCATATTTTGAATTGCAACATTATGCTACGTATAACTTTGCAAGTCATGATATTGCCTAACTGCTTGTCATAATTTGTTGGGGCTGAACGGTGGTAAAATTACTTTTCTTTAAATCAGTGTTTTTACTTTTGCACGCATTATGAAATGTTAAACAAATTACTTTTCACCAGCATCTTTACTATAATTACCAAAAACGTGTATATAAATAATGGAATTGAAAAATAAAATATATAAATAAATTAGGTGATGTATTTGAATGGCATCAGTCTTACACTTGTGGTGCCCTATGTATTTACAAGAGTCCAGTGGTATCAAAGGAATATGCAGTTATATGGGGGGGGGGATGTTTGTAAGGATCTTGAACTATTTATGAGATGATCTTGAGTTTCTCTCTTATTGCCAATGAAGTAACTGAAGGGGTCGTTCTGTCGATGGAAACACTAATCCGTAAAGAGCTGTGTTCCAGATCTTCTTCCTCCAGACCCAAAGGTTTTCTTCGGGTTGGCTGAAGAGAGAGAGTATATGGATTTTACTGAAAAGGTAGGGTTTGAGGGAGCAGTAGCAGTCAACACAAAGATTCTAAATGCTCACAGATCCAGGGGGCAACTTCCCAAAGCAATTATTCAAGAACCTCTGTTTGGAAAGATTCCTTTCTCTGTAGAACAGTTCACCTAAGTTTTATAAATGTACAGATGCACTTTACATGAAAGCCCTTGATTACCTATAAACTGCTAGCAGTAATGTTTCTTTTCTGAGAATGCCTTTCCAACACGAAAGGTAAATGATTTTATCAGCCTTTGGATATAATGTCTACTTCTAGGATGGGCCATTTATTTGAGGGCTATTAGAAGAGTAGGGAGTAAGTTTGTAGCATGCTGCCTGAATTCTGGGGCAAGTTCCACCTCTCTCCTTAGTTGCCCTCCTTTTTTCTGGTGTAGGACTTCCTTTGATGGGAGTCTATTAGCAGTCCTTTGCATTTGTCGTCATTCAAAAGGACTGCGGCATCTGCAATGTCCCTTTCATTTCTTTGCATGAATCTGCTTAAATAAGTTTTTCTTTGTTGGATTTTTTTTTTATGTTCTGTTCAGAATTTGTACATTCAAGTTGCACTTGTTATATCTGACATGAATGAAATAAAATCTTAATTGAAGATACTTTTTTTTATATATGAATGCTTTTTTTAGAAAGCTTGTCAAACAGGCAAATGAGAGCAGGAACAATGTCAAAGATTTGGGTATTACCTCACTATGTAATGAAGCTGCAGGATTCAGAAATGTCAAACTGTGTCCCAGGTGATGAGAAGAACAACGATAAATAAGCAGGTAAGTAAATAAGTTAGAGACATTGTTAAAAAATTACAAACATTGTGTAAGCCAAATGGGACCTGTCTGCAGGTTGAAATATAACTACCGGCTGCCAGTTTGCAACTTCTAGATTCAATAGACTCAGACTCCAAAGAAAACAGAGTTATGTTAGTCAACAATAGGGGTATTTCCCAAGTGGCAGGGCCATGCTGGGCACTGGGGACAGATGCACCGTGGAAAGAGACGGTAAAGCTTAAGTGAATTTGCCCTCACGGTCTGCTCATGCCCGCCGTGTTCAGAGCCAAACCTCACTGCAGTGTTCCTGCAGCTCCGCCCCTCTCTCTTAACCCAGCCTATGGGCACAAAGAGAGGCTTTCACTGACCTTCAGCCACAGACACTGTGTACTTCCTGAGGAAAGGAATCTTTAAGAATTTGGTAAATTCATTTGGGAGAGGAAGACTAAGATTGGGGAACTAAAAAAATGGGGGTAGGGAGCACTAGGGAAATAGAGGAAAGTTTGTAAGGAACGAAAGGCACATTCTAGTGAAAGGGAAGAAATGGAAACAATGAAATTAGGGACTAGTAGAGGTGAAATCGACATGTACTGAATTGGTACCCTGCCTGTCCATTCTCACCAAAGCAATTAATGAACAGAACAGTCATTGTAGACATGGGCAGCTGATGGACGTTTCATTTTCTAGTCTCTTCAGTCTCTAAACCAATTTGTTCTGTCAAAACTGATAGGTTATGTTGATACTGTGATGGTGATTATCAAGGAGCACCTCAAAACTATTGTCATGTGTCCTTAGAAAATACTGGAAAAGAATGCACTGAGTCTTGTCAGACCTAAGAACTACTTAGGTACCATCTTTAGGAACAGGCCACATGGAATTACAACATGGAACTCTGAGCTGGGTAGATGAGGAACCAGGACCCGGACTTCTGAGACAGGCAGGAGAGCAAGTCGAGGAAGGGGCCAACCCAAGAACTAGAAACTGGTGCCCAAAAGACTCTGGGAAGGAAAAACGAGGTCCATGTTACAGACAAAACAAACCCGAGCAGTAGCTAGGGCACACGCCAACACCTGACATCAAAGCCAGGAAAAAGTAGAAGCAGTGTGAGGAGACCAGAATGGGGCCATCACTGTCAAGGGACAGAAGTGGTGGAGACTGCATCGGTCACAGCTGATCGGAACCCGTGCCAGCGAGACCAGCCAGCGGTGAGGAGACCGCAGGAATGGAGCAGCCTTTTTGTTCTTGACAAATGTGGTTGAAGGAGGGACCCTGGGTGGCTCAGTTGGTTAAACATCTGCTTTCGGCTCAGGTCATGATCCCAGGGTCCTGGGATCAAGTCCTATATCAGGCTTCTTGCTCAGCAGGGAGCCTGTTTCTCCCTCTGCCCGCAGCTCCCCCTGCTTGTGCACTTGCTCTCTCTGTCAAATAAGTAAATAAAATCTTAAAAAAAAAAAAAAATGTGGTTGAAGGAAACCAAAATGCCTGGGACCAGGCAGGTCAGCTCGGGGAAAGAGAATTGGGGAGTATGTGCATCTTCCTAAAATGTTCAAGATTAAAATGTTTCCAAGCCATATTCAGACCAAAGAGGCAGCCCACAGGCTGCAAATGTACAGTTCCTGGGCATTAAGTCTTCAGACAGTGGGCATATTGGGCAAAGTGCAAGGTGTCATACCTTAATCAAAGGATCTGAGTGTATCTGAAGTGTAGGGTCTTTCAAAAACTAAAGCACCCTTGAAAGTGTAGCATGGCGGGGGGGGGGGGGGGGCCCGGGGGACACAGTCACTTAAGCACCCAACTCTTGGTTTCAGCTCAGGTTGGGATCTCAGGGTGATGAGATCAAGCCCTGCATTGGGCTCCATGGTCAGCGAGGGGTCTGCTTGAGATTCTCTTTCCTTTTCCCTCTGCCCCTCCCACTTGTGTGGACCATTGAATTTCTTAGAACTCAAACAGCTCTTTAACATAGTACTTTATTACAGAATTTCACAAAGAATTTTCAGTATCTAAGCATGAAGATAGAAGGTACTGAAATTCATGTGCATCTTTGAGACAAAACAATTTTTTAATACCTACCTCTACTCCAAAGCTAAGTCAAAACAATCTTTTTTATAAAATTTCAGCTGTCCCAGAGATCAATTCTGATGCAATATTTGGCATGCCATTAAGTAACTGGGGGTTGAAATCCTACTTCTTTTTCCTTTTCTTTCATAGAAGGAAAATAGGGACTGTGCATATCAAAAATCAGTGTCTCTAGGAAGTTGAGGGTTTGGGACAGTCTTCTTGGACACTCAACTCCAAATACATGGTAGGCAGCTATGAGAGCAGCCAAGGCCATAACACAGTCGTCTACCTTTGTGAGCTTCTCTTTTTCTAAATACAAAGAAAATTCGCAGACATCGATGTTGAAAGGGTTCTTGACTTCTAACACAGGTGTAGAAACTTGCACCTGAAACAACAGACAATAGACTCACCACTCTGTGATATGGATACTAGCTAAATAATAAAAGGGCATCAATTAACCATGATATTACAGTAAATGAGCTGTTTGTAGTGCAGCGTATTTGTAAATATGACAAAACCAGACTGCAAAAGACACTACCACCCTGTTTGCAAATAAATTATTCTATGAAGATGTGAAACGTCAAACCCAATAAACACTGACAAGACTTCATACCTTCTCGTTCACAATGACAAAAAGGCTAGGATCATCCCCAAAAACATCTGGTAGGAGCAAACATGTGGCTGTCATCTTCATATCTGCCAAAACAAACATACTTAAAGTCCAAGTAAAAATAAGGTTTTGCCAACCATAAGCAAAAGCCGGTCTTAAAACATGGATTTTTTTTTTTCTTTAATCATTTTCTTCTACAGAGAATAAACTGGTCTTACTGCATTAGTGTTCTGCAACCATTTAACCAACATCGCCTTAAATAAACATCCAGATCTCGTGTTCTGCCCTCCAGGTCATGGCCAGGGGAAGATAAGAGCCCTGTACTCTCTGTCCATTAGCCAGGAAGATTTTAGCATGCTTAACCTTGTGATTTGTATTATGAAATTAACAGGTTACTAGGTTCCCTAAATATAATTTTATAATACAAGTGTACTTTTAATTCTATACCTAAACTCCTATTTGAGATTTTTTTTAATCCTGCATGTTGTTTCATTGAATTACTTATTTCCAAATAGAGCTTTTCTAATTATCCTGAATTATACAGATAACAAAGACCAGATTGCCCCACCCCCAGGCTTACTAACGTTTCAACATGTCTTCATCTGTGTGCTGTTTCATTTTTTCTTGCAATGCAATATTGATTGGATTGTCCACCACTAAAAAAGAAGTCAGTATGTTTTCTGAATAGGATTCCAAAATGTGCTTTGTTTTCTTATAAATATCTGTTCTCGTAAGAAGTTGGAATTCTCTGAACATCTAGAAAAAAAGAAAAAGATCATGAGAAAAGCTACCATATAAAATGTAAAGGAGTAAATAACTCTTTAGGATTATATTAAGCTTTGAATGCTAGTTTATATACAGGATATTTGAGTAGCTTTAGTGGAGAAGTAAAGACTTAAAGACAGAGGAGGGAAAAAGAATGGAAGCCTAAAATGAAGAATAAATATGATAAATAACAGTCGTAGCAAACCTCTATACCCATAGAATTGAAACTGCATGTAGACTCAACTAAATGAGGGTTCCCACGTATATATGCATATTTCGGCTATTTGTTTACCAGCTAAGGTTCTAGGACCTTGTATTTCTTTAGGTAGTGCACAACAAGAGGGAAAATAAGAAAACTTAGATTTTAGAAAGCAAACTTTCAAAAATACCAAACCATAGCATTCTAAAGGGAAAGAGGAGAGCTTTAGAGACAAAAGTGGTGAGAAACAAGTGCTGGAGATCTGACTACAAAGTAAAAGCAAAACCAGTTTACCTGTGTGGAAACCCCTTTACTCAAAACCACCTTTTCCTGCCACTGCCCAAGTTCTCCCCCTCCAAGAATTCCATCACCCTGGCAGCCTCCCCACTTTTTTTTTAATTAAACAATTTTTAAATTTAAATTGAATTAACATATAATGTATTATTGGTTTCAGTGGTACAGGTCTGTGATTCATCAGTCTATCATACCCAGGGCTCACATGCCCTCCTTAATGTCCATCACCAGTTACCCCATCCCCCCACCTCCAGCAACTCTCAGTTTGTTTCCTATACTTAAGAGTCTCTCATGGTTTGTACTCCCTCTCTGGTTTCACCTTTTTTTATTTTTTCCTCTCTTCCCCGATGATCCTCTGTTTTGTTTCTTAAATTCCATATATCAGTGAGATCACATGATAATTGTCTCTCTCTGATTGACTTATTTCACTTAGCATAATACCCTCTAGTTCCATCCATGTTTTTACAAATGGCAGGATTTCATTTTTGATGGCTGTGTAATATTCCTCTGTGTGTGTGTGTGTGTGTGTGTGTGTGTGTGTGTGTGTGTACACACACACACACACACACATATATATATAGATATCGTATCTTCTTTATCCATTCACCTGTCAGTGGGCATCTGGGCTCTTTCCCTAGTTTGGCTATTGTGAACATGGCTGCTAAAAACATGGGGGTGCAGGTGCCCCTTCGGATCACTACATTTGTATCTTTGGGGTAAATACACAGTAGTGCAATTGCTATGTCATAGGGTAGTTCTATTTTCAACTTTTTGAGGAACCTCCATACTGTTTTCCAGAGCGGCTGCACGAGCTTGCATTCCCACCAACAGTGTAGGAGGTTACTCCTACATCCTTGCCAACTTCTGTCATTTCCTGACCTGTTAATTTTAGCCATTCTGACTGGTGTGAGGTGGTATTTCATTGTGGTTTTGATTTGTATTTCCCTGATGACAAGTGATGTGGAGCATTTTTTCATGTGTCTGTTGGCCATTTGTATGTCTTCTTTGGAGAAATGTCTGTTCATGTCTTCTGCCCATTTCTTGATTGGATTATTTGTTCCTTGGGTGTTGAGTTTGATAAGCTCTTTGTAGATTTTGGATACTAGCCCTTTATCAGATATGTTATTTGCAAATATCTTCTCCCATTCTGTCAGTTGTCTTTTGGTTTTGTCAACTGTTTCCTTTGTTGTGCAAAAGCTTCTGATCTTGATGAAGTCCCAGTATTTCATGTTTGCCTTTGTTTCCCTTACCTTTCTCCCCACTTTTTTTTGACAAAGTGGCATTAGAAGACAATTCATCATCACTCACACTGGTAGGAATCAAAGTAATCATCACTTTCCCTAAAACTCTGTAAAGAACAGTTACCTACTACCCTTGGGATCTCATCATTTCTTGAACATTTTGGTAGATCATTACTGTTCCTAGGAACCCAAAGATGAAGAGAAAGCAGCTAATAATTAAGGTAATGTTGCTGAGAGATAAGTAGATAAAATAATCCATGTGAAGCACTGACAATATGCCTCCTACACAGTAAGCCCTCAGATGTTTGCTATAGATATTATTATGAAAAAAATATGCAGGCAAGTTCTCTTTTTTTTTGGAGTAAGAATAACATGTGAAACTTTTTATTTTCAAAATAGACGATTGCACTACAGAATTCTTTCATGAAATGTGTTCCCAGGTAAAAACTTTGATGAATCTTTCATTCTATACTACAGGTAACATTACGCCAAAATTGTAATGGGACCCTTTAATGGCCACTTTAGTTAAACTAAATGGAAGGGTATTTGGTTTACCTATTAAACTTCATATATTCCAAGACCACTTAATGAAATTATTTGGGATCATAAAGGAAATAGATTTTGAGTAATGCTGCATACTAACAGGTTCCTTAATAAACTATCCTGATTGTCTAAATACATGCAAAGGGAAAATGTTTCACACTGTCATAATACCCCTAAGTAGTGGTCCCCCCAGCCTCCCCATTATGTTCAATGACAGGGAAATGTTTAAATCTGACGGCCAGCAGTGCATGTTATTAGAATATGCTTCCAGAAATTCTTACCAAATGGTCCTAGTTGTAGCCTGTGGAGCCTCACACACCCTACAGAGATTCACACCCACCGTTTGCTATATAGTGCTGTTACACTACAAAGGAAAAGAAAAAAATCAATTTGGACATTAAAACTAGAGAATATTATAAGCGAATAAAGATACCTGATAAGGGCACTTCAAGAAAGGAAACATTTTAAGAATGTCCTTCAGAGGTGTTCTGCTGCCAATCAGCTTTCTTCTTATTTCCAAAGTCTGGCTCATCCTCTTATCGATTTCTTTCCAGTCCTTTTCTGTTTTCATATATTCTTGCTGGAACCAGCTAACATGTTCATCTGCCTCAGAATCTAAACAAACAGTTTCTTCCTGCAAAATGTTTTTGAAATATCAGCATGTTTCATGTTTCAAGTGGCAGTTTAACACTTCGCGAGAACTTGAATCATGGGCTGTTATTGCAGACAGCGCACTCCTGAGATGAGTGTTACCACGTGTGATTACACTTGGCCTGGACTGTGGTTAACAAATGGACAGTCTTTAACAAATCAGATAGTTCATTACTTACTATCATTACTTACAATCTGTTCTCTTGACAGTTACAAGAGTTACTTCATTTTCTACATACCCTTCTAGTGGAAACCTAGATTATCTAGAAGGTTCATGCTAAACAGGAATGTTTTTTATTTCTACTCGTTTAAATATTAAAAGATAAAGAGGTTCTAAATTAAGGTTTTGTTATTGCTGCTGTTTGTATTTTTCCTTTTTAAATGCTTTTTTATAGCTGCACTACCATGCCATAAAATCCAAATTCAAAATAACAGTGGATATTTTGTGACATAAATCGTCAAACTGTCAATTATATTTACTATAAATTATATTTACTATAAATTTACTATACATTGGGTGGGGTGGATGGCTAGGAAATACCTCACATACCCTTATTAAAAATCCAAGATGATCAGACTAAGGAGCCAAAAAGAAAGTATTTCTAGAAAAATTTGTTGAGGGGCAGACAACAAAAAGAAATAAAAGACATCCAAATCAGCAAAGAAGAAGTCAAACTTTCACTGTTTTCAGATGACGTGATACTCTATGCAGAAAATCTGAAAGACTCCACCAAAAAATTGCTAGAACTAATATATGAATTCAGCAAAGTCGCAGGATATAAAATCAATGTACGGAAATCTGTTGCATTTCCATATACCAATAATGAAGTAGCAGAAAAAGAAATCGGGCAATCGACCCCTTTTGCAATTGTACCAAGAAAAATAAGATACCCAGGAATAAACCTAATCAAAGAGGTAAAAGATCTGTACTCTGAAACCTTAGAACACTTATGAAGGAGATTGAAGAGAACACAAAGAAATGGAAAAACAGCCCAAGCTCATAGATGGGAAGAACAAACACTGTTAAAATGTCTCTATGACCCAGAGCAATATATACATTTAATGCAATCCTTATCAAAATACCACCAGCAGTTTTCACAGAACTAGAACAAACAATGGTAAAATTTGTAAGACCCTGAATAGCTAAAGCAATCCTGAAAAAGAAAAGCAAAGCTGGCGGCATCATGATTCTGGACTTAAAGCTATATTACAAAGCTGTAGTCATCAAGACAGTATGGTACTGGCACAAAAACAAATAGATAAATGGAACAGAATAGAAAACCCAGAAATGGACCCACAACTATATGGTCTACTAATCTTTGACAAAGTAGGAAAGAATATCCAATGGAAAAAAAAGTCCTTCAACAAGTGGTGTTGGGAAAACTGGACAGCAACACGCAGAAGAATGAAACTGGACCACTTTCTTACAGCACACACAAAAATAAATTCAAAATGAATGAAAGATCTAAATGTGAGACAGGAAACTATCAAAATTCAAGAGGATAACATAGGCAGCAACCTCTTTGACCTCCGCCATAGCAACTTCTTACTAGACACATCGCCAGAGTCAAGGAAAACACAAACAAAAATGAACTATTGGGATTTCATCAAGATAAAAAGTTTCTGCACAGTGAAGGAAACAATCAACAAAACGAAAAGCAGCTCACCAATGGGAGAAGATATTTGCAAATGACATATCTGATAAAGGATTAGTTTCCAAAATCTATAAAGAACTTACCAAACTCAACATGCAAAAAACAAATGACCCAAATAAGAAATGGGCAGAAGACATGAATAGACACTTTTCCAAAGAAGACATCCAGATGGCTAACAGACACATGAAAAGATGCTCAACATCACTCATCACCAAGGAGATACAAATCAAAACCATGATGAGATGCTACCTCACACCTGTCAGGATGGCTAAAATTAACAACACAAGAAAAAAAATAGGTGTTGGCGAGGGTTTGGAGAAAGGGGAACCCTCTTAACTGTTGGTGGGAATGCAAACTGGTGCAGCCACTCTGGAAAACAGTATGGAGGTGCCTCAAAAAGTTAAAAATTGAACTACCATCTGGGTGGCTCAGTTGGTTGGGTGCCTGCCTTCAGCTGAGGTCATGATCCTGGAGTCCTGTGATTGAGCCCCATGTCTGTCTCCCTGCTCACTGGGGAGTCTGCTTCTCCCTCTATCCCCACCCCACTCATGCTCACGCTGTCTTTCTCAAATAAATAAAATATTTTTAAAAATTAAAAAACAAAATATTTTTAAAATAACAAATAACTGCCTCTTGACGAAAGAAAGAAAGAAAGAAAGAAAGAAAGAAAGAAAGAAAGAAAGAAAGAAAGAAAAATTTGTTAAAGGGACACTCAGCTGAACTGCACCTGAATTAACAAGTTTGCAAACTGTTTAGCTGATCAGAATGTGAGCAGATGTCACTTATAAAAAGTGAAAAAAATAATAGGCCTAAAATGTTCCTACAGAAGGGCTTTTCAAGAACATAAGAGAGCTTCAGGTAGACCCACTTTCTATGAACATAAGGTGACTAGCAAGACAGACAAAGTGAACAAATCTCTAGAAAAGGATAACTTATCAAACAGACTAAAAAGAAATTCTGATAACCATACATAAATTTAATTAGAAAATAAGTTTTCCCACAAGGAATATGCCAAGACCTGAAAGTTTTATAGACAAATTCTACTAAACTTTCAAAACACAGTGTTCCAAATTTATGCAAATTATATCAGGAAGTCAGGGGAGGAGAGGGGCTCCTGGGTGGCACAGCGGTTGGGCATCTGCCTTCGGCTCAGGGCATGATCCCGGCGTTGTGGGATCGAGCCCCACATCAGGCTCCTCTGCTATGAGCCTGCTTCTTCCTCTCCCATTCCCCCTGCTTGTGTTCCCTCTCTTGCTGGCTATCTCTATCTCTGCTGAATAAATAAATAAAATCTTAAAAAAAAAAAAAAAAGGAAGTCAGGGGAGGGGGAAAAAAAAGGAATCCTATGAAGGATTCCAACCCATTCTATGACTCCCCAAACCTGAAAGAACACTGTAAGAGGAAAATTACAAGTCAGTCTCATTCATGAACAAAATTATAAATATTAAGAACAAGGAACAACTAACTTAAGCTTAACCCAGAAGTAAAACAATGGTCTGACATTACTAAAGGAACTATGGAAACTAAAGGGAAGTATGATTGACTTACCCATTATATTTCACATTTCAATCTGAAATCTGAATTTTTTTATAAGATTTTTTATTTTAGACAGAGAGCGCGAGCAGAAGGAATGGGCAGAGGGAGAGGCAGAGAGAGAAAGGGAGAGAAACAGTCTCCCCCCTGAACATGGAGCCCAATGCAGGGCTCAATCCCACAACCCCAAGATCATGACCTGAGCCAAAAGTAAGAGTCAGACACTCAACAAAATGAGCCATCCAGGCACCCCTGAAATCTGAATTTTAGGGCTGCTGTGATAGAAAGATTTAGACCAAAAAGAAATAGGTTTTGAGAATTTTGACATATTAACAGTTCTATAATTAACCTTGATTATCTAAATATGTGTAAATATCATATACTGCATTAACCAATTAAATTTTTTAAATAACATTTGAAATAATGCAGAAAAAAATTGTATAAAATTCAACATCCCTTTAAAATTAAAGAAAAACTTTCATCAAAATAAAAAGAGAAATTTTTGAAACTTATGAAGTTATCTACTAAAAACTTAGAGCTAACATTTTTAATGGTGAAAATTTAAAAGAATTTTCCTTAAAATCAGAAATAAGACAATGATGCTCTGCTATACTCTTATTCAGCCTTTTACTAGAGATCCCAGCCAGGGTAGTTAAGATAAGATTAAGAAACAAGAGGCATAAAAATTTGAAAGATAGAAACAAACTGTCATCATTCATAGATGATGTGATTTGATTATTTAAGAGAAAACTCAAAATGATATACATATAATTTATTAGAGTTGGGGAGAGAGTTTTACAAAGCTACTGGATATAAGATAGACAAATTTGCTAACAAACAGAATATGTAATGTTTTACAGTTGCGACAAAAAGTATAAAGCACTTGGGAATAAACTAATAAAAGATGTGCAAGACCTTTATGGAGAAAATTATAAAATTATTACAAAATACTAATGAGACAAATAAATAGATCTTCCATGTTCACTGTTAGAAAAACTTAGTATCATAAGGAAGTCACCTTTCTCCAAATGGAGATATACATTCAATAATATTTTTTATAAAAATTTAAAATCTATCAAACCAAAAATTAATGTTTTAAGAACAAAAAATCTAAAATCTATCAAACTAAAAATTAATGTTTTAAGAACTCAACAAGCTGATTCTGAAATTCACATGGAAGATTAAAAAGCCCAAGAATAATTGGCAGTCTTAGGTAGTGATGGAAACTGGAAACTATCAAGACAGTTTACAACTATATAAATAAGGAAAGTTGATATTCACGCAGGGATAGATAACATTACTAAGAAACAATAAGGCTTCTAGACACAGATCTCTGGAAAGAACAGAGATGACACCACAAATGCCTGGAAAAGAGGACTATTTTACAAAAGGTACAGAAAACTCTCTATCCATATGGGAAAAAAAGAAGAAAACAGATCTATACCACACACCTTATACGAAAGTAAATTACACATGGCTTAAGAACTTAAACATTAAGGTAGAACTTTACATTTTTAAAAATATATAAAAATAATTCTTCTCATTTTAAGGTAGGAAAAGGGTTTCTAAAAGTACTAATTTCATAAGAGAAATGATTAATGCATCTAACTACATTGAAATTACAAACTTTTGGTCAAAAGAGTTCATAAGGAAATTCAGAAGGCAAGGCACAAACTAGGAGAAAATATTTACAATGATACAACTGGTGGAGTAGAATACAGAACATATAAAGGTTCTTATAAATAAATAAGAAAAAGGGCAGCCTCAGAAAAATAGGTAAAAGACATGACGGCATTTTACAGAGAGGGAAACTTGAATATTTCATAAATATGAAAGATGATAAACCTCTTAAATGATTAAAATGAAAATAAGGATAAGTAGCATTTTACTCCCAATCCTTTGGTATCTTACTTGGGGTGGGAGGGAGTTATCTTGCTATCTGATCTAAATGGTATCTTACTTGGGTGTGGTGGGAAGAAGTCTGTTAACAGGAGCCTTTCAGTGAGTTTAAATGTCTATAACCACCTAGGAGAACAATTGGCATTGTCTTATACAGTTGAGTATTTGCCTACCCAACGTGCCAGCAATTCCACTCCTACGTGTATAGCCTTGGAAAGAGCTTGCACATATACACCAAGATCGACAAGAAGAACGACCACAGCAGCATAGCTCATAGAAGAAAAGACGGGAAACCAGGCAAATGTCTGTCAGTAAAAAAATATCCCAATAAACTGTGTTTTGCTGTCACAGTAGATTTTCAATATAAAAATGAACGAACTACACAACTAAACTGAGCCTGGATGAATCCCAGAGACAATATATTGAGTGAGAAAAAAGTCATACGGTGTATCATTGTGTAAGCTGCAAAAACAAGCAAAACTAAATAATGTAAGATACCCTGCATCTGTGGCAAATACATATGTCTCAAAAACAGGTGAATGAGAAAGGTAAAATTCAGAGTACAGGGCAGTGGGGTTAGGAAAGGAGGTGATGGGAGAGGAAAGACGGGCAGACACGAAGGTATGGGTGGTGTTACGATTTTAAAGCTGAATGCTGGGTTCGTGGTATTTATTTTGTCCCATAAATTATACATATGCTAAGTGCATTCTTTTATAAGTCTCAAATGTATATAATGAGAAGTTTTTCAATAAAAAGAATCTTAATTTTTAAAAAGGGAACGGAAAATTTGTAATTATAAACAGCTTTCATTAATATGCCCACTGTAGTGGGGGTTCTATAATTGGTAGTATTGACATTTATAGACAAGTATACACATAATGAAAGGCTTCCCCTAACACCCCCACCCAATTCATGAAATGTCACAGAAAGTAGAGTTTCTGGAAAGCCTCTACCTGATTGGACTAACATAATGTCGGAAGGTCGTAGCTTAGATTGAAGTACCATATTCAAATAGCGGGCTGCATTAGAATTTAAAATTCTCACCTTTCAATGATTCATGTAACCTTAGAGCCAGAAGGAACTTACACATTGTCTGGCCCATGCGTCTCACTTTACTGATGAGCAATTTGAGGCTGTCAAAGGGGAAGTGACTTTTTCAAGCACGGAGATGGCCCGGTGCAGGGGTTCCTGTCTTAGGGTAGCCCCCGACTCCTCTAAAAAGATGGATGGCCGTGTTCCGACAGGCTGGTTTCCTTAGCAGTCCACACGGACGAGAGGGAACGAGTGGATGAGAGAAGTCTGAATCTTACAGAGTGGCAACAGCAACAGAATTGGCTGCTAGGTGTCTGTCTCAGTAGGCAAAGAGGGTGGGGGGTGGGGGAGGGGGAACGTGCTCAAGAAGTAATGGAAAGAAGGCATGAAGCAGGGCACACATCAAACTTAGCCAAGGAACACCAACGAGTAGACACAATGAAGGGAAGTGTAGGAGTCATCTGTGGCATTTGGGACTTCAAAGGAATCAGAATAAATTAACCAGAACATGAACCTGAGTTGGATCCGAACTGGATAATGAGCTTATGCCACACCTCCTTGACCACAGGAGTGCTGGTAACAGAGAGTGGGCCCTCCGCTCCAACACCACCGTGACCTACAGCTCCGGGCGAGTTGGGTAGAATAGCAGACAGCAGTTATCTAAGCCGATGGCTGGAACGGAAATAAGGACGACACTATTTCTAGTAGATTAGAACAGAAAATTGAGACGGCTCTTGAAGTAGTAAGACACAGCATGATTCAAAATATAGTTATGGGGCGCCTGGTGACACAGCGGTTAAGCGTCTGCCTTCGGCCCAGGGCGTGATCCCGGCGTTATGGGATAGGGCCCCACATCAGGCTCCTCCGCTATGAGCCTGCTTCTTCCTCTCCCACTCCCCCTGCTTGTGTTCCCTCTCTCGCTGGCTGTCTCTATCTCTGTCAAATAAATTAAATCTTAAAAAATAAATAAATAAATATATATATATATATATATATAGTTATAACTTTTT
The DNA here is from genome assembly GCF_002007445.2 of Ailuropoda melanoleuca. Classification (NCBI taxonomy): domain Eukaryota; kingdom Metazoa; phylum Chordata; class Mammalia; order Carnivora; family Ursidae; genus Ailuropoda; species Ailuropoda melanoleuca. Next base: position 77,087,645 of record NC_048227.1, read on the forward strand.
TCTGCACAGAGATGAATACTCACCTTGACTTTGATTAAACACAATTTTGCCCTTCACCCTGCAATCTGAATAAGTTTACAAAGAAAGTATCTTATGTAAATTTAATAATTCTTATACGTGTATCCTTAAAAATCTACTTCAAAGGCACGATGGAAAGATCCTGAATGTAAGATTTAGGGACCGTCGCTCTGAACATCATCAGCAGATAACGGGTCGTGCTCCCTGCCTACTATGGTACTCCCTAGAGAGTGTCATTTTACCTAATTCCTCTAAGGGTGTGTTTCTCTGAGTCATCCAGTCTGGTGGTCATGGGAGGTTACCAATCTCTCGAAATGTGGCTAGTCCAAGCCGAGATGTAGGCTTTGAAGCACTGAATTTCAAAGATGTAGTATACAAAAAAAAAAAAAAAAAAAAAAAAAAAAAGTAAAACATCTCATTAACAATTTTTCATAAGGACTGCATGTCGAAATGATAAGTTTGTGGATATACTGGGTTACATAAAATATACTAATATAATAATTCCACCTGCTTCTTTTTACTTTTTTTTTTTCAATGTGGCTACTAGAGAATTTTAAATTACACGTGTGGTCTGTATTCTATTTCTGCGGGACAGGGCTGTGTTAGGTGCTAGGGTTTTCTTCATACCAAATTCCAGGCATCCCTATTTTCAATTCCATTGTCATCACATTGACTGTGGAAATGATGTTTCTCTATGGAACCTGGAAAGTCTCTTTGCTTAGCATTCAGTCGGGTGGCTCAGTCAATCATCGGGGAAACGGCTGCCACTTGGCCCCGCACTTCCAAGTGCACAGCTGATTTGGAAACCTCACAGCGCTAGGGCAGTTGCCACCTGCTGACCGCAGTAATTGCATTATATCCCGAATGCAATTAACTGTCAACATTTTTCTTCCACATATGCTGTTCTGCTCAGTTTTGCACCATGAGAGAAACATCTGTGCAGAAGCCTATAAAAATGATTAGTATTTATTCAATCAATCAGGATGAGTCAGGTGCAGTAAGAAGCAAACAGTAAATGCCATACAAGAAATCCAAAGGAACCTACGAGATATACTTAGCATTTGGCCCTCTCAGCAGTTTTTGCATAAGTTTTGATTCCATTTCACTTCTGAGCCAAGGAAAGCTAACACACAACGACTTCATGACTTTGGAAGTTATGAGGTACAGATATACCCAATAAGGAGGAAAAGAAAATGTTTTAAGATAGAAACGAATCATAAGTGTTGTGTTAGTAGTTTGACACCTGGTAGTTTGTTGATTTATTTATTTACTTAGCAAATGTTTGGAGGATTTGGGGATACAAGAAGAGCCTGCAAAAGTTATTTGAATCCCGGCATCATTGTCCTGGACATCATGTGGGGTTTTTGGGGGTTGTTGTTGTTTAAAAAGCACAAGTTAATCTCTTGAGAGAAACTGCCACACCATGTTTGATGGGATATTTCACATCAGATGGAGCAAGATATTACTGTTGTTTCATCCGTGTTTCAGACTCTGAGAAATGTCCTTAACTAAGGTCACAATGGAGATGATCTGCTCTGTACTGGAGAATTAGAAAGAATCTCCAAATGGATTAGCTGAAAAAATGAAAATGAGGTATTTTTTACATAAAGCAAAATAAATTTTTCCTAGGTTGTAAGCATTTTTATTATCACGTACGGAAATAACGTTTCATAGATCTCCCCAATCCAGGTAGAGAACAAAGAGACAGACTGTGAAATCCCCAGGATAAGGATGGCAGGAGCAGTTAGAGCCTCCAAAATGCCTCTGTCACTGCATGAAGCCAACACAAGGAGAGTAACTGAGACGCGGATCCGAGCCTGACAGATTGTGCCGCGGGCCCCCTGTATCCCTCGGGACAGGCAAAAGTATGCCGCTGTACCTGACAACCCCCAAGCCTTACAGCAACAAAGGTTTATTTGTTGCTCATGGGCCATGTCCATCTTGGGGCCCAGCTCCTCGTCCTCCTCAACCAGGGACCTGGCACTACCCCCTGGAATGTTGTTAGGCATCACTGATAAAGAAAGGGGGACGATGGCGCATTGCACACGGGATCACCAATGCCCATGTCACTTCTCACATTTCGTGGTTAAAGTCAGTCTCAGGACACCTCTAACTTCAAGGTGGTGGAGAAGTAACTATCCCACTGATTGTCTGGAGGAGACAAGATGGTTAAATTGGTGAGGAGCTAGAATGTCCGCAGTCCTCTACCTCGGAGTTTCTCGTAATGTGACAGCAAAGCTCTCCTTATCATTTAGACCAATTTGAGACAGGGCTGTCTGTTAGCTGCCCCCAAAACCATTGAACTGAGATCTCAGAACACCCAATTCTCAAGCCAGAGAACAACAAACAAAATGAATTCTATATGCAGCAAAACACCTTTCAAATATGAAGGAGAAATTTACGAGATTCCCAAATAAAGTAAAACTGAGACAATTGGTCACTAGCAGATAAATAGAAGGACGTTACATTGTGACTCAAATCCACATGAAAAAATAGAACCCTCATAAAGGTTATTACATAGGTAAATCTAAAAGACAGTATAAATGTATTTTCTGTTTGTAACTCTTTTCTTCCATCTTATCTTAAAGATGTTTTCACGAAGCAATAATTATAAATCTGTGTTGATGGACACACAGTGTATAAAATGTGATTTATGTGACAGTAATAGCATGAAAGGGGAGAGGGATAGTTATATAGGGACAAAGATTTTGTATGCTATTGTAATTAAATTGATATTAATCCAAACTAGATTATTAAAAATTAAGAAGTTAGTTCTAATTCTCAGGGCAACCACTAAGGAAATAACTAAAAATGTATATATACTAAAAGAAACAATAAGGGAAATTGAATTAGTACACTAGAAAATATCTACTTAACACAAAAGAAGGCAGTAATGAAAGAATAAACTAACAAAAACAAAAGATGAATAAAAAACAAATAGCAAAATAGGAGACATAAATTCTATCTTATAAGTAATTAATATTGGCAGAATAGATTGTAAAAAGTATCCAACTATATGCTGTCTACTGGAGACACACTTCAGATTCAGACCCAAATTGTTTAAAGGTAAAAGAATGGGCAAAGATATAACATGCAAACAGAAACTAAAAGAGAGATAGAATGGCCATGCTAATATCAGACTAAATAAACTTTAAACAAAAATTGCTCCTAGAGACAAAGGAAAATATTTTATAATGGGAAGAAAGCCAGTCCATCAGGTAGATATAACAATATAAACATATATACACCTAACAAGAGCCCCAAAGTTCATTTGGCAAAAAACTGAGAGAATTAAAGGGAGAAAGAGACAACTCAATAATAATAATAATTGGGGGCGCCTGGGTGGCTCAGTCGTTAAGCATCTGCCTTCGGCTCAGGGTGTGATCCCAGGGTCCTGGGATTGAGCCCCGCATCAGGCTCCTCTGCTGGGAGCCTGCTTCTTCCTCTCCCACTCCCCCTGTTTGTGTTCCCTCTCTCACTGGGTGTCTCTCTCTCTGTCAAATAAATAAATAAAATCTTTAATAATAATAATAATAATTAGAGACTTGAATACCCCACTTTCAATAATGAACAGAATCACATAGCAGATGATAAATAAGGAACTATACGGAAGACTAGAACCCCTGCTATTCCTGGAGAAGATAATACAGACCGTAGGGACTCAGAACTGTATATAACAATGAAATGACCTCTGAGAACATGATATCAAAGGCAGTTTTGAAGAAACTGATTTATAGAATTAAGTCATTTATTGAAAACTCTTAAAAAAGAAACTAAATGTAGGTTAAATTAACTGACAAAGATAAAATAATCTATGCACTTAAAGATCATATTAAAAGCCTCTCAACTGAGAGAACCTCACTGTAATTAGGGGGAAAAAATTAGAAAGAAAGAAGCAAAAGCTCCTGTAGAAACCTCAGAGTCCTTTCTATATTGTCTCAAGAAAACAGAATAAATTTTCACCAACTATCCAATTTAGAATTAATCTACCTCATAAAGACAGAGGAGAAACTTTTCAAGGTAAATGAAAAGATCAGCCATGAATGTAAAGAACTGGACACCTGAAAAAGTCAACGCAAATATTTTTCAGAAAATTTTGAAAGCAGCAGTGGCTATTATCAAAGTGGCTTATATCCCATGAGCAAAAGGTTTATGGTAATAGGTTCAGGGCTCTGCTGGCTAAAAGAAATCTCAATAACTTAAGAAAAGAAAATGCATGCATTAGTCAAAAAATGATAAAGAAGAATTTAAGCGTTTCAGAAGTGTATTTACGTCCTGATGTTTCAAATGGGGCATCTGGCAGAGGCTTGACAGGCCCACCTAGGAATCCTCTGGTGAAGAGATTTCCAAGCAAGGATGAACATCAGGCTGTGACCGTGTAAGGATCCAGGCCAGAGCCTCACGTAGACCAGATGCCACCACCACCTCCACCCCAGGAAGATAAGGGCAGGATTCCTCCAGCAAGATATCCCCATCATGTCACAGAAGGCTTTCCACACGAGTAAGACATAGCTTATCCTGATGCTCCTTGTGCTGACAGATGCCCAGAACCTTCTTTTGGTCCAACCCTCCCACTTGAATGTGGCATCCCTAGCCTCAGCTCCAGTACTCCTGTGAGCCCCAGGGGCTGATTCCTGAGAGAAGGATCTCCTGTCCTTCCCCTTATTCTGAAAAATGAGGATGAATCTCCCCAGCAACTGCTTTACTGAGGAACTTTCCTGACCCTGCACATCTTCCACGGGCAACAAAAAAAATGTCTGTACGCTAAGCACTAATATGATGCTAAGCAATAAACACTAAGTCATCAAATGTAATGTGAAAATGGCATAAAAACAGAATGATAGACTAACGGAATAAAGAGATAGTGCCAAGAACACACCCATGTCTATTTGGGAACTTAATATACAATAAAAGTGTCACCATAAACCAATGAGAAAAGGATGGATTGTTGAGCAACTGATGTTGAGAAAGTGGCTCCCTCTGTGGAGATCCCTACTTAATAGCGTATAAAAGACGGACTCCAGATGACTTAAAGGTGTAAACATGAAAGTGAAAACAATATATTTGATAGAACAAAGAGGAGGAGAATACCTTTGTGACTTAGGGCATGGGAAAGAGTGCTTCCTACAAATTAACACAAAAATGATGCCAGCTCATTAAAAAATGGGCAATGGACCTAAAAGGTAGTTTTCTAAAAGAAGAAACTCAAAAGTCTAACGAATATGTGAAGAGATGCTCAGACTCATTAGTTATCCAGGGAAATGCAAATCACGACAAGAATGACATTACGCTTGCTACTTAATAGACTTGGCAAAATTTAGAAGGCTGGGGAATGCCAAGGGTTGGCAGGAATACGGAAAGATGCACCACTGTGGGAATGAGACAAATAAAGTCATCTGGAGAATAATTGGCCAAATTTAAGTAAATGCACACCCTCTGCCCCATCAGCTCCATTTCTGGGTATACAACCCAAAGAAGTCACCCATAGGGAGGTCCAGAAGCAGACGTGGATGATGGTGTTCTCCACGATGCAATTCCTAGTGGGGAGGAACAGGGCTTGGGGCAAGGAGTACTTTATAATTCACTGCAATCATGGACTAGAAATACACTAATATGAATGAGTCTTAAGGAGTGTTAGTGAAAAAAGTGAAACAGGAATGAAGTACAGAATACCATTTACAGTAAGTCATATATATATATATATATATATATATATATATATATATATAAGCCCAAAATGAGAGTACACATTTTAGAACACTTACAGTTTAAAAGATTATAGAACACATTGGAATGGTGGCTCAAGGGCAGAGGTGAGGAACGAGCAGATAGGGATGAGCACAAAAAGGAACAGAACAGCGACAGGTCTCACACAGGGCAATGACCATAATAGGCCATGAATTAAGGAATGGAACTCACTCAAACTTCAATTAACACCTGAGATTTTTCACAAAAAAATACTACAAAGTAAAATTCCACTACACTGCTATGCAGTTCTATACAATTCCTGTAAGCTTTTAAAACCAGTATCTTCATTTAAACAGGATAATGTCGGCAACTTACGACATTACTCACTAAAGTCTACTGTTTTGAGAACCTAATTATACCTCTGTTTCTAAACATAAGACAAAGTACAGTCAAAGACAATGAAGCAAAGGAAACAGATTTATCAATTCACAGGGCTGCACACTGCTTAGACCGAAAACTGAAAGTCAGATGCATACGAGCTATAGCCCAGCCGCTGTGCTGGGGTGCTTGACCGTGCAAGCAGCAGTGACATGAGGTCATGAGGTTGGAAAAAAGATTTAAAAACACTGCAAAATGCCCAGCATTTTGGAGGCTTGGTCTGGAAAAACACAGTCTGGGATTCTGACCAGTATAGCCATCCATATAACATGTTGGTAAGCCTTTTTAGGGACAGAATATGAAGAACCTGGGTAGATTTAAGACTCATGGGTGGATGCTTTGACGTTGTGGATGCTTTGGGTTTCCTGGTGTGGGTTAAACGGCGATACACTGGCCTGGAGATTGGGATAGGAGGAAAGTTAAGGACAAAAGTTCTGTGGCCGATACTCAGATCCACACAAATTCTGCCGCTGCCTCAGTTATCTGCAGAAGCCCATGGGACAGAGCTAAGAGAAACACCTTCTTTCACTGAGACATCTACCTTCAGTTCTTGGATAAATTCCTCCCATCCATCAAAGAGAAGCAACAGAAATGAAACAAAACAAACAAAAATCTCTTTCCCTCTCTTACTCCTTTCCAAAATCCTCCTCTATCTAGTTCATCCAAAACCACTTCCTTGCCTTTGAGGAAATGGCCTGACTCCTGACTTCTGGCCTCCATCAGCATTTTCCGCCTCTGCTGCACATGAAATAACTGTTTTCTGCGTGATGGAAATATTGTGCCCAGTCAAGAAAGTTTCAAAGATGTGAGTTAATCCAACATGTCTTTAATTTTTAGAAATCTTCAAGATATTGAAAAGGAGCTATCAAAAGTTCAAAATGGAGATGGGAAGTAATTTAGGCAATTGATTTGAAGTATCAAATTCCATGAGAGAAGGAGTATATTCAATGGATTTGTCTTTCCATTCTTCTTAGGGTTTTACCATTTGCCTTGTCACCATGCAGGGTACAAAATACAGAAACACATTGTTTCTGTAATATTCTAGTGGAATTTTTCCCCATTCTTTGAAGCTTTTGGCTCTAGAGAACACTAGGCCACATACAGAGATGTTATAGCCTTTGGAAGAATCAGCAATCTGTGGCTCCATTTGTAAGGAGGAGAAAAGTAAATCTTCACTGATTAGATTTGTTTGCCAGAAAAAACACTGTCTCTTCAGACGTGAACAGTGGTCACTCTATAATCTTTTTTTGCCCCAGCTGGCGAGAAGGTCAAAAATAAATTCTATTGTAACTTAACTCATCTCGGACTCTGGTACATTCTCCGTGTTTTAGGGGAGCTGGGGGGGGGAGAAGAGGGATGTGTTTTTATAGCAAAACCCCTCGCATGGATCCTAGCAGGATTCATCTGAGTATTCAGGCTTGTCTGGGGGTCTAGGGGAGGATAGTGGAAGGGAAGAGTCATGAAGGGTGCCATTACATGAAGAACTGAGGTGGTATTGGGAAGGAACTGGAAAAGAAATGTACAAATTGCTTCAGTGATGATGTGTCAACAAAAAGGAGGAACTGCCATTTAGCCTGTGTGATCTCTAACCCCACGAACATACCTTTGAGTTCCAGTGCTAGGGACAATTACTAATCTTCCCATTTTACATTCATTCATTCCAATGAATTTTTGGTGAGCCATGAATCATAGAAAAAGAAGGAAAACTGAATTTACAAAACTTTATTTATAAAGGAACTCCATTTTTAGTATATGGAAAATGAAATTTTTTGAAAAGCCAATTTATGTATAACATAATTATGTTCCCTTACAAAGTGACTTTTTAAGAATATAAAAGATAATTAAAATAAATCTAGTTCTATCTTATCATGATTTTAGTTTATAACTGGAATATTGCAAAATTTCTAAAAAGTTACACCACTAAATTGTTATCTTTCATCTCGTCTCGTCGAAGAACAAGCATAAAATTATATTCTCTTAACTGGCCTATGACTTGAAAATCTCATTGAAAATTATAATAAGATATTTAAAATATACACCTTCATTTTTTTTACTGTTTTTTTTATGATGTGGGGATGAATGATTTGCAAAATATGTTTAAAAATTTCCCATCCCCTGGAGTTTATAGGTAGTACTAAGAAAATTGAGACGACCAACTAGATTGTTCTGTTACTATCAAATAAATACACCAGCTTAAAAAAAAATGGAATATTCACATCAAGCACATTCATTCACTAACATAAATATGTTTGTGGTGAAGAGTTAGGATTACATATGCATGTTGGATTGGTGTGGAAACAAAATTGGCAGTTATGGGATTTGACTTCTTTCATACTTGGTAGTTTGGACATCCTTCCTAAGCAGTTCATGTATTTTATTAGCAGGGGATATTTTTGGCTTTGACATATCTGGGGGCTCTGAGGTAGTTAAAGGATATCTATAGGATCTCAGTGACTGGGGCTGCATGCACATTACTTACAGCAAACCCGCTGCTGAGGGGCGAATCTCTGGGTGCTGCCTGGCCTTTAGGCCTGGAAGTCCTTACAGCCACCTGTGGGTTGGTACGGGATGCCTACTGGGCAATGGAAGGGCAGGAAGGGGTTTGTGTCCATGCCTGTGGGTTACATGCTTCCCCGAAACCTTAAGGATAGAGGCCACCCTACAGTGTAAGTACTAAAAGCTGTAGCAGTAAGAACAGCAAGAATGTAAAATATATTTTATGATGAGTGGAAGAGAAATTTTTCAAAGACCCAGAACATAAGAGTGTTTCCAGGTTTTTCAAAAGTTGCGAAAGAATAAACAGGAGAGGATGAATAACACACACTGTGTTTGGAAGCCCTCCTGTGGAAATATTACCATTCATATTATTAGCCATGCAAAAAACAGATTCCCCACCTCCAATTTTCAAAAAAATATGTGATTCTGTTTTAGTGAGTTTAGGTGCTATTACTTACTGCCCTTTAATCGATCAATCAATCAACAAATTATCAGAACATTTCAATATCCAATCTTACTTTTATCTGGACAATTTTAACCTCGTCAAAGCTTATGTCGGTAAGAGATTTCCTTGTCTGGCCTCTGCGGTGTCCAAATTTACACTTATTTCTCATCACTTGTTCGTCGTCTTCTATGGGTCTCCGAACATATTTAAAGCGATCTTTGAGAGCTCGTTTCCATAAAAACTGCGTAAATTAACAGAAGAGGACAGTTAATCTTCAAGGAGACTGGAATAATCCCACATAAACAACAAAATCCTCATCACTCTTGGGCTTGAAGTCATTTTCACATCACAGTAATAGAAATAATAAAACTACCCTTCCACTTACCTTCACGACGGTCTTGTGATACTGCTATAAAAATTATAATCCCTAAATCATAACTAAGGAAACAGAGTCAGGAAAACAAAAATACGTCCCCAATGTCACCTAGTTGTTGAGTGAATATACTGGCTCTTCAATCTGGATTTTCTAATTCCCCATATTGGATGTTTTCTACATACTTTGCCGTCTCCACAACACATTCCACCTTTCCACTGGGTTCTAGGGAAGAATTGATACAATCTCATGCATCCATGGATTGATGCATTTTCTTAAAAAATGTTTTTCTGTCATCCTTTGAAATTCACTTTAGTGAATACCATTGGCATTCATTCCCCAAATATTTGTGGAGCATCCACCGTTTCAAATACGAAGACCAGGGTCCTGCCCTGGGAGGGAGAGGGGGCACAGGCCGACCCCATCTAGCAGAGGGATGAGTAATTTCAATGCAGAAAGAAAAGTGTAGTAACAGGAGAAGAAAGCATTATCTTACATAGGAGACCACAGAAGCCTTCCTGTAGGAAGTGCACCTAAGCCGAGGTTTAGCTGTTAGGGTCAGAAAACTACATGAGTCGGGCCGATGGAGACAGCACTGGGTAATGCCAGGTGGGGAGTGGGGTGGATAGAAGTTCCAGGCCGATGAAGCTGACTGTGCCGTGGAGCAGAGGGACAGCCTGTTCCACTTGGACAGCTGCCAAGAGCTGTGCATGGCTGGAACACAGAATTTAAGGTGGGGAAGGGTTAAGAATGGGCCAGAAACTAAGGCAGGACAGACAGAGAAGCCAGCCGAATCCTGAAAGACACGGTTACCGCATAAACGGCCTTCACTGCAGCCCAGAAACAGATCTTTTCAAGCCCCTCTCTGTGGACAGGCTACCTCAGCATCGCCTAGGGAGCTTTTGTCCTTGATTCTTCCTCTAACGCAGTGGTTCTCAAACTTTAACCTGAATCACAATTCCCGGAGCACCTATTAAAACACGGGTTGCTGGGCCTCTCAGAGTCTCTGGTTGGGAAGGTCGGGGATGGGGCTGAGAATCAGCATTTCTTACAGGTTCCCAGGTGCTGCTGCTGCTGCTGGCCCAGACCCTCAGGATTCCAATCCAGTTGGTCTGAGCAGTGCCCAGATGTCTGTATTTTTCAAGGCTTTATTGATAATCCAGCTACAGAGCCAGTCTAGGAAGTCTTCCCAGGCCACGTTGCGAGAGGAGAGCAGATGGTCAGATCTGGGCTCTGGAAGAATCTGTCTGCCATGTGGAGTGTTCGGGAGATCAAAGACATGGGCAACAGCTGAGGGACACCACCAGGCTTTCTGTACAAACCAACACTGTCTTTCTCTGCTGGGCCTTTGGTTTTGGCCTGGAAAGCTCTATCCCTCACCTCCCCCACCCTGCTGGCATCTAGTTAAGTCTTGCTCTGCCTCCAGATCTCAGCTCAGCTCATGTCCCCTCGTTATCATCTCTCAGCTTTCCTCATCTGTACTTAGCACAACTTGGCGTTTACCTTCATCTGTGTGACGTTTTTCTGCTTCTGTGCTTTTCTATTCTGTTCTTTTCATTCTTCCTCTCTTTATTCTCCCCTATTTGCTTGCTTACTTGCTTCCTTCCCTCCCTCTCTCCTTCCTTCCCTCTTTATTTCCTTTCCTTTCACTAGGCCATAAGCACAAGAAGCCAGGCTCATGTCTGCCTTGCCCACCAAGCCCAGCACAGTGCCTGGTGCGTCTGGGAAACTATAAAATACTGGACTCCTGGTATCAGTCCTCTGTGAGGTACAGGGACCCAGGTGTCAAAGCCACAGACTAGAAGCAAGACTGAGTCTTGGCCTTGCTTGGTAAGGACCTCACTTCGTGAGGAGTAGCCCAACACTTCCCGAAACCTGAGCCTCGAGGCTGTTCCTCAGCCCCTCCACTTCCTTGTCTGCCATGTGCTTGAACAGGCCCAAGACTGGGTGACTTCGGGCATCTCTTCTAAGCTCTATTTCCTCACGGGACTAAGATTCTGCCGTTCCTTCTTCCCTGGCTGAAGTCTCTTCTATAGAAGAGTTATTCCCTACCCTTCAGAAGAAGGCTCTACGTTGGGAGGACCCAGGGTCTCGGCCTACTGTGTACTAGCCAAGAAATCAGCAAGTAACTCTTCAGTCTTAGTTTCTTCAACTATAAAATGGAACAAGCCCAATCCTGTCCACTGCCCTGGGGTTTCGGGAGGCCGACGTGATTGCTACTCATGGAGGTGATTTGTAACCAAGAGTGCTGTTTCTAAAACCCCCCGCGGCCCCCCGAGGGCTGCTGTGGGCTGAGGTCGCCGCCAGCGACTCTGATGAAGCTTCTCGGTGTGTGAGTCAGAGACGATCCCTCACCTCCCACGGGCTTGCGGGTTTGCCCTCGGCCACTGCCGAGAGCACAGAAGGAACGGCTGGCTTACATTTTTCTTGGTCCTAAAATATGAATGAATGCAAATACATGTTTCCCCTCTGAAGTCCTTCTAAACTGCTGGTCTGGTGGGAAGGGTCACACCATCAACTGCTAGGACGTTTTTAGATCACCCGTGTCTTTCCCAGCCTCGCCCTTCTCTCCTTATCAACTGTCTGACAGGAGCGCAGAAAAGACAAATCGGAGGGTATTTACTGAGCATCTGGGACATGCCTGGCCCCATGAGCTCCTTACACAGATGCTTCAGGAGAAAATAGCCCTGTCACTGAATAATCATCCTCCCTCTGCGTGCTTTTCCACCTGGGGGCGGGGGAGGGGGCAGGCAGTGCGGCGGAAAGAGCTACGTGGATACGGCTCTCCTTCAACCCTTCTGAAATACAAAACAGCCCTGAAATTACGGGCCCCTGATCTGATACTGGAAGCAGTCCATGGCGTCATCAGTGGGTCTTTGCTCCACATCTTACACCCAGATATAATCCTTAGGAAACATTCAGACAAACCCAGAATATGAGCCACCTTACACGGCCATTGGACTAGACTTGTCCAAGAAATACACATGGGGGGGGGAGGGCAAAGAGACTCTCCGAGATAAAAAGAAATTGAAGATACATAGTCACATGCAATGAGTAATCCTTGATTAGATTTTATAGCAAAATGTCCATTTCAAAGACATTTTTGGAATAATTGGAGAAATGGAAATATGGGTGATATATGTCTTTATGCAATTATTGCTCATTTTCTTAGGTATAAAAATAGTATCGTGCTTACAGAGGAAATCATCCCTACCCTTACAAGGTACCTGCTTGGGGTATTTAGGAACGGCATCTGAAACCTGTTTTTTGTTTCCAAATGCTCAGCCCAAACAAACAAATAAATAAATATGAGCCAGGAAAAATCAATGTGACAAAATATGAATACCCAGTGAGTCTAGATCAGTGATTCTGAAGTATCAGGATTTTGCTCTCTTCCCAGAATGCACGTGGCAATGTTTGGAGACACGGCTGTTGTCCTCATGGTTTGGGCGAGTGGGTGGGGACAGTCACACCTAGGGAGTGCCGGGGATGCTGCTGAACGTCCTACAATGCAGAGGACAGTTGCCACCACAAAGACTCACGCAGCCTAAACTCTCAGTACTGCCAAGATGGACAGACCTGGATCTAGGCAAAGGGCAGATGGGTGTTCACTTGGCATTCTTTCAACTTCTGTGTACATGTGAAAATTTTCAAAATAAGAAGTCGAGAATAAAAATAGCCCTAAACATGACCAAGAGCTTGCTCGCTTGTGCTTGCTTTCTCTCTCCCTCCCTCTCTCTCTCTCTCTCTCTCTCTCACACACACACACACACACACACACACACAAACATTCTCAGAAATTTTCTGTGTCTTCCACTGTAACATTTGAAACATAACTTCACGCACACTTGCAGGGAGAATTTGAGTAAATAGCTACCATGCAGCAGAGTTTCCCCTTCCATTCTCTGTGTGCAAACATGGGCCATAACATGCTAAGCAAATTTTCAGGTCTCTTTATCAGTTAACCATCTTTCGTTAATGCCACTGGGGATAGAAGTGGGTAAAATGCATACAAGATCAACATAAGCATTATTCATTACTTTCTATTTGTCTCACTTTCATAACCATGAAGCTAAAGGTCAAAATGTAATTGGAAAAATATGTATTTGCTTATATGTATGCAAAGATTCTCTAGAAGGAAACTTTAATAACATTAGTTACTTCCGGGGAGGAAGATTATGTAGCTGGGGGACGGAGGTGGGAGGGAGACTTTTCCATTTATATCTTATTGTAGCTTTAGAGTTTTGAACTTAGTGAATATATAACTCATTCAAACAGCATATTTAAATTTTTTTTGAAACACAACTAGCTCTATACACAGTAACACTGATTAGTTGGCAGACAGAATATCTTGCGTGTAGAAGGCATTTTTAGAACCAATTTTGTCAGGCATATCAGTGTGATTATCAATGCTGGGACTCTAGGTTTGTTTATTTTGCAGTTTTTCAGGGTTTTTTGTATAGTGTGGGGTTTTTTGGGGGGAGGAATTTGGTTTATTTTACAGTGTGCTTTTATATGTAGCTGCGCATTTTAGGAACAATGTCATACAAGAAGCAAAAATACCTAAATTCTGGTCTGGGCTTCAATGGTTACTAGTTTCAGACATGGAATACAATCCCTTTCCTGAGTCTGGGTGGTAAAAAAGAATATATATGGCCCTCTCCCACTCAGAAAATTCTGATTCTATCCACACGTGATAAACATTTCTTGAAAAGACAGAAAGAAATGGAAGGAAGGAAAGAAGGAAGGCAGGCAAACAACACTCCAGTCATGATAGCACTGACGTTATGTGCTGTCCTGTCCTTCTCCTTCTGTGTATTACACCCCTTAAAGACCCTTCCTGGAGACTCAACAGGACACATAGGCTTCCGAACTGCTTTGAGGGAAAGCCAGAAAGATGATGACTACAGACAAAGAAGACAAAAGAAGGAGATGGGTAAGGGATGAACAGGTGGGGCACAGGGGATTTTTAGGTCAGTGAAAAATACTCTGTAAGATACAATAATGATGGATACACGCCATTATACATTTGTTCAAACCCATAGAACATACAGCCACAAGAATGAATCCTAATGTAAACTATGGACTTTGGGTGACAATGATGCGTCTATGTAAGTTCACCATTGTACCAAATGCCTCACTCTGGTGGGGGGATATTCCTAATGGGGGAGGCCATGCATGTGGGGTCAGGGGGTACATGAGAAATCTCTGTACCTTCCTCTCAATCCTGCTGTAAACCTAAAACTGCTCTTTAAAAAAGTCTTATTTTTTTAAAAAAGGCAAAGGAACACACAGAGAAACAGAGAAGGTATCAAAAAAGAGCAGAGCCGAGAGGCGGGGGATGTTGTGGGGGGGGGACGAGGGGGAAAGGNAGGCGGGGGATGTGGTGGGGGGGAGACGAGGGGGAAGGGAGGGCAGGGGGGAGAGAGAGACCAAAGCTAAGGAAAAAAACAGAGACTGACAGAATGAGACAGAGCTAACAGAACAGAATCAGAAAGAGACCAGACAGAGACAATGAGTCCAAGAAGACAGAGAAAGAGAAACAGACATAGATGGCTAGAGAGAAACTGTGGGAAGGGGAATGGGGCATACAATTACTGCACAATACAATGCTATTATTTTAAGATGGGTTGGGATGCATGGCGTGGTGCCATGTGGTCACTTACAAAGCCACAGCCGTCCTCGTCCAGGAAAGGGTGGGCCTGCAGTAGGGCATTGACCACATCATTGTACTGCTGGGTGCTGGGGTACCTGGTGAGTGCAACAGGGGGGACATTTTTCACTTCAAGTAGTCCACATTCCTTCCTATAAGTTGAGTCCAAATTATATTCACTGTTCTTCAGATCATTTTATGTAACAATGTAGATATTCAAATATTGGGCAATGTTGGGCTTATTACCAACATGTCATCCAAAATCGGAAGCACATTGGTTCCAAATGAGTCCTCCTACTCGACTCTGAGAACAGACCCTCTCCCAAAGCAGCAAGTCTGCCCAGTTATTACTCACAGTGAGCCTTCCAGATACTTAGTCATGTCAGCTTGGAGAAACTCAATGATCCTTATCCTCATGCTGTGATCGGGACACTTCTGTTCTGCTAACATGCATTTGACATCATAGGGAAACTCTGGTAAAACATAGGACTTAGTCCATTGCAATGCTTTATTCCTTGCTAGAACATGTTTCACGTTCCTTCTGTTAAATAAAAACACACAGAGAGTGAAATTCTATTTCAAATAGAAGCAACTTGTGAATTCGCTACATCCTGAGAACTTATCATATAAACCACTTTCCTGAGGGCTAAATATGGAATTCATCAATCCAACTTGTATCCATTCATCTGTCCACAAATGTTTGAGGGCTCATTAGGTATCTGTTTTCTTTCCGTTTGTACTTACATAAATATTTGTAGTTCTGGAAAACCTGTCTTAATAAAATTGACTGGGGAATAAATCCTAACGTTGGAAAGAAGACTGATTCATACATCTTGAAGAGGTAATATGAAATGCATAGCTCAAAACTGAACAAGATAGCCAGCAAAACAGAGTAAGTCGCAGCTCAGAAAAGTAAATGAGGCATACAATTAAAGTCTCAGCACCTGATTAAGAAAATTCTTCTAATTGATTTACTCTCTTACTGTTTATAGTGAAATACAAGATCCACTTAATTTAGTTGGTGTTTGACCATTTTAATAAGGTAAACTGAGTTTCTAAATTAAAAGTACATATCAGATACTTACATTCAGATGGAGTCTCTAAAAAAGACTCCAGGAAGCTATAGCCACAGAAAGCAAATCAAGCAGATCAGTGTTTGCCTGGGGCTGGAGATTAGAGCCGGGACTGACTGCAAAGGGGTGCAAGGGAGTTACTCAGGGGGCTGGAAGCATTCCAAAGTGGACTGTGATGGTAGTTGCGCACCTCTATAAATCTGCCAAAATTAACTGAGCTATTTTAAATAGATGAATTTTATGTTATGTAAATGATACCACAATAAATCTATTTATAGATTTAAATATCAGAACCACTTGAAAACCTCAAAGTTAGTAATTGATCAAGTGTGTAAGAAGAAGAATCTATAGTAAGATTTCCCAACAAGTTACCAGAGGCAACAGGCTTGCCTTGGAATGGAAGTGAAGGAATAGAGGCAAGCCAAGTAGGAGACAAAGGACAGAAGGATTTCCTGAATTCGCCCCGTAGGTTTATTTTCTGGCACTCCCATGGAGTCCTTCATCGTCCAAACAAAATTCTGATGAGTTTTGAAAGGCCAGGCTTCCTTTTGAATTTGAGGTCATTTATTATAAGAGTGCATGAGGCAAATGAAACATGGGGAATAAAGGAAAAAAGGAGAAAGCGCTCTCCTCTCTGTTCATGATAAGCTCTCTCTTTTATTCCCCGTTTTGCAGTCCAGTCTCAGTGTGGAAAATATGTCCTGGCTAAAAGAAGCACATGGATAATTTAATACTTGATCCAAGGAAGCAACAGGCAATTCCCAGATGAAATTTGTGCTTCAGCCCAAACTACTTCCAGCATGTTTCTCTCATTTCGTTGCATCTTTCAACCAATAGTTACTGGGGGTCTACCGTTTGCCCATTCGTCTTCTACAATCCCGATTTCCTTTCCTAGCGTGTTAATTTGTTTCTTTCACCCATGATCTATCCTGTACCCACTCAGACCAAGGGTGTAAAGTAAGGCAAGTTTTGTTCGCTTTCCCAATGTTTTTAAAAGGTGCTATAACTGCGCAGGTGTTAAACTTGGTTTCGGTACATTTTATCTCCTTTTCCACAGAAGTTTGTAGTGGCTAAATCAGCTGCATGATGCCTTTAGGCTTTTGAGACTGCTATTCCTTATTTAGTTATGGATCAATGGGTAACTTGAGTATTTCCATGCCATCAGATAGGGCTTCGTACAACTCTTACCTTCTTTTTCTATATATTTTCCCATATGTCACTTCTCAAAATAAGGGTAAGGACTATATAGCATAATTTTTGTCAAACTGCTTAAATGTAGCTAGACACATACTAAGCTCCATCAAAGTTCACTATCCCATCTATTCCATTTTCCCTTTGATAGCATCATTAGGCAAAATCAGAAGCATCACATTTTTTCTTTACATTAATGCAATTTAACACGGTATTCTGGAAGTGAGGGTAACATAGTTATGCTAACTAATACAAGTCCAAACAAATATGACACAAGTAAAGGGACTCATCAGAAATTTAAAATACACTCTAATCTGGAAGCAGATGACTGTAGGCACAGTCATTTCCCATCCATAAAATGGTATTTGCATTGGATCCAAAAAAAATCTTTACTGTGAGGTTAAGATTATTCATCTTACCGTTACTGAGGTGGAGTTGAGCAGAACACCAATAGAAGTCCCCCTACAGCAAGGGCAGGGAGCAGAAAGCAACCCCAAACTGAGAGGACCCTAACATTTAGGTTCCCACCTCAGTGCCAGTGCTCTTCAACAAAATACCACGAAACAACAGACCACCAAGCCAATGGATCTCAATCCTGGGTATCCAATAAAATCAACTGGAGAGCTTTTAAGACAATATGAATGGCTAGGATTGATCCCAGTCTAGCTGAATCAAAGTCTACTGAACGAAATACTCAGTTTGTATGTAGAGTTAATATTTGTAATAAAAAAACTTATAATAAAGTTGACACATCTGCTAAATGTGTTAATATGAGTCATTATTGCAATATGCACTAGTTTAAAAAAATCATGAGCTGAGGTTCTCATGAAAAAGTTCATTGATTCTGAAACTGTGTCTAACTTTTTTGTAGTTCTCTTATATTTATTTTCTTAATTATTTTTAAATTTTTTATTTAAATTGAATTTAATTAACATATACTGTATTATTAGTTTCAGAGGTAGAATTTAGTGGTTCATTAGTTGCATACAAGACCCAGTGCTCTCACTACTTCAATTAGAGTGAAAAATCATCTAATTTTGCAGAAAGTAGGGGGCTCACCTCGGGTAAGGAAGATGGCCCTATTAAGAACAGGTCAGATTGAGCTCCAGCTCTCTAAGGAAAGATTTCAATGCACAGAAGACCAAGGCTGAGCCTTGGCAGTGAGCAGAAGAGCATATGTGTTAACACGGGAGCAGAGACTATTTCTTTTATCTCCAGCATAGATGATTTTGCTTTAGTTGAGTTAGTGCACAATGACTGCTGAAAGGATGACCGCGGTCAGCTGAAAGGAGTGGTTATCTGCACATGGCTGAATTCAATTTGGTCTCAACAATATCATAAACATTTCAGTGGCTCCTCACTGCATTCGCTAGCCTGGTAAACCAACTCGCCATCTATGCTCCAAATATGTCCCTCATGTCACTCCCATCCTGCCTTTCCTTAATCTCTTGCACATTAATCTCTTCCCAATCACTTTCTAAGACCACCTCCTCAAAAGTCAATAATGATTTCCTGATTTACAAATCTGGGGCCTTTTAACACTGGCCTTTTTCAAGACCTTTCTGACCACATGTAGCACAATTGACCACTTTTGCACAGCCCTCTTTTCTTTCTCATTTTCCTACACGCTGTTTTACTTGCCTCCCCTCTATCTCTCCAAGAACTCATTTGTTCTATTTGCTGACTTATTCATCTTTATCTTCTGTGAGAGTTTGCACATGGCTTGGTCTTTGCCTTCTTAATCTTCAGATCTATGCTTTCTCCCTCATGCAGCTCATCCATCCCCCATGGCCTCAGCTCTGAGCTACCTGTTAAAGGATTATAAATCATCAATAATCATCTCTTTTCCATACCTCATCCTCCATCTCCAACAATTTGTACATTATTCATTTCATACTCAACATGTCTAAAATAATTTATAATCTTTTCATTTCAGAGCCAATTTTCCATTTGCTATAGACTGGCTTGTGCCTCCCCCACCAACGTTCCTGTGTTGGAGCCCCAATCCCCAATGGGGCTATAGTAGGAGATAGGACCTTTATAAAAATAATTAAGGTAAAATAAGCCCCTGATACATAGGACCTGCGTCCTTACAAGAAGAGGCATCAGAGAGCACTTTCTCTTTCTCCATCATATTGGCCATTTGTAAGCCAGGAAAAAAGCTCTCACCAGAAACCAAATTGGCTGGCATCTTGATCTTGGACTTCCCGGCCTCCAGAATGTAAGAAATAAATTTTTGTTGTTTAAACCACCCGGTCTATTTTATTATGGCAGCTGAGCTAAGATACCATTCCAATTTCCGTGTCTTTCATTGTGCTTCTTTCTCTTAGCAACTCAGACTTAACACTGCAATGTTCTTAATTCTTTACACCTGGGCATCATGAAAATTTCTCTATATCTTATCTCTTGTATTTGCCTACTTCTCTCCATTGTTCATTTATCCAGGCATTCATCACTCAATGTGGGCTACTTTGATAGTTGACTAGCAGAGTTCTGCTTCTCAAACAGCCTATTTAGCTCACACTGGACAAACTATTCCATGAATAATAACTATTAGCATTGGACAAAATACAAAAAGCAAACAAACAAAATTATCCAAAAACACCAGAAAGTAGGAAAAAAGCAGGCAGATTCTGAAGAGAATCTACACTGGGAAGAAAAGGAAGACATGGAACGAATTTCCTTTTTATGACTTTTGGCCTGAAGGCAGGCCTCAGGAGTGCTGCTCAAAACCCAAGGAGAAAACCTGCAGTCTTTCTGGACTACCAAATTAGTGGGCAGAGTTTGGGCAACCTTCTCTCCGGAAAGAGGAAGAGAATCCTCAAAAGGAGATAGCTAATAAGAGGGAACTACAAAATTGATGTATAAACTGTCCAAATCTTTGGCTGGTCTAGAACCACACATATGCATAGCCCAACTAAGAATAAGAGAGCTAAACTTGGATTTGAGCTGATCCTCAAGACAGTTTTCAGTTCAAGTCCAAGCAATTTTGTTGTTTTGCTAAAACAAACTAACCAATAATCAACACTCTTCTGGTAAATAGTACAGAATCAAGAGTTTCCACACTGTGACATTCACAATGTCTAAGATACAATCCAAAATTATGTAACATAAACAAAAATCCCAGAAAAGTGTGACCCTTTCTCAAGAATGAAACAATTAATAGAGTGTGATGCTGAGATGACCCAGATGTCTATGAGGACTTTAAGACAGCTAGTATAACAATGTTCAGTGACTTAAAGGAAAATATGCTAGTGTGATTAAAATAATAGGACATCACAAAATTTGAAATTAAAAAAATGTACTAAATAGGATTTAACAGTAGAATTGATATTATATAGAGAAGAGTCAGTGAGCTTGAAGGCAGAGCAATAGAAATAATCCAATCCAAAAAATAAGGAGAAAAGAGATTGTCTTCTCAATACAGTAATGGTTCATTTTTTAAATTCCATGTTGTCATATTTTATCCCCATAGATAGCCATAAAACCTTCTCCCCTTGATCTTCTATCTAATTTTACATAAACACTGATATCATCATGTCAGGGGAGTAGCCAGCTGGAACTGGTTAATGGCTTCCTTTACGAATTAAAACATCTTGACCCAAGACATAGCCCGGGACCCAGTATACCACACCAGTCTTACTTGACATAGTAACCATGCCCAAGAGAAAGAAGCAACTCAGGTTCTAGGCCCATGGCTCCTGGTCTAATTGAATGACCATAGCAGATTATGCCAACTGGCCATCTGAGGTCTGGACACGTTAAGAAAGCTGTCAGCGATGCTATTCAAAAGTAACATATCTCTGTAGCTTGCCGGGCTCCCAGGTTCCTATGGAGAAGCTCTTCCTAGCACCCAGTTGCCCTGTCATCATGATAAAATGGATGCCCAAGAGGAATATTCATAAGAAAACTATCTCCAGAGAGAGGACAAACACGGTATTCAAACACAAAACAGAGCTGGAAAAGCAGCATATCACATGGAGAGAAGGCTATTGCTGGCCTCCTACATTTGTCCTAATCATATAACAAATTTTGCCCTAATTTGATGAATCCTTGGACTATCACTTCAACTCTTGTCTTTTGAAGCAGTTTATTCTGAAGGACCACTCACTGGTTGTCTGTCTGTGACTGACAACTGTCATAGTGACTGAAGCCTATAGAGAAGGTCAGCTGTCTCTGGGCTTATGTGATCTGATAACTGGACCTCATGTATCACTGTGCAATCCAAATACCCAAGAATCCAGCATTTCTTGGAACTATTCCCTGTCTGTAAAAGAATTAAAAATACCTCAGGTACTGAAAGATTGTTGGGATTAGACAGAAGCCAATGTGAAAATGTTGCTGCAAATCTGAAAGTCCCGTAGTTTAAAGACCAAGTATGTGGGAAAGCTGAAATTTCATCTTCAACACCTGCCATACTAGAGGTTTTGCCTTTTGTGATTCATCATGCAAACTTCACCCTTTTCCCAATTGTTGTAGGCATGATACTCTTCCTGTTTCCTTACAGTGTAACCCATACATTGAGTGACATGGGTGATTCAGGATTCTTCTGTCCCTGGCATTGACTATGGTAGACAGGCCATCGGGGACCCAGTATACTATGTTCATCTCTTTGAACAATAGCATCTTCAGGATCTGTTCTCCCTGAGAATAGAGTTACTTTTGCCTATTTCTAAGGGAAGGTCTGAGCCAGGCCCATCCTTGAATTATCAGCCCTTTGGGTTCCTGGAACTCTCCAAGAAGAGGAAAATAACTATGATTTATTAACATGTTTGAATGTAAAAATGTATTTTTGGAAGGAAAAACCTGGAATTATTCCCTGCAATAAAACCCCATTCAGAGCTATTGAGTATTGGCAGCTATTTTATCCCCCTGAAAGCGGATACTCTTGCTTTAGGGAGAATATAAACTCTTGAACCTCTAGACCAGAAAGCTTCGGTGTTTCTTTACGAATTAAAACATCTTGAGTCCAAAACTGTTGCTTCCAATTTAGTTGAATCTTCTATTCAAGGAAATTTTCTCATTCTCCCTTTGTACATTTCCACAAATAAAGCAGGTGATAAGGTTTTTAGATTCTGTGAACAAAAATAAAATTCATGTGTATAACTTCTGAACATCCCAAATTTGAGTTCATCATCATAATAATTAGAACCATTCATAATATGGTCCAATTCTGTGCTGTCTTATAATCAACTATTGTCCAATGTGAATTCTCAGATCCAGCCAAAAATCAAGCCTCTGTATCACCAGAACACACGACACAGGTATCAGCAGTTGCTTCTCTCACCCAGAAAGCCTGAAGTTTCCCCTCATTCTTCTAGGTTCCTCTTAAGCCCTCTCTTCAGGTAGCCTCTCCTCCACTCTTCTGGCTTTCAGGTGGTCTTCCTTGTCTGCACCCCCCGCAACATCGCCTAGTCCTGTGTTGGCCCCATGGGTACTCAGCTAAGTCTTGCCTCCTTATCAACTTTGATTTCCCTGTGAATTGTTGAGTGGAACAGTTTGTAACAAAAATGGTGTAAAAGATTTAGGAACATTTGAGAGATAGAAAATATTCAATGTAATATTCTATGACAGATAAAGATGGTCTTCTGTTCCATACACATGTGTTTTCACACATAGAATTGACATCTTTCCAAAAGGAGAGTCCTGTTACCTTAAAAATCGCCCACCTGTCTCAAAGGAACCACTGACTAGCAAGGCATCAAGCCAATGTGCCAGCAAAAAGAAGGGCCACATAAGTCCTTACGTTTGAGATATGAAATCCTGTGGGACTCAAATCCTAGAGACGCAGATCTGGGATTGGAGCAAAGTCCTCCATAGACACAAAACGTATATAAGAATTAGACTGTGGCTGTGGAGAATTACCAAATGATCAAATACACCTCCTCCTCCCCCAAAAAAGCCTCCCAAAGGAGTTTTTCTAGGTCTCGCCCAGTCTCAGCAGCGTCCCATGAGGATTCTCTACAGAACAGGGGGCAGAGCTCGCAACACACTCATCTGAATCCTGGTTGACTTGGAGCCACAGTCATTTCATGAATCATCCCTGCTTTTTTAAACTTCAGAACCCAAATGGCACCTTTCTCCAAGGGCACCTGCTTAGAGATCATTCGCTATCTTCAGGAACGGCGATGTTTTTCTTTAATTTTATAAAATGGCATGGCTTTCTGGTTCTCCAAGAAGAAGAGCATGGGACAAATGGGGCACTTTTCTGTGAGGAATGCCCATTCTGGCTACAGCACTTGGTCTTCATATCTGAAATACCACCAGGGGTAGTCTTCCCGCCATTGGAAGGGAAAATGATGGCAAATACTATGCTCTCCAGGGACCGAACTGAAAGATTGTGTCCCACCAGCCACTTTCTTCTGAGATCTCGTTTTCATTTTATTCTTCTCCACACCCAAGCTCACAGACTTTATACACTGACAATGTTACAGATTGGCGTGCCCAGCTCCCCGTGACCAACTCTGAAGCTGAATGGCATGTGACCACAGCAACATCTAATGGCTGAGATGTTTTGGGGATCTAGAAGAAGAGGAAGGAACCTACTCAAGGCTTAGACATTTGTTTAAAGGATTCAGTCATCTTAACCTAGAAAAGAAAAGGATGTTATAATATGTCTCTTAAAAATAGTGATCACACTTCACCAAACTACAAATCACACAGAAGCGTCGCTCTGTGTTACATGCCAGTGCTCTGGTAATTGCCTGCTTTACTTTAGCTCAGCAAGACTTTCCACTGCTAAGAAAACAAGGCGAACAAGAAGTCTGGAAAAGCTCAGGAAAGAGATACATGCCAATGAACAAGGTGAGGTGGGACCTCTGAAAACAGGGAACAACGTCACTGCAAGACGCGCCTGGACCGTGAAAGAAATGCTCTCCTGTTGCTGGAACTGGCGGTCCCCACCACTAATTCAGAAAATGTTTGCTCCACATTCTCAGCATTTTGATGTTTGCTTTTAATTTATGTTTTATAGCTGCGGGCTTTCACATCTGCCATTTAAACTGTCAGGCTTCCAGAGGAATTTAGTCCCTGAAGTGCATGTGTGAACACATAATCAGACATAAACAGGGGGTAGAGATGTGGACGGCATCAGGCATGTGCTATAGCACAGACAGACAGACTCCTCTCAGATTTTCCCTGTCTTTGGCTGCCAGTGTGAGATTCAAGACCCAGCAGCCTTTGGGGCTCCGACTGATCACAAAGGGAAGCCTAAAATAAATATTTTATGTCTTCCCATTGCTCAATTCCTCTTGGTATTGACAGACATACAAAAATCCAGAAACTTCTAGCACGTGCTGTTTGCTTGGCTGTGAATGTCCTTTTCCTTTCCTGCCCTGTTTTCCATTAGCTGAATTTCTAATCATCTTTGAAAATCCCGAGCTTTTGTGAAGTATCTCCCCAGAGGCTTTCTCCATACTCGGTTCCTTGAAAGTCTTAGTTCTTTCTCTTCTGTGCTATGTGCGTACCCTGCGCCTTTCTGCTTCTACAGCTCTTTCCCACATGGCAGTTGTCAGCTGACATACCCGTCTTGTCTCCGAGACTCAGAGGTCCCCTGCGTGAGGACTAAAGTACCCCCTACTCCCCGCCCCCACAGTCTAAATCACACCTAGCTCATGGTATGTATTCAGGAACTTTTGCACTGAACAAAAAGGGGGAAAATAGATTAGAATTCAAGTTTAGTTTAGATCTTTAAAGACTTTATATTAGATTTAATGGGAATGCGCAAGAGTCACAGAATTATTTACCAAGTTTTCTCAGCCCAATTTCCCCTGATTCTGCAGTTCCTGTTTGGCTGGGCCCACAGCTATCCTGCCCTGAAGGAAATTTCCGTCCTAGCTTAGTGAGCCAGTATTCCTCACTTCATCTGGGTCTGTGCTTAAGCATCACCTAGTCCAAGTCAAAAGACTTCCCTGAAAATGCCATCTGAAATAGAACCCTCCTGAACGCTCACACACACACACACACACACACACAGGCGCTGTTCACTCTCTATCCCCCCTCCTTTTTTCTTTGCATTAGTGATCTTCATAGCACTTAAATATATCATAATGGAATGTCACATTTATTTGCTATTTTTCTCCCCCATTAGAACGTGGGGTAGGAAGTTTGGTCTGCTTCGTTTGCTACTCTATCCTCAGTGCTGACACCAGGGCCTGGCCCAGAATCAGCATTCAGTAAATATTTACATGTGAAACAAATGAGTTCATCCTGGTTTAGGTAAGAAATCTTTAAGTCAAAAAAAAAGAAAAAAAGAAAGAAAGAAAGAAAAAAAAAGAAAAGAAAAGAAAAAAGAAAAGAAAAGAAAAGAAAAGAAAAGAAAAGAAAAGAAAAGAAAAGAAAAAAGAAATCTTTAAGTCAGTATTTCCCCCAGGTGTGTTTTGTAATGTTAATAGATGTTAAGCCAGGAGAAAGAACTTTGGGTGGAGCAAAGTTCAATGGGTGTTCTCACTGTAGGACTCCTCATAGCATTTACTGTGTTTGTGGACTCTGGGAAATCGCCAGTTAAGGACTAGGGTTACAATGAAGCACTTCCAAAGCTCAGGTGCTTTAGGTATAGATATTCTAGATACCTTGTGGTGGGAGATGGTGGACTGCTGCATTTCCCACGGAGGGATCCTTGCCCCACTGCCCTGTGACAGTTTATCACCTGTATGGTCTTTGCAGCACTTCACTGAGCCTCCCTCTATTATGCGCTGGATAAGCTGCGCAGATGACTACTGTGCCCCTTATCTGAGCTGCGTATGCGATCGCGCCTGCGAACAAGACATCGAGTGGGGACCAACTGACGTTTGCCTTACTGAGCATAGGCAGACGGGTAAGATCATGCTGCATTTCCAAGGAAATGTAGACCAATGACAAAAATCATTAAAATAATTTTTAAATATGCATGAAACCATGACTAATTTATAATTACGCCCAAAGGGAGAAGCAAAACATCTGCACACATATACTTAAAGTTTAAGTGAAGTGTTTCTAAGTAACATTTAGGAAACCTCTGCCTCTTTATTTGATTTTATGCCTTATTAAGCACTAAAAGGGAAGCAAATAGAGTAAATGAAAACCAAGGGATGGCATTGCAAAAAAAAAATCTCTTTCCAAAGGGTCACCAGCGCATGTTGAAGATGGGTCCTCATAATCCTTCCATCAGGGAAGGGCATTTAAGCAACTCAGTCAAGAGCATGTGTCACCTATCACCAAAGACACCTGCATCGTGTCACTTTGGTTTCCAAACCCTCCTATTTCTCTCCTTTTCCAACCAGCTCCGTTTTTTTCTCCCCCGTGTCAAGCTCTATGAAGGATGAGAAATACCATGAGGCCCAGAGGTGTTCCTTTAACCAGCCATGTGAAAAAAATGGCGATAATAATCCTTCCCTGCAGGTATCACAGAACCGTTATGAGGATGAAATATCATCCAAAGGCTTAGAAAAGAGAGGGGCGCCTGGATGGCTCAGTCAGTGAAGTGTCTGACTCTTGATTTTGGCTCAGGTCATGATCTCGACATAGGGAGAGATGGTAATGTGAAAGTTTTATGAAACTATAAAGGGCCCCACCCTGGCTTGACTATTGCCTGATGATTCTGCTAGGACAGTTGATGTCTCCTTTCAATGACAGTACATTTAAAGAAAGCATTTGATGGTGGGTGACGGGAAGCCATAAGCATCATGACTGATGCGTGAACCACACAGTCCGGGTGACCGGGAAATGTGTAGGCCGCCATGACTCTGTACTGCATCTTACCTACAATTGCCCTCAGGACTTTGTCTGACTTTCCTATTCCTGGGTCTACTTCTCCAGGTTTATAGTTTCTCTTTGTTCCAATGTAGCCCATATATGGAAATACTATACCATGTAAATTCCAGTGTAGAAATACAAGGAAATGTCAGCCAAAGCAGGGTCTCCATCTGGAACAGTCAAGTTAAAACAACCACAACTACAAAATACAAAACAAAAGCAAAGACTCCACAAAAGGCAGACTCTATGGGACACTATTCACTGAATAAATGCCATTTTTGTGGCTACTGCCAATCACCGCTGACAGTTTATAACAGAGAAATCCTCTTTTCCCTTAACATGTACTTGAAAGATGCTCAATATTGTCTCAACACTTCACTTGTCCAATATGAAGATCACGAGTTTTAATCTTCATCTTTTACCAAATCTCGTCATCACTGGATAAAAGACTCCCTTCCAGGAAAACAAAAGGTTCCCACTTTAGAAATGCATTTAAACACATGAAATCTCATTAAAAAAATGAAGACAAAATATTATCATTTGGCTTTAAAATGTTTAGAAGTTAGCAATCCCACCTCTGTTTCAGTACTCTTTGGTCAATCCGTCCATTATTAAGGGTTTCAGCTGCATAGAAAGATGGCGTCTGTTCACCCCTGTCACCAAGAAAGAAGAGTTGGGTTAGGAGCTATTCAACAGGAGCCACAACTGTTGACTTTCATGGCAGCTCTGAGGGTAGAAAGCCCATAGTGACACCATAATCAGTGTCCACCTTCCATCTCCACATTCAGGTTACAACTAAGAGAACTGAAAAAAAAGAGGATACACTGGAGTCATCTCACACAGAGGTTCATATAGGCCAGGAGGTAGACTGATGCCTGTTCACAATGCTGTTTGCACCCATCGGTTGTATTATAAATGCTGTTATGTCCATCCTTTCCTCTTTGAGACGACGGTGATAATAGAATGTATCTTTATTGGTTAATATCTCTATTCTGCCAAAAAGCATAGTCATTAACTCTTTATCAGATCCTTCTCCACTCCCTGCCATTCTGGGGGGAACTTTCATTATCTGTGGAATCTAATACCTGCAGAACCACAGTCCACTAACTCCCTCACTTCACAACTGGTGCAACTGGAGCCCAGAAGGAAAAGCAAGTTGCTCACAACCTCAGGCTCCTAGTAGCAATGCCAGGAGTTGACCTCAGTCTTCTTACTTTCTGGCCTGGGATTTCTCTACCAGCTCCAGCAAGAACAACAACCAAAAAGCAACTGCAAATACTCCTACCTATTACATAGCCCTGTGATTTGCTGAAGTCCCAATCGAATGCCAAATATTCTGTCCAGATGTGGCCTACAAATACTTTTCAAAATAACATCCTAGGAAACCATTAGCCATTAAAAGAAATGTGCACTCAAGTTGAAACCCGTCTGCAATCTCTGATCTAGAATGCCATTATCAACTCTTCAGAAGGAGTCTTAAGCATCATGTAGTCTACCGACTTCATTTTGCAGTTGCAATTAAAAAAAGCCAAGCAAATCTCCAAGGTTAGATGAGTAGCTATCATCAGAACAGAGGTTTGAATCAAGTGTTTTGATACCCAGCTTCAGGGTTCTTGCTACTACACCCAGTTTCCTATCTTTAGTCAGCACTTCCTCAAAGGGTCTAATTAAATAGCATATTCTCATGCCTCTTTCCATTATCATTTTCCCATGTGAAAATATATTTGTCACATGACAATATATTTGACAATAAGCAAATACAGCCAATAAGCACTTAAGCCAAGTATAACCCATAACCCCACCTGCAGCTATGGCTTTGTACCAGATTAATTTAACTAATCTTTAAAGTGAATAAACTACTCACTGGGTAGAGTGAAAAGCCCCATTCATAAATCCCTGGACTACCAAAGTTCTAAGTCTTGGCTACACTTAAAAATGGCTTTCTTCACCAGGGTAGCGAAGTTTAATATTTAACATGAGACTACGTTGAAGGAGGAAAGATTTTCTCAAAGATTATGATACAACCAACATCAGCGTGAATTAACATGAAGTTAGGTACTGTATTACTTTTCACAACCTACAGATGAAGCAACAGGAACGTCAACATTTAACATAATCAATCCAAGGCAGTGGTAGAACCAGGAATGAAGCCCAGATTTCCTGGCAGTCCAGCTAGCTTTCATTTACTGGAGAACATTGTAAACTGATCTGCGGTGGAAATAAGCCTCTGTTTCCTTCACAGCCGTGCCTAAGGCAATAGCAAGATTCCAGTCAACTGAAGGGAACTTCCAGCTCAGAAGTCCAACTCATCCAAGAATGCTGGGAAATTACTTTGAATGCTATTTGAGGTTCACACCCACCCTTTGCTGGGAAGGAATAAAAGCACGCAATGGGAACTTCATCAAAAGTCACATACTGAAGAGTGTGATTTTACATAGACATGTCAAAACAATGTTAGGAAGAAATCCTTCAAAGAAGTAAGACAGTAGAATCTCCTGGCCAACCACGAACCACCCCTTCAAGACCACCTGTCCCTCCATGTTCCAAATATCCAAATATTCTAGAAATGAAATTCCTTAGGCCAGGTCTCTCTAAAATTCCATTGCTTATCAAAGAGCAAGACAGCAATATATATTATTATAGGTTTAATCTGAAAAACTAAGACATAGAGTGAATTTCATCAAACTTCATAATCTTACTTTAAAAATTAATGAGTAATTGGTCTGCAGCAATTATTTAACCCTAGAAACGTAGCAAAACGTCTCAAAAATGGAAAAAAAAAAAACGAGTCAGAATGCTTGAAATGATCCTGAGGCATAGATCTGTAAAGTGAACATTTTAATTTTGTAATTCCTGCTCTCACTCCTTTCCATTGCAGAAGTCGGTGATAAGAAAACAAACAAAACCATCCCTCAACCTCAAAGGCACCACAGATTTTTCTACATAATTTTTGTGGGATGTGATCATAGCATTCAGTATTCTAAGAACACCGCTGAGAAATTAGAAAACTCACTGTGGCAAGAGTACTTAGCAAATTATACTGCAAAAGCCTCTAAAGGAGAATATAAACTAGTTACTATAAGAAATTCTTGGCAAATAAATAAATACATAAATAAATGAACCGTTTTGGGAGAAAGCAAAGAAGCGGCGAAAGATGCCTTTCCTAAAACCTGATTTTAAAAAGACCGAAGCTGCAGGAGTCCATTTGCACTTGTGTTCTATGTACACTCGAACCACTTGCTCCAGAGCTTTCAATGTGGTAAATCCCAGTTCAGAGGCTTCCCTAAGGATTGGAGTCAGTGTTTAAAAAGCAGTGCATTTAAAAAAAAAAAAAAAAAAAAAAAAAAAGATGTATCCTGATTCATAAAACTTCGCAAGAGTGCCCTTAATGCAGATATTAGAAATACTGTACACACTTTGCTGAAAACGGTCACAGTTTTCAAAGAGCCTTCACCCCCCATGTCATGCTATAGCACCATCAGGAAAGCACTGCATCAAAACCAAGGCCATTCAGGAACACACTTACTCCAGGGCTGCTCCTCCCTGAGCGAGAGGGGCTGTTTCTGTAGGGCTTCCAAGGGACTCCAGTCTTGGACTCTTCTGCTTATATTTTTTAATTAAATCCATCAGAACAGCCTGGTGCCCAATTTTCTTTACCAGTTGCTGAACCATCCGATCATTAAGAGCTAGAAGAGCGGCCCCACTTACTTCTTCCTCTGGGAAAAGAAAAAAGAAAAAAAAAGGCTCTACATGTTTGCCCGGTAAAGCACCGCACACACAACATTCTGAACAGGAATAGTCATTTCTGGTGTTGAAAGGATCATCTAAACTTGTCCTCTGAAGTTATACAATTTGCTCTCTTTTTGACAAAGAGAGAACCCTGATTCCCATCACTCCCAACGGGGCTCTGCTCCTAGCAAAGTATCAGAACATGGAGTCACAATTAAACTTTTTGCTTCCCCACCAAGGCCTCCCCCCTCCCCCTCCCGATGCTCTGTAAGAGGCATTGTCTTTATAAGAAAAAAAGGTTTCTCAGAAAATCCTCCTTAATAGTAACTCCCAGGCAATATGCAATACTTGTAAATCCAACACTGAACAGAACTCATGCTGCATTCTTTAAGGACAAAAGCAGTATCAAATGCAAATAGCCAAGATGTATTTTGACTAGCTCTGACTACTTTGCTTTATTTCAGTTCTTTTTCCAATATTACATCCTCCTCTGGATGTGAGGCCAAATGCAAACTCTGCCACGGTCAGTAAAGAAAGGAAGTTCCCCCAACTCCGCATCCACATTCGCATGCATTAGACAACAAGAGTAATCAATTATCGGTAACAGAGGCCACTCAATATCTAGGCTGCTCCGTTCATATTTTTTCAAAGTGTAAGCAACTCACCTTGAAACCTATGAACTAGCTCTCCTAAGTTTTTCTCCACCAACCAACTGCAGACCTCATCAACTGACCAAGTTTCCATGGCTGTGTCCTGGAAATACACCTGTAGAATAAAGGTCAGAGAAGGATTCTTCAGTTTTTCTCTCTGATTGTTGTTCTTTTATTTTTATTTTTTTTCCCAATCAGCTCTCTAATCTCAGCTGCTTCTTTTGCCAGACTCTTTGAGACTCTCAATACAAAGCTTCTTTCAGATTACTCTTTCCCGAATACACATCTAAAAGTTGCTAATAAAACAAATACTCTTTCTAAAAATGAGGCTGGTTTGAACCTATTTCCTAGTCTCATTTCTTGAATTTCTTCACCTTCTCCTACTTTTTTTCCGCAGGCATCCCTCAGCTTTACTAACAGACCGCCAAAGCCCTACAATGGTACCCAATCCTATACCATTAACACCCAGGTCTCCTCACAAAGAAAAGAAAGGTGTGAAATTCACCACTACTAGGCTCATCAGGAAGTGGTTGACATTTACAAAAGGGGTGGGCAGGGGAGGAAGGGAGGAAGGATCAGATAAAAGCCTGACAGAGATACTTAGTAAACCAAGGCTGTTTAACCCCTTGTGGCTCCCAGCTCGGAAAGAGCTTGTCAGGCTTCTGATTACTTTGGCTTAACAAGAGGAGAAAGAAGGAGCCAGATTTCTCAGGAGAATCTGAATGTTTCTTTCCTTCTTTCCATTAATACCCTTATATATTCTATCCAGTACTAGAACTTTATTAAGCAGCACTATGATTGGTAACTAGGAAAAAGAAGCACGTTGATTGAAAACTTTAAAAGAATTTAGTTGGGCAAATTTAAAAAAGGAAAATAATTAAATATGTTAATAAATATTCAGTGAAGGATGTGTATATAAAGTTTGCAAGGTATGTTCTTCAAATACTCAGTTATTTTTACCTGCCACTATTCTGCAACTGCTTAGAAAACTTTAAAAAGTGTATCAATTTCAAGGATGCTTGGCTTGCTCAGTTGGTTAAGTGTCTGCCTTCAGCTCAGGTCATGAACCCAGAGTCCTGGGATCGAGTCCTGCATCGGGCTCCTTGCTCATTGGGAAGCCTGCTTCTCCCTCTGCCTGCTGCTCCTGGTCTTTGTGCTTTCTCTCTCTCTGACAAATAAATAAATAGACTCTTAAAAAAAAAAGGTATATCAATTTCAGTAATTCTTAAAATTTCTCTTAATAGCTCGTTCCCTGTTTTTTATAATTCAATCCAAATTACTTTAAATGGACCAGGGAGGAAGAGAAAAAACTTAAAACATTTTCATCTTTAAGCATTATTTTCTATTTCATCTTTTAATCTAAACAATGCAGATTTACTTGTACATCGAGACACTGACTCTTCTATAAAGACGACACAAAGCTAATCTTAGAGAAATGGAAGCATAAGGAAAGATACAAATATTAGATTGTGGATTTAAATTTTATTGCTAGAAGTTCTCAAAATTAATATTATTGTATTTTTCATTTTGGTGGATTTGAGTACGTTAGGATTTCCCAACATCACAGCTAGCAGGGCGGGGAAGGAAAACATGTTTACCTTTCATACTGCAACAATCTGAAAAGATAACGGTCTTCAAAATTCATTTCCTAGAAAACAAGTCCACTTCAAAGTAATAAGCTATGTTCTCATATGCATTCACAAACACCAAGTTGCAAAACTGAAAACAAGGGTTAAATATAGAAGAACGTCTTGCTGAATTACAGCAGTGGATTTAATTTGCTAAGACAACAGTAGCCACAGAACTCCTCCCTTAGGCTAAGCTGCAATAGCACGGTGTGAAAAGTCATTATTTGCGAGACTCTGGTGTAAATTAAAAATCACACCTTCCTGTCACACTTCTGGCTTCCTTGTGAAGAGTAAGACTTTAAAAAAATAATAGAAAAGAAAAGGAAAAAAAACCCCGCAATTCTCTAAACTCCAAGATTAAAAGGTATGCAGAGCAGAAGATACTGCCCTGTGGCTGTCAATGGGTAAAAGGCAATTTGAAAATAAAATAAGTACATGGAAACCTTCTCATATTTTTAAATTCCCAGCTATTTACCTAATTCTACTTCCGGGAAAAACAAAACAGTTACCAGATTATAACTTCATACATACATAACCAGATTAAAGAAGTGTTGTTTTTGACCATTAGTTTTCTGAGTATTTAAGAAAATAAAATAATATCTCTTCCGAGACAATGTAACATCTTTAAGTAACAACCTTGCATCTTCCGCTCACATAAATAATGGATATATTATTTATGACCTTATATTTCATAAAGGAACAGAAAATAAGTCAAATGAGAAAATATGTATCCAGCGGCTTTACTGCGTATCCAGCAGTTTCAGAAACATCTGACACAATTTCGAAACGTAAGGCTAAGTATTATCACTAAATATTTTAAGGCAAGATAACAGAGAGTAACATAAGAACGTTATGTGTGAATACCCTAGCCAAAGCATTTTCATTATTCAATTAGATTATACTTTAATAAATTTGTAGTAAATATTAAAGGATCACATCTAATTAAAGCCAGGAAGAGATAAGACTTCAGCTAAAGCAGCCTAAGGGCAAGTTTTATTTAATAAATTTGTTAAAG
Source organism: Ailuropoda melanoleuca (assembly GCF_002007445.2). NCBI lineage: Eukaryota > Metazoa > Chordata > Mammalia > Carnivora > Ursidae > Ailuropoda > Ailuropoda melanoleuca. The sequence goes on from NC_048227.1 coordinate 77,121,774, forward strand.
CTCCAAAGGAAGAGAGTGCCAGCTGCCTTGCATGTGGTTTATAATCTTCAAGGGCGACGAGGCCTGTAACAACATCAACCGCAAATAAGCACTTCTAAAGAAAATGTGAAAAAAGTTTTTCATTTTTCTTGCTGTTTGCATTTTTCTTTTTCTATTCCCAGGGCCCCTAAGGTGAGGCAACCAAAAGATTTTTTAAAAGCTTTGCTGGTGGCATGAAGTCCTCTCCTGGATCCACGCCTCGTGCTGTCCTGCCCGGCAAAGGGCGTCTCTTACCGTGGCTGTACCTGAAGGAAGAAGCCATTTAGCAAAAAATCAGATTCCGTTAGCGAAAAAGAAGGAAGGGAGAGGTACAAAAAAATGGGTATAGGGCACTCTCAACGTCCAGGCAATTCTGTCAGGAGCAGCTTTGCTACTGCATGAAGCAATGACGTCATTGCACTCCAGTGAAGCGAATCATCTTCTCCACTTCGGGCCATTGTTCATTCCATCACCAGACCAGAAGGTATGAAAACTGGAATAGTCAACTCGAATACCTTGCCCACCTTTGTCATCAGAATGTTTGCTGCCTAGGTAGCTCAGAGCTAGGTGAATGGTGATAAAGAAGCTAGAAGCAAGCCTTACCAAGAACATAAGACGCGTCCACAAGCAGAAAATAATAGTGATGGGTGCTGTAAAAAGCACTCTGAGCTGGATTTTCCCACTCTCCTGGAAATGGATTGAATGAATCTAAATTTGGAATCTGAACAAAAAATACAGTTCAGTGAGTGAAGGAGGCAAAGGCAGTGGAATCAATAGAATGCACTGAAAGGAGAAAGCAAACAATAAACAAGTCATGTTTGGGGACCTGTAGGTGGACCAGACTGTCTGGAGTGGCAAGAGCAGACAGAGCTGAGAGATCACTGGAGAGCTGGGAATCCCGAGTTCCCAGCTGACAGATACACGTCAGCTTAGGGAAGTCATTGACTTGGTCGCTTATTCTACGCTTTAGAAGGATTATTTACACAGCCGAGCCACATAAATTACAGGACAGGGTCTTTCTTGAAGTCAATTGTGTATGACAAGGAAGGGTTTAGCTTTTAGTAAGCATTCCAATAGGCACCAATTTTCCTTCATTTTAGAAAGACAGATGTGTATATTACTCTCTCAAAAAAATTATGGAAATAGGGGTGCCCGGTTGGTGCAGTTGGTTGAGGACCCAACTCTTGGTTTGGGCTCAGGTCCTGATCCCAGGGTGGTGAGATCGAGCTCCACCTCAGCTCTGCGCTCAGCGCGGAATCTGCTTGGGATTTCCTCTGTCCCTCCCACTTGTGCTGTCTCTCTCTCTCTCTCTCTGAAATAAATAAATAAATCTTTTGTTTAAATTATGGAAATAAGACTTTTAATTTTTTTTCATAAATCACTGCCAAAAACAGAATAGATCTACAAAGTTAGCTGACACCAAGCAAATGAAACACACTGACCGGGGTTCTCAATAGACATTAAGTTGAACCATATGAAATTGCCATTTTTGTACTTATGAGTCCCAGATCAGTAATTTCTTATGGTTGAGCTTACCAACCAAAATCTTGATTTTTCTGAAAACTACTAAATTTTTCTGGGTTCCTTGTGTCCAGCAAAACTTAGCAGAGGTATCTGTAATTCACATCACCACCAAGAAACTTGGGGGAGAGGAGAAGTGGGGAACACAGTAATAGAAACTTAAATTTTATATATTTATATTTGTAAAGAAACTAAAGAATAATTTATCTGGGAGGTTAATCAAACTAATGAAAAAAATAGCAATAGGTCAGGATCCCAGGACTTGCGGGACTTTTGAGTCACAAACACCCAGGTCTTTTGGCCTTTGAGTCAAACTTAGGGTTCATCCTTGCTTCTGCCTAGTTGACTGTCAAAGCTAATGGGTCAGCAGCTCAGACTGCAATCCTCAGGGTTCTTGCCAGAGAATACTGTGAGCTGTGCTGTTAACTTTTATCAGAAGCTGAGTGTGTAACTGAGAAGTCTTGATAGTCTGAAGCTGTCAATTCTTCCAGAATTAATTTATGAATTCCAATGAAAGTTCAAACACTGTTTTATGTTCTTACTTAACTATGGTACTTGTGTTCATCTAGAAGGACAAAATGGGCAAAAGGGGACAAATTCTTGGCAAAGGATTTGCTTTCCCAGATGTTCAAAAGTCCTGTAAAATTATAATAAGTGTAAAAACATGATACTGGGGCAAAAGAGGACAGATCACAGAAACAGAATAGAAATCTGGAAACAGAAATATACATATGGAAGTATTAAAAAGACATTGATTCAAATTAGTAGGGAGAGAAGGGATTATTCAACAGATTTTGTTGGGACACACCTCATATCACCGATAAACAGAATTCCTCAGATGAGTTAAATAATTAAATATGAAAATTAAATGTAAAAGAATTAAAATAATCTAAAATAAGATTATAAAATAAAAATAAAAGATTGATAGATTTGACTCCTAAAAAGAAAAAATATTTATGTATACATATATAATATATAATTAAAAGGAATTTTGTTTTGTATGGAAGTGTTGAATCACTAAATTGTACACCTGAAACTAATATTACACTGTATGTTAACTAACTGGAATTTAAATAAAAACTTTTTTAAAAAGTTAAATACACCAATAAAAAATAGGAATGGGTAATTCATGAACAAAATTTTAAATCTGTTCAACATTCTTTGTAATAAATGTCATTTTCATTTACTCTTTTGGAAAAGGTGAAAATTTAAAAAAAGATTAGCAAGAATCGAGTTCTAACTTTCTCTTACATATTGCTAAGGGAAGTATAAATTACTTCAACTTATTCTGTTGTATGATTCCCATTTTATAGTTGAAAATGCTCAAGTTCATAGACATAATTCATCTAAAGTCCCATAGCTCAAAAGGGAAGGAGTAGCTTTGAATCCCAAACCATCCGACTTCAAGGGCTACTAAGATAAGTGAAAAATCATCAAAAAACACCTACATTTTGACCCCAACATAACATTTCTAAGAATTTACCCTAAGGACATTACCAGAGAAGAGCACAAAAATAGGCAACCTAGCAATAGCTAGAGTAGCGAAGAAATTGAACAGACTAAGTTTCCAGAAATAGGAATTGACCACTGAATTATGGTCACTTATATTTAAAATGGAATATTATGCAATAATTAAAGATAGTGTTTTAGAAAAATAGCAATACAGAGAAACAGTCATGAAATATAACTAAGTGAAAATAAGTTTCTAATATGCTTCAATGTTGTAAGAAGTATGAAATAAAAATAGAACTAAATGTATGTGTTGCAGAAAGACTGGGAAAACATGCACCAAAAGGGAAAAGTGGTTTCCTCAGTTTGACAGAATTAATGCATTTTGTTTTCTAATTTGTTACTCTCAGACTTTTTCATTGAGAAAATTTTGAGAGTAACAAATTAGAAAACAAATTGCATTTTCGGAAAGTTAGGGTGTTAAAGATAAAAGATAAAAAGTGGTATTTATGGATCATTGCCAGAGAGGCATCAATCCACCATTTCTATTCCAGAGGATCAAAAGAGCGAGCCCTAGGCCAGATCGAGGTATAGAAGTGGTTTTAATCATTTTATTTTAAAAATGGAAGATTTCATTAGAAATCCGGAATCTTGGGGTGCCTGGGTGTCTCAGTCGGTTAAGTGTCCACTTTTGGCTTAGGTCATGATCCCGGGGCCCTGGGCTTGAGTCCTAGGTCCGGCTCCCTGATGGCGGGGATCCTGCTTCTCTCTCTCCTCCCCACTTGTGCCCTCTCTCGCTATCAATCTCTCTCAAATAAACAAATAAAATCTTTTTTTAAAAAAAATCTGAAATCTTGGTTTCTTTTAAAAAACACAAGCTCTGGCAACGCTGTGCTTTTATTTTTGAACAGGAACAGACAGAGCAGTGGCTGTATCCTTGCAAGAAGAGCAGGACCCCCTCAAAGATGCATGGCAGGTACCAGAAGCAGGAAGCCATGTTGAAACCGGCTGGATTGCAGAGAGCTAATGTTCGTCAACTCTTAAGAAGAGTGATAAATACCCATGTAAGTATATATGTAAGCATATGTGCACACTAATACATCTTTGAATATATTTAATTCCCTATAAATTAACTTATTTTTTAATTCCTAGGAGAAATTATACTGATCAGAAAACCATTTGCCATAGCGACGTTAAGGCAGAGATGGTAGCACATATGTTAGAATGTAGGTGTTGATTCAAGGACTCAAAGCTTTGTGTCTAAGAAAGCCCTTGTGTGTTGGGGCTTTTGTTTTCTTGGTAAGTACCTAGAAGTAAAAGGCACGAACCTTTATTGAGCACAGACACTGGCTTAGCGTAATGTCTATTACATAGCTGAATGTGCATGGGATAGTGCAGGTGAGAATTGCTTGTTTTGTAGCTCTGAATGGTGGCAAGAACTTGTGTTACTGAAATACTGCAGTTTATCAAACTATTCTTGGGAGCACACATCTGTTAGAGCACGTGACAGCTGATGCCTGCGTCCTCCCCTAAAGCTCTGCTTGTGCGCCAGCTCTGCTCCTCTGTGATGTTCAGCATCAGTCGGACTCTGTAGCCCCCTTCTCGAAAGAATGGACACAAGGGGTGGCAGATCTTTTTTATTTTAAGATTTTATTTATTCATTTGTCAGAGAGAGAGAGAGAGAGCACAAGCAGGGGGAGCGGCAGGCAGAGGGAGAAGCAGGCTCCCCGCTGAGCAAGGAGCCCTATGTGGGACTCGATCCCAGGACCGTGGGATCATGACCTGAGTCGAAGGCAGACACTAAACCGGCTGAGCCACCCAGGCCCCCCTGTGGATCATCTTAATGCAGTGGGACTCGCACCACAGACGGGAGGGGCAGTGATGAAAAAGGCACAGGACATGTATTTCTCCTACGAGGTTGGTACTGGATGAGTGACAACAGCTCATGCTTCTGGCAGCCGTGGATTTTTCTGAAGACAGGCAGCGATGTTCAAACTTTTCATTCACACAAAGCTAAAACTAGTCTTTTTTTAAAAAATTGGCCCCCCCAAAGTAAAAGTGATACCAATTGGTAGGCTGTAGTCTAATGTTAAGTCTGAGTGTGTATACTTGAATGTGTATGTGTGTGTGTGTGTGTCTGTAGGAGATAGAAAGAGAATGAAGGAGAGAAAGACAGACAGACAGAAGGACCAAACAAGTGAACAAGCGAGCATGGGGAAAACAGTAAGGAGCAGAGGAAAAGATCATCATGAATGATAACAAATAAGTGGTAAGATTAAGCAGTGGAAAAATAAGGATGTAAGGATTATAATAAAACACATTTTTCCTTTTTAGATCGTATCACGGTAAACAAATTTTAAAAATCTCTATGATAAAAAAAAAACCAAGCCCTCTCACTGGACTGTCTTTCACCATTGGTTAATCCCATTTGGGAACAGATGTGGCACACCAGGGTCAAAGTTAAGAGTAGTGTGGAGGAAGAGGAAGACAAATAAATTTGACTCAGAAATTAGGACTCCCCAAATGCTTAAAATATGACAAATAATCAGTATTTCCATAACCAGGCCTTTAACTTGTGATTTAAAATTTCCTGGCTCTTAGAACACACTTGGGAAGGGCAGGTGCGGGCCTTCCCAGGAAGCGCTGAGGGAAGACGCCTGAGTGATGGAAGCCTGAGCCTGCGCCTGGCTCGGTCCTGCTTCATCGTCTACGGATCACGTTACTCTTTTTCTCCAATTGCCCGAATCCTCTGTGTGGTTATCCATGTCAGATTGCTCTCTTCCTGGTACAGTTTTCTATCCATTGCTGCAGAAGACTCTGCAGGAGCTCAGTGGGGCATCAGGGTCCCCAGGACAGGGTGTCTGTGAAGGCTGTTGGCTGGAGGGACCCGGTGAGTACCCCGGGGGGTGACGGGGGTAAGAGGTGCTGTGGCAGGGTCAAGGGGTGCTGCTAATTCCCTGCTTCTCTTTCTGTTGAATTCAGGACTCAGAATTTTATCCTAAAAGATGTATTTCCCAACTGATCTAAGATAAAAGTCAACCGGAGGTGCTTCATAAACATATCAATCCCCACACCTTTCTCCAGAAGGTTCTATTTCAGGTGGTTTGGTGAGTCCCTGTAACAGATATTTTGAATTCTTTCTTTTTTTTTTTTTTAAAGATTTTATTTATTTATTCGACAGATAGAGACAGCCAGAGAGAAAGGGAACACAAGCAGGGGGAGTGGGAGAGGAAGAAGCAGGCTCATAGCGGAGGAGCCTGATGTGGGGCTCGATCCCAGAACGCCGGGATCACGCCCTGAGCCAAAGGCAGACGCTTAACCGCTGTGCCACCCAGGCGCCCCTTGAATTATTTCTAATGATTCTTCTGATAAGCTAAGTTTGAGAAGCAACTGAAATATTCATCATTTGTTTCCAATTTGTGTGGCCCAACAGGTCGAAGTTTGCAACCTATTCTAAAATGTCATTATGTCTAAATTATACTCTTGAGAATTTTTTAGCACTTTATAAAATAATCATGTACATGCCACTGAAATTAATGTAGTAATATTATATTTATGATAATTTTTCATAAAACTGAGAATGTAAAATAAACGTAGCACCCTCATATTTTTTGATATTTTTAATGCCATAAAATATATCTAAAATAAAATTAACCATTTTAGCCTTCTCTGTGTGGGCAACTCAGGGGCATGAAGTACATTCACATTGTTGCGCAACCATCATGACTACCCAGAACTTTCTCATCATCCCAAACTGAAACTCTATACCCATTTTTTTTTTTTAAAGATTTTATTTATTTATTTGACAGAGATAGAGACAGCCAGTGAGAGAGGGAACACAAGCAGGGGGAGTGGGAGAGGAAGAAGCAGGCTCATAGCGGAGGAGCCTTGATGTGGGGGCTCGAACCCATAACGCCGGGATCACGCCCTGAGCCGAAGGCAGACGCTTAACCGCTGTGCCACCCAGGCGCCCCTCTATACCCATTAAACAATAACTCCCACCCCCATCCCCTGATAACCACCATTCTACTTTCTGTCTCTATGAATTTGACTAATGTAGGCACCTCATATACGTGGAATGATATAATATTTGTCCTTTTGTGACTATCTTTTTTCACTTAACATAATGTTCTCAATGTTGTAGTGTGTGTCAGAATTTCTTTCCTTTTTAAGGCTGGATAATATTTCTTTGTATGTTTATATCACATTTTGTTTATCCATCCACGTGTTGATGGACATTTGGGTTATTCTCACCTTTTGGCTATTGTGAATAATGCTGATATGAACATAAGCATACAAATCTGTTCAGGTCCCTGCTTTAATAACCCCACTTTCATGATCATAAATTTAGAGGAATCATTCAACATACTCTGATTTCCTGCTACATCATTAGTAGACATGGAGATCTTTTTCTTTAAAGATTTGTTGATTTATTTGAGAGAAAGACAGAGAGAGAGAGAGAGAGAGAGAGAGAGGGAGACAGCATGCTTGAGGGAGGGAGAGGGAGGGGCAGACAGAATCTCAAGCAGATTCCTCACTGCGTGGGGAGCCCGATTCGGGATGTGGCGCTTGACTATTGACCCTGAGATCATGACTGAGCTGAAATCAAGAGTCGGATGCTTAACCTACTGAGCCACCCAGGTGCCCCTAGACATGGAGATCTTACCTGGATCTTCCAGATCTGGCAAACTCCTCTCCTTTCCTAGATGGGAAAAGAGAGTTTCAGAAATGGTAAGTGACTTGCCCAAGGACACACAGCTAAGTGAATGAGGATGCACTTTTTATCAGGCTCAGTAAAGCAAGTAAAATGAATTGTATTGAATGATACCAGCCTCTAAGGTACGTTCATCTGGATATAGACTGGAAGTGCTGGCGTGATGACAGCAGCCTTTTCATCTTTATAGTCCCCGTGCTGAGCACTAACAACACATAGCAGGACCTCAAAGGTCATGGAGTAATATTCCATTTCATAGGCACATGTACGATTGCTGTGTGAATATGCTTTGGAGGGAATGATACACAGGTTGTACATACAGGGGCAGATGCCTGTCTTAACCCAGACTTGCCCAACCCTGGTTCCTGGGCACACTGGCTGCCTCCCCTCCATTGACAGATGGGAAGGACTGGATCTCTTTCTTTGCTGTACTAGAACCTCTTCCAGGTAGGCGGAGGTTTTAATCAGTTTCATTTACTTAGTCCATCATGTATACACACACACACACACACACACACACACACACACACACACACACACATTTCTCTGCATGCTCTGATGTGAAGAGTTTGAGAAGCAAAGGGCTGGGCTAGCAAGGAGGCTAGCTCCCAGGAGCTTGGGAGAACCAGGAGTGCATGGAGACAGCAGTGGTTGAGTGGTCACCTCTGGCTGCATATTAATCTCTGGGGGAGCTGAAAATAATGAACTAGTGCCCAGCTTCCACATTGGTCCAATTAAACAAGAATTTCTGGAAGATGGATCACAGACATCAGTATGTTTTAAAGCTCTCCCAGGTGATTCCAATGTGCATCAGGGCTGAGAAGCGACGGTGTAAAGTGAGGCAGATAGAACAGACCTCCAGAAACAAAGAAGCGCCTCCTCATTGAGGCTTCTCGTGGCTGTAAGCAATCACTCAAGGGAGGCTGTCCTGGAGGCCTGCCAGTGGGAGGTGTGAGCAGACAATACTTGGCAGAGGCATTTCTAGGTGTGTCTGCGATCGTTCCTCCTTACTATCTCTCCTTTCCTAAGTGGGCTCTGGGCTTGTCATCACTGGGAAGAAACAGCAGAAATGAGTATGGTGTTGATGGTTATTATAAACAAAAGCCTGAGCACCAAGGTACTCCTTAGGCTTCGAGAGAGTATCCTGCTAAAACATTAAGAGAGGAGGACCTTTTCAGGCTGGAGAGAGAGTTCTCTAAGGAGCTACCTGTGCCTTCTCAGGACTGCTGGGAGACAGCGAGGCCATGCTGTGAGCTGCACAGATGTGACCTTGGGGGGCCTGGGTCAAGTTTCCTGTGCCCAAGCATGACCCAGATGTGGTAGTGAGCCTCTGGACCCAAGGACCGTGTCAATAGGGGCAGTGGATTATTATTATTATTGTTGTTATTATTATTATTATTATTTATTTTAGAGAGAGAGTGCGTAAGTGGGAGGTGCAGAGGGAGATGGAGAGAGAGAATCTCAAGCAGACTCCACACTGAGTGCAGAGCCCTACACAGGGCTTGATCCCATGACCCTGAGATCACGACCTGAGCCGAAACCAAGATTTGGACACTCAACTGAAGGAGCCACCCAGGCGCCTTGGGACAGTGGATGTTTCCGTGGAAAACTGTGTGTCCAATGACCAAATGCCAAATGCCACCACTCTGCCACCTTCCACCCTTACTGCTTTAGCAGTGCCCATGTCATGGAATCCATGACGGAACGCTAGGGAGTAAGAGTGGGGGAAATCTAGGAAGAACTGAGGGTGCTTATCTTTCTCCTTACTCTGGTGGAACAGGGACTCAGAGCCTGGTATTTAACTGCTATGAAATAATGACAAGTTGATATCCTACACTACTGACTTATTGGACTGAGATTTATACCTGTGTGCTAACACTTTTTAAAAAATCCAGTCAGTCATAGGTATTAAGAGAAACCAGGGCTGGCAAAACATGCGTCAGGTGCACCATAGCATCACGCTGTGATTCTGCTGTGACACTGATCACATAGAAATGAAATTGATCATAAACCTGTGCTTTCTCCTCTCTAACTTCTTTGAGGCTAAGGATCGCATGTTATCCAACTTTGTTGTTCTAGCACTTACTACTATGCCTGGCACACAGAATAAAGCCATCCATCTATGATGGGTAAATGAAGAGCTCCTTATTTTTAAATTCATAGCTAGTAAGCTGCATAGTGGGTAAACTGCAGAGCTCTTTATGATAAATGAATTCCATAGCTAGAAGAGGAGAAGTTCAAAGCCAACGTGTCAGCAAACCTCACCATGGTGACAATGTTAATGGTTATCAAACAGATTTACTGAAGACCCTGAAATGTAGGCAAGTTTCATAGTTGGAGAAATTATTTTTCTCTACTCACGATTCATTAGACAACACTTGCTTATACAAATACTATCATGTCTCACAAAAAGTTGTGATTGTATTTTAGAAGTCACATTTAAAATAAAGAAGGACTCGATGGTATTATATTCTTGCTCACGTAGTATAAGCTGTGATGCAGAAAGGTGTTGATTAAACTGCTTAAGAAAAGCATGCATATTTATTTCCACCAAGTTCCCGGAAGAGATCCTAAGAAAGTAAATGCTGAAGCTATTACAGTGAGCCCATCAGGAGAATGATATTATATGGAAACTCTTTGCACTTAGAACATTTTGGTCACAATCCAGAGGACTTTCTGGTGGGGACGTTCAGCAGGCTGGAACCAAACAAGGACAGGGGACAAGGGCCAGGGAGACTGTTGGGCTGCCCTAGTCATGCCCAGGATGAGGCATCTGCTGAGCTTGCACCTTAGAAAGCCATTTGTTTGCCTCTTGTTTGTATGACCCTGGGACCCTCCCTGTTTGAGGGAGAATGGCTCCTCAACAAATGTTTGTTGAATAAATTCAACGAACAAGTAAGTTCCTTCCTGGTTAAAGAAGTCTTGTTACCATTTGTGGTCAAGATAAAGAAATATGGATTGGGTACTAAGATAGGATTATTTAAAATTGGTTAAATAATCAAAGCTGAAAAATTCAGATTTGGGGGAAGATCTTCGGTGTCTTGCTTCTCAATTCAGCCTGCACTCACGCTCTGTCCAAGAGCATTATCAATGACTTACATAAGAAAATAAAGTTTGAAGACCTTAAAAATTGTATGGTGTACATTTTTTCTCTTTTCTTTCTTTCTTTCTTTCTTTCTTTCTTTCTTTCTTTCTTTCTTCCTTCCTTCCTTCCTTCCTTCCTTCCTTCCTTCCTTTCTTTCTTTCTTTTCTTTCTTTCTTTCTTTCTTTCTTTCTTCTTTCTTTCTTCTTTCTTTCTCTTTCTTTCTTTCTTTCTTTCTTTCTTTCTTTCTTTCTTTCTTTCTTTTTTTCTTTCCTTTTTTTAAGAAAGAGAGAGCACATGAGAGCAGGGGAAGGGGCAGAGAGAGAGAGAGAGAATCTTAAGCAGGCTCCACACCCAGTCTGGGGCTCGATCTCACAACTCTGAGATCATGACCTGAGCTGCAATCAAGAGTCAGACAGTTAACTGACTGAGTCACCCAGGCGCCCCTGGACATGTTTAATTCCCTCTGTGACTATAGGGATAACATGATCAGTACAGGAAACGTGGAAAATATCTAAGATATAAAGAAAAATATTTAAGCCTTATAATAAATGTTTTAATATAGTTAAGACCACAGTGTACAGTTATTCTTATTTTTTACTTCTGTCATTTCTCCTGACATCAAAAGAACTTCATATCATTCAACTTTTTAAAATCTGATTTTTAATGGATAGCTTTCCAACTTATGGAAGTTCAATCTTATTAGCCCAGCCCAAATGTTGGGTGTTTAAATTATTCCTGGTTGTGTGTGTGTGTGTGTGTGTGTGTGTGTTATTAAAAATACAGCTGCAGTGAACATCTTTGTTCATAGATGGCTCATAGATAGTTCAAGGATTAGTTCCTTCACCAATCAGGGGTTAGTCAGTCAAAGGTATAAACAGCTACAAGATTTTATATATATTTATAAATTTATTATATATATAATATATATAGGGTTTTTATATATAATATATATAGGGTTTTATATATATGTATATAAAATATATATAGGGTTTTATACACACACACACACAGGGTTTTTTTTGCCAGATTGTTTCCTAGAAGGGATATCCCCCAAACCCTCTTACATAACAGCAGACTAGTGTTGAACAATAGAACTTTTATCATTAATGAAAATGTTCTATATTTGCACTGTCCAATTTAGTAGTCCCTAGCCACATATGGTTATTAAACATTTGCAATGTGGTTGAGAAAATGAATTTTTAATTTTATCGAATTTTAATTAATCCTACATAGTTACACGTGGCTCCTGACTCCTGCGTTAGACAGTGCAGGTACACTCTTCCTGTGTCACTAAACCCTGAACTAGGAGGAAAGTGTCCCCCACCCTGTCAGGGCTCCCCCCAGAGCCTCTAAGGTCTGACCACTCCAGTGCGGGAGAGGCCCTCTTCCACTGCCCAAGGGCTTTCTTTGCCAACATGATGCCCAGGACAGGCTGGACTGGCAACGGACTGACAGGATTTGGTGTGAAAATACCCCTGTGTGGCTGGGGAAAGCCAGGGTAGGTATCTCAGAGACTCAAGTTCTACTTTTAACCTCAGGATTGCCAGGCAGGATCCAGTTCAGTCACATTCTTGGTGACAGGCTAGTTAATCTACTCTTTGGGCTGAATACCTGCCCTGTGTCATCTCCCCACCTCTCTCCTAGGGTTTCTTTGTACCCAAGTTCCCTCCAGATCTGCTTCTCAAAAAACCAAAACTGAGAGCTTTAAGTTCCAGAAATATACCTGTATGTGGGGACGATTGGAGGCATTATGATCTGACAGCATCACTTTGAGGGTTCAAGTGGTGGAATCAGACAGCTGAGGTTTAAATCTTGGCCTTTCCTTTTTCTGGATATACCACCTTGGGCAAATTACATAACCTAAGACTCAGTTTCCTCTTCCATCAAAAGGAAGGTAACTCTGGGGTGCCTGGGTGGTTCAGTTGGTTAAGTGTCTGACTCTTGCTTTCAGCTTTGTCCTGATTTCAGGGTCTTGAGATTGAGCCCCATTGTGGGGCTCCTAGCAGAGTCTGCTGGAGACGCTCTCCCTCTCTGTCTGCCCCTCCCCAGGCATGTGTGTGCTCTTTCTCTCAAATAAATAAATAAATCTTAAAAAAAGAAAAGGAAGGTAACTGTGCCTTCTCATGTAACTGTGACAGTGCATGAAAAGAAAGCAAATGTCGGCACGCAGCATTGAAGATTATTATATTAGCTGTGGTTTTAATAACGGTGGGGAGTGCTATTTGCTAAGTGGGTCAACTTGGTTTCGGAAAAACTGGAATATCTTCCAAGATGCTTACCAGGAGAGTTGGCAAGTGGGAAGACAAAGAGGGCACTTCACAGGGGTGGCACAGGTCTCGGGTCATTTCCTGTGACACAAGCTGAGCTTTTGGGCTAAGTTCCGGATGGACAAAGGCAGGCATGGCTGGAGGCTTCAGAACAGTATAGTGAGTTCATCAGGCCTCCAGAAAACTGACCTGAATTTAGAGATCCTCAGAGCTACCCTCGCTTCTGTCCAGCCAGGGGCAAATACGGAGGTTCCCACAACCATTTTACATTTAACAATTCGCTAGAAAGCCTCACAGAACTCATTGAAAGTGCTATACGTATGATTACAGTCTTACTACAGCAGAGGGAAGGGATACAAGTTAGAGGCAGCCCAAAGAAGAGACGCGTAGGGTGCAGAGTGGGAGGGCTCCAAATACAAACTTTCTGCCACTCTCAGGACCCGGTCCCCTTTCAGTACCTGAGAGTGACAATACTCGGTATTGCCATCCGGGGAGTTTCACTCAATCTTTGGCGTCCAGAGTCTTACTGAGGGTTCATTACACAGACAGGTTTCCTGATTGAATCACAACAAAGACAATTCTATCATTTGACAAACTCCAAGGGCTTAGAAGTTACCTTCCAGGGACAAGGGCCGGCCGAATCCTTTATGATCCTGATAGTAATTGGACTGGAGTACAGTGAGTCCAGGAGACCCGTAATCACGCGGAGACAGAGAGTGATGTGTGGTCCCCGTGCCCTCATTCTCTCTGATCACTCGGAAAGCTTTGGGTCTCAAAGCCTGGAAAGGGAATAACACAAGGAGAACTCAACCACACTACACAGCAGACCCCAGCCCTGGAACTCTTCAGAGACTCCCCCAAACGATCTAAGTCTGCCACTCGGCAGTGGCAGAGCTGACCCAGATGCAGGCCAGGGGAGATGCGACAGCCTTCTTTGATAATCCACAACCCAATTTTTACTTGTACTTCTCTGCATCCAAAGGCAAAAACAGACCAGGAGCGACACAGACACAGCAGAGAGCAAATTCTGGACTTTTCCTTTCGTCTGACTTTTTTCAAGGAAATGAACACCTGCAACCAAACTGTCCATTCATTTCTAAAATCAGACTGAGATATGAGCTGACTTAATGGGGCGATTTGCCGTCATAGGTCACCCAGGGTTCACTCTTCCCTTTTTGGTGTTAAGAGCCAAGCCAGCACAAAAATTATTCTCGGTTAATTTTTGTCCTGGTGTGGAGATGACACGGTCTGGCTAGGAGTTTTGATTTGCACTGTGAGAGCCGCTAGGAAAGGGAAATTGTCCCTAAATGGATTTGTCATCTTGTATAAAGTCCCTGATTATTAGACAACCTTAACTCTCTGACTTGATTGTTAACGATCATTGACGCTTTAAATTTCAAGCTCAAAATGGAAATGACTTGATTTAATTTCTAGACTAATGAAAGCTTCACACCGTCCTCCCAGCAATCCAGTGATGTGAGAGAAAAGTAAATGAGGCCATCAAGGATTCCGAGTTGAGTGGAAGGATAAATGTCAAGCATCTGCTTGAGTTTCTATTCAACTGCCATTTCATAGGAAGGAATCGCTTTAAAAAGCAAGACTGGCTGAAAGGTGACCTTGGCCTTTGGGGTTTGCTGGGTTGTTTTTTTTTTTAATCAGAACCCTGAAGTAGAATCATTTGATTGCTATCACTATGGAAGCTGACTTGCTGAATATGAGATTAATCTAGTGCTTAAAATGTAAAAATCAACTTTATTTTAAAAAATTAATTTTACGGAACATTACTCCCTGGTATGAGCTAATTGCTTCTGTAGTTAAGACCAAATAACCTCCCTTTAAAAAGTGGGGTTTGTGGGTAATCCTTTCATATGCCTTTACAGCATGAACACAACCCCCTTCATTCATAGGGTCATTCTGGGAGAACTCGATAGGGTTTTTTTTGGAACTGAATTTTGTTGCTGAATTACATTTAATTACGTTTAAAAAAATTGATTTCCTATTGAGTTTGCACATTGTGGTGAGTTTTGAACTTAGTAGTGGCTTCTTTAATGTTATAATCTTTCTCTTAGATTCCCATTCATTGCTCTAAAACCAAGAATTGTCAGTATGAGGTCACTGTCAGAATGGACACAAAATATCAGTAATCAAAAAAATTAAAAGGAAGATTTTCCACCTGGACCATGTCATAAGGTTTACAAAACATACCACTAAAACTACATGCTTTTAGACTCCCAAACAGTAAAAGAACACTCGAAACAAACTAAATCAATTTCCTCAAAAATTAAAGGAAAAAGTAATTACTTCCTAATATTTGAAAAAGTCTGAAACACAAATAAATGTAACATTTGGTTAAAGTCAAATTGTGCAATAGAAGCTAATTTTTTTCAGTTTGTACTTAAGAATAATGGTAAGAGTAACAAACATAACATTTATTGAGCAATTTCTAGGTTTTAGGAACTGTGTAAAATGATTTACAGACATTGTCTCATATAATTATCGGCCTGGCAGTCCTACTATTATGTGCATTTTGTATTTCAGATGTAGAGTTATAAACAAGCTTAGCTTATTAACCAATAAGTAAAGTTGCTGCTTTCAAACTCTGAGGTCAAATTCTAATACCCATAATATAAACAATTTTTAAATTATGGGACTTGAATTATACTTTCAAATGTCCAATTAGTTACAGGTTTTTAAATGAATGTTTTGATTTCATTTTTCTAAGTCTATGTAAGCAATTTTTAAATGAATTTTACTTAATAGCATTTTCAATCATTTCATTTTAAAAGGTATGTTGCAGAACTTTCAAGGAAATATGGTAGATTACACGTCTGTGTTAACCTTTGCTCCTTTTGGAAAACTCAATAAGTAACAGTAAATGAAGAAAGAAGTTTGAACTCAGGAGGTCAAAGAAAACAGAAAAGTAGATGGTGGAGGATCTCTGCAAGGGTGCAGCGTTTGTGTGTTAGGACCAGGGGACAGCAAAGAGCCAGCTGCTGACCACTGCACAAGAGAGAAAGGTCTGTAACCAGAGTTTCTTTTGGAAGGCAGACAAGGGGTGTGGAGCTGAAAATGGGGGACCTGCTTGAAATTGATAAAGTAGAAGTTAGACCTCAGGTCTCTTTCCCCACCCTAAGCAAATGACAAATGACAGCTAAGCAGAAAGCAAGAAAATGATTGACTTTAAAAATTACCCAAAGTGTTATGGCCAGCTTACATTATGAAATCAGTCCTCTGGTTACTTGTCTATTTTATTGGATCAAAATATTGGTGCTGTCATTTACATAATTAATAATGTTAGCCTGATATCTTCTATGTGTTTTTTAAGTTTTATGATTTTTTTGATGTAAACATTATTTTGGAGGACTTTTTTCCTTTTATCAATTTGCTATGACCGCAAACAAGAAATTGACTAAGAGAAGATCTTCAGCCATTTGTATTATATCGCAATTGATAAAATATTGCCCAGTTTTATCCAGCCCTAATAATAAGGGGAAACAAACTCAATTTTAATATTTAAAAACCTTCATCATAATTCTTAATTTTTCTATGGTTTTATTATAATTAATGGTTAACATGTATGTCATTACATAGAAAATAAGCTATGTTGATTTTATAAAGAAATGTTTCTATCCCCAGCAAGTCAGCAACAATCTGTTGGCTATGGACTGTGGAGGACTAAAGGTCAAGAGGTCTGGGTAGTGAGAATAAAGTAAAATAATATATGCAAAGAGTCTGCTACTCTGTCTGACATGAAATGTTTGAATGGTAACTTGTACTATTATTATTCATATTCTTGGACACAGATATCAGTTGTACTGTTTGTACTGTACTGTTGTACTCTGTTGTGTTTGCATCCACCCTATGTATGGTTCTTTCCTAGCTCTTTCTCACTCTGCCCTCCTTCATGCTTCACAAAGCACTTGCATTTAGTACTTGGTGAATTTGGGGTTGATCTAAATTTCTGAGCTACCCTGACTTGCTTATTTTTACCTAAAGCTGAAGCCCAGTGACCGTACACTGGATAAAAATGATACAGATATGTTTTGATACAGGGTCAGGCTATTTTACTGCTTTAAAAAAGACCAGTAGCTAAGCACTAAGAATAGCAGTTGGCATTATTGATTGCCAGACACTACACATAGATGTGTATTTACACTTTACCATAATCTTTTGAAGCAAATTCAATCGTGTTTATTGTGCAGACAAGTTAGGCAAGGTTCAAAGAGGTAAGTAACATCCCCAACTCAAACAACTAATAAATGTCTTGAGCCAAGATTTGATTCTGATCCTGATGAGGCACTGCCTCTAAAAGCAAATGCAACTCCCAAATCATTGATTTGGTGATGTTTCAAGTTATTTTATTAGCTGTGACGATTAGAGGATTTAAGTTTTGTAAAAATGCTCATTACAAGAGATGCAGTAAAGTGTTTAAAAATATGTATTAAAGGTTCAATTCCAAGTCTACAAAGGTAAGAAAAGAAAGAAAGAAAGAAAGAAAGAAAGAAAGAAAGAAAGAAACCAACCCTAGGTCAGTTGATCTTGCCAATATAGGTCACAATGAGAATTATTTAACATTAAAGGTGCAAAACATTCTAAATCAACACATTTTTACTTTGTTTTATAGCATAAAATGCACTGTAGTCATATAAATGTTTTATACATATATAGAACCAAAGTGTCAACACCTCAATATTTTGTAAAATTAATTTTATTCAGCTAAAACCACATGCACAGAAACAAAACCCCAACAGTCTTAAGAAATTAGAGACTTAATATTGTGATCAAAAGTGACAGTTAAGCCAAATAATTGATATTAAAAATGGAAATATTCTTGGAAGATGGCAGATGGATTATTTTATCAGTTAGTATTTCTTCTGTCCTTATAAAAGATAGTGTAGAATGATGTTTGGAAATAAAGAATAATTACTTTTGGTTCCATCAAATCAGTTCTTTAACCAAAATAACTAATGTGAGTCAAGAGGCACCAAAGTCAGAGACCATGTTTAACTGTTCAAAAAAACAACAGAGATGATTATTCCTTGGCTTTTGTAAAGAAAGATCAAAAGAGGGCATCTGGGTGGCTCAGTTGGTTAAGTATCTGCCTTCAGCTCAGGACATGATCCCAGGACCCTGGGATAGAGTTCCGCATCAGTCTCCTTGCTCGGCGGGGAGTCTGATTCTCCCTCTCCCTCTCTCCCTTCCCCCTGCTCATGCTCTCTCTCTCTCTCAAATAAATAAATAAAATATTGAAAAAAAAATCAGAAGATATGAAAAAGGACACACTCACAAATTTGCTCTAATAACAACAGGGTTCTAAAAGAACTTTCGGGAAGGACATGGGCAGGAGGGGAACCTGAGCCCATGCAGTCTCATGCCCCTGTGGACACAGGGAGCTCATGTTTGATTGACAGTGTCTGGGCCAGGAAGGGGTGGGAGCGGGAGGTCAGTGTGAGCAATGCTCTCCCCTCAGTTTCTCAGACATGAAGAGGTGGAGGAGAGTGCCTGAGAACCTCTAACAGATGATGTATGAGACCGTCCCAAGACTGTACAGTACCTTGTCGCCTTCTGCGTCCTGATTCCCACTTTCTCGCCCTTTCCGCCATATTGCTCAGTGGTGTGGAGTGTTGCAGTGTCTGCTTCGTAACCATGAGCAAAAGATGAGCAAGCCATAAACCAGCTACAGCAAATATCTGTCGTACATATACTGAGGTACTTTACAAACTATTCTAAGACTAGATTGATTTAATATAAAAATCTAGAAGGAAATTTTAAAAACAATATAATTAAAGAAAACTTAGCCGGTGGAGGCATTTCAGGGTTTGTCTATCATGGAACTATAGATTTATAGGAGTTAAGATGAAGAAGGGGCCTAAGATTTATCAAGTCCAACTAACTCCTACCATAGGTGAAAACACTGTGACAGAGAGACAGACAGACAGACAGAAGGAGGGAGAGACTGACTTGTCTGAGGTCTCACAGTTAGTGGCAAAGAAAGAGAAATGCTGGGAGCCAGCCCATCCCACTGTCCAAGTGAAAACCACACATTTATATGGAAAGGTTGGTTTAAGATTTGAGGGGGAGGGGCGCCTGGGTGGCACAGCGGTTAAGCGTCTGCCTTCGGCTCAGGGTGTGATCCCGGCGTTATGGGATCGAGCCCCACATCAGGCTCTTCTGCTGTGAGCCTGCTTCTTCCTCTCCCACTCCCCCTGCTTGTGTTCCCTCTCTCACTGGCTGTCTCTATCTCTGTCAAATAAATAAATAAAATCTTAAAAAAAAAAAAAAAAGATTTGAGGGGGAAATTGTGCTCTGAAATTCTCTTCTTTTCTTTCCACAATGCAGACATTTGAGCCCTGGGCCTGAGAAAAGTGTAACATGCCACCTCACATGCTCACTGCTGGGTTGGCTGTATGATGAGCTAGCTGGGACCAGGGCCCCATTTTCTTAATAGGAGGGGCTGTACCCAAGTTCGTTCCCCAGAGCACGACTGACTTCCCATAGTGCTGGGCAGCTGTCATCCTGTATATAGTTAGCATGCAGACACCTTCTCTAGAAAAGCTATTCTCACATTCACTCTATACAAAGGCCGAGAGCCAGAAGAATCGGCTCGCTCTCCTGCAATGCAATCCCATGCCGCGGGTGTTACTGGCACCGTGCCTGCCCTTAGCGTGCCTCTCCATGGGGAAATGGGAGGAGAAAGAGATTCTCTCTGCATTTTCTTCTTTTGCTGATCTGGGGTCCTGAAGTTTCCTCTTCCTAAATAGAGTGTTTTGTTTAACCAGTGATATAGGGTACAGGGAATCCTCCAGAGAGAGCCCTGGGCACCAACGCTGATGAAGCTACCTAGTATAATGAACTCCAACAAACACCTGACCAACAGTGTCTCAGAATGTCTTAATAAAATAATATGTGACCAGAGAGGGTCAAAGAGGGACCACCTAGAATAAGCTATAATGCTCAGAGATGGCAAAATATCAGAGACTCAATGATCATAGACGCCTGTGGGCTCAGAGGCAAAGGAAAATTCTTTCTACCATTTTTTTAAAGGATTTATTTATTTATTTGAGAGAAAGAGTGGGGAAGGGGCAGAGGGGAAGGGAGAGGGAGAGAGAGACTCCCAAGCCGACTCCCCAATGACAAGCTCGGAGCCTGATGCAGTGCTCGATCCCAGGACACTGAGATTGTGACCTGGTTCAAAATCCAGGGTCAGACACTCAACCGACTGAGCTGCCAGGTGCCCCTCTTTCTAGCATTTTAAATCATTGATTCTTCCGTCAATTTCAAAAATAATCTAAACTTGGGGCGCCTGGGTGGCACAGCGGTTAAGCATCTGCCTTCGGCTCAGGGCGTGATCCCGGCGTTATGGGATCGAGCCCCACATCAGGCTCCTCCGCTATGAGCCTGCTTCTTCCTCTCCCACTCCCCCTGCTTGTGTTCCCTCTCTCACTGGCTATCTCTATCTCTGTCGAATAAATAAATAAAATCTTTAAAAAAAAAAGTAATCTAAACTTATTTCTGAAGAATGGGTGCCTGGCTGGCTCAGTCGGTAGAGCATGAAACCCCTGATCTCGGGGTTGTGAGTTTGACCCCATGTTGGGTGTAGAGATTACTTGGAGAAAAATTTAACCATTTGCAAAGAATTCTTGCTAACAGTCAGTAACTTTCCAATAAAGCATTCCATTAGAAAAATAAACTTATTTATGGAGAGTGTATGACAACATGTTACAGTGGACAT
Source organism: Ailuropoda melanoleuca (assembly GCF_002007445.2). Lineage (NCBI taxonomy): Eukaryota > Metazoa > Chordata > Mammalia > Carnivora > Ursidae > Ailuropoda > Ailuropoda melanoleuca. The sequence goes on from NC_048227.1 coordinate 77,142,560, forward strand.
CTGCCTACCAGCATTCCTTTCTCTCCTTTTGGTAACATCACCTCAGTGTTTTAGGGCACACTTCCCTTTTCCTGTTGCATTCGCCCTGGGTGAACTGTCCGTCCAGACAGCCCAGGTGCCCTGGGGAGTGGTGAGGGTGGTGAGGAGGAGGGGAGATTAGGACTCCTGCTGGGCCAGTCAGATTCTGTTTGCCTGGAATCTGAACATTGAGCGAAAGGACAGAAGACTAGAAAGGGTTGCGGCGGAAGAGCCTGTTCCGCTACATAAACTTCCCTTTGATTCTATTTGCTACCCCAGTTCTACTACATCTTGTTTTTTACTTAAGCCCTTTTGCTTCTTTGTTTCTATGGCTTGCAACCAATGAACCCTTACGAATGCACACAAAAATATTTTTTATTTCAAATTGAAAATCAAGGCAGAAAAATGTCCATACCAATAAAAACACAACTTTGAAAAACTTCTTCTATCTGGAGTAAAGACTGCAAAAGAAAGCATTGATGCTGTCAACATCTGTCTTTGAGAAATAAGATCAAGATAATTTTTTCCACCTCTACATTTTCAATAATGGATATACATTATCTTTTAAAATAACTTTAGGTAGAGGAAAATAATTATATTTAATAAGCCTGATATATTCCTGGATTGAATCCAGTTATTTTAATGTAGCTCTGAAATTAAAGTAGGAACCTTAGTCCTGATTCCTCCCAAACCTCTACCAACACTACAAAAAACAGTAGGAAAAAAGCTTAAAAAATAAATGTAAATATTATCTGTTATGATTCTTCAGCTACTTATATTAATATAACCTTTCAATGCAACAGCATCTAACGCCTTCCAAGGGGGAAGGTTTTCCCTGAAGCAGGTGGCCTCACTTTTCTGTCTAGCGCTTATTTATTTATTCATCAAATATTATTCAGTACTTGTTTTGTACCGAATACTATTCTATTGCGAGAACGCGAACCAAACTACAAGACGGCCAACTTTTCCTATAAAGGGCCAGATAATAAACATTTTCGGCTTTGTGCACCAGTTATCTGCCTCAACCACTCAATGCCGCTGTTGTAGCATAAAGCTCCTACAGACCATCCGTCAATTAATGTGTGTGCATGTATTTCAATAAAACTTTCTTTACAAAAAATAGGCAGCAAGCCAGTTTTGGCCTACCGGCAAAGTCCCTGTTCTGCTAGAGCTTGCTTTCAGGTGTGGGAAAGAATACGAATAAATAAGTAAACACACAGAAGACATTTTGAATAACAGTGTTACCAAAAAAAAGAAAAAAAGAAAAGAAAAAAATAAATAAAGGGATTCTGGCAGCCAATGGCAGGGAAATGAGGACTCCGGCTTATCCACGTTTGTGAGGCAGGCAAGTAACAGGAAGCAATAACAGGAAGGAGCTGGCCCCGGGAAAGATCTGGAAAGCTCCAGGCTCCAGGCTGAGCTTCCCGGAAGGGCTTATAGAGTAACGTCCAGGGCTGGGACACCAAGAGAGAGCCCAGTCGGCCCGGGTCAGGAAGCTGAGGCGTAAGGACACAGGAGACACACTGTGAGGAGGCAAATACGGGGAAAATGCGGTGGGGACGGTGTTCCTTCCGCTGGGGGCACGCTTAGCGCTGGCGGCTCAGAGGCCTCTCTTTAATGGCGGAGTCAGGCGCTGCCGGGGGAAGGGAGCCCGTCTCAGGGGCCACAGCACGTTGTCAGGGAGCACTCGCTGGGGTAGTGCCTGGGGTACCTGCGGGATTCTGCCAGCCGGTACCGGGCGCTGAGGCCTTTGTAGTCTCCTCTCACGTCACAGAGGCGGGGAACAGTGGCCTGCTCCCCAGCCCTTCCTCCCCTGAGTTTCCGGGGAGCTCAGGGTTGCTTCCGGGCTCCCCCTCCCGCACGTGTGAAGGAGCACGTGCTCATGTCTCCGCTTGAATCTCCAACAACTTCGCTGTCCTGGTGAGCTGGGTTGGGATATGTGGAAAGAAAGTTTAAAGCCCTCTTTTTTGTTCTCTTCCTTAAAATTTCGACCCCGAGGCCTCTGCTCTCTGATTACTCTTCTCTGAGGGCACCAAGCTTGGCCAGGTTTCTTCAGTGACAAAGGTTTCTCCGGAGTAGGAGGCACCGCTCCTTCCAAACTGTACCCCCATGTCTACCACTCCTTTCCAAGAGATGAGAGAATACAAGACAGAGGGGAAGAGGACACTGGAACAGACGTTTGTCATGTTAGATGCTGTGTACTTTACATGTATTATCTCCCCTCATCTTTTTTTTTTTTTACGATTTTATTTATTTATTTGACACAGAGAGAGCACAAGTAGGGGAAACAGCAGGAGAGGGAGAGGGGGAAGCAGGCTCCCCGCTGAGCAGGTAGCACCACGCAGGGCTCAGGGCTCAATCCCAGGACCCTGGGATCATGACCTGAGCTGAAGGCAGTCGCTTAACCATCTGAGCCACCCAGGCGCCCCTATCTCCCTTAATCTTGACTACTTACAAGATAAGTAGTATCCCCATTTTTTTTCAGGTGAAGAAACTGAGGCTCAGCAGGTTTTAATAACTAGCACAAAGTCATGAAACTCCTGAGTACAGAACCAAGATTTGAACTGAGTTCTTACCAAATTCTGGGCTGTTACAACCACAGAAAATACTATGTACTTGACATTATATGATCCCACTAATTCTTTTTTTTTTTTTTTAAAGATTTTATTTATTAGAGAGAGGCAGAGAGAGAGCATGAGCAGGGAGAAGGGGCAGAGCAAGGGGCAGAAGGAGCAGCAGACTCCTCACTGAGCAGGGAGCCCCACCCAGGGCTCAATCCCAGGACCCCAAAATTATGACCTGAGTGGAAGGCAGACACTTAACCGACCAAACTACTGAGGCACCCCCCACCCCACTAATTCTTTTTTTTTTTTAAGATTTTATTTATTTATTAGAGAGAGAGGCAGAGAGAGAGCATGAGCAGGGGGAAGGGTCAGAGGAAGAGGGAGAAGGAAAAGCAGACTCCTCACTGAGCAGGGAGCCCCACCCGGGGCTCAATCCCAGGACCCCAAAATTATGACCTGAGTGGAAGGCAAACGCTTAACCACCAAACCACCCAGGCACCCCCCGCCCCACTAATTCTTTTAAAAACCATGAGGCTCCATGAAGATTAGTAATTTCCCCTGAGGTTTAATAGTTGGGCAGAAAGTTGTCTCCTGCCTGTGTTACACACACACAAGTGCACACACACACGCACACACACAAACACACCACACACTGTGTAATAATAATTTAAAAAATTCATCTGCTGCTACTTGTATTGTTCTGCTCTGTAAGTCTCATGAATATATATTGTCTGCAACTTGATTTTGGATTCTTTGTTTATGACCTTAGATAAAAAGAGTAGGTAACCATGAAATTCTCATTAGATAAATGACTAACAAAATTTTAATCAGTTTGCAAATACCAAATAGAAGATAGACTTCAAATAATGGTTCTTTTCCTATATAAATAAGGCTGTTAAATTTGTTCCTAATAAGTTGGAAGTATATTTTAATTTGGTTGTGAATTTAGTTTTATTGGATGATTTGATTTAGAGGAAAATATTTCATGCCTTTGACAGAGAATAAACCTTCTACACAATAGACAATTTGAAGCCTCACTAACCTTATGAGATGCATCATAAAAGCATAGAAATGATTGAGATGCTTCTCTGGTAGCATTTTTCGTTTGAAGGCAGCAAGTGTAGCAGTTAAGAATGGCCTCCAAAGTTATAATGTCTAGGTTTGATTCTTGGCTCCTTCATTTATGATCTAATGTACATTTGGTTGTGTACCATGAAGTAAATTATTTAATATCTCTGTGCCCCAGTTTTTCATCTGTAAAATTGTACCAATTTGATATGATTGTTATGATTAACCAAGATGATGGTGTAGAAAAAAGCCACAGGACTGTGCTTGGCACTATGTGAGACCTCAGTAAATAGCTGCAATTTTTACTCCCATACCGTTTTCTAGGGGAAGGTGGATATGAAGAATGTTAGCATATACGCTTGGAAGGCAGCGTTATGACTGAAATGCTCCGACGTGCTCAAGGGCTATGTGAATTCCCATTTAGGGCAAGTGTCTGTGGAAGTTCCCAAATCCATTTGAATTTGGAATAGTTTGGGTGCATGCCTTTGAATGCCTCTAGGAAAATGTTCCACAGAATACCGGGAATTCCAGCCTAAAACACAGTCATTTTCCATAGAAACTAAGATTGTGTGGAAGGTGCTAGATTAACTTGAAGAGTAGTTAAAAAGAGTTTCTGTTGCCAAAGAATGAGTAGAAAATACACACCACGATCAGAAATGTCTAGAAATTTTTAGGACTCTTAGCATGGGAAGAGACAGTAATGCTATTTTGATAATAACATCTCTATATTTCACCATCAGATCCAATTCATAGTGTTCAAACCTCCCACTTTTTTTCAGTGTACCATGTGTTCTAAGTATAGATGAGAGAATGTGTGCTCTCGCACAACTTCTCTGTGATAACATCTTAGTTCAGACTTACGCTGGACTTGAAGAGAGGAACTCATTTTCTATTTAGATCAGAGGTCACTGTCACCTGCCAGGAGGAAGGGCACCACTACACCATCGGTGGCCACAACACAGTAAGTAGAGGCTCTTAGTGAATATAAGCTTCTCAGCCTTCTTTTGGAGCAGAGCCATGACCAGGCCTCAGGGAATATAATGAACCTCTTGAAATGTGTGTAAAACTGTACATAACTGAGCAAGGCAGGAATTATATCAGGTGACAAATGAAGTGAATACCTCAAATTTAGGCCAGCTTCTCCCATGTCTAGAGTCTAGAGGTGGAGTTCAAAGTTATCCTGAAACAGTTTTTTCTATTTGGTGGCAAATCCCTTGAGTGGGATCCCTTAGTGACTTGAATCCAGGACAAGGCAGAAGGGTGGTAAAGGTGTAATAGGCACATTAAGAACTCTCAAATCTGACACTTACTGAGATTTTGTTCATACAAAGCTAGTCTCAAGGAAGCATGGGTCAATCCACAGATGGAGCTCGTCGCTCACCCGTCAGCTATTCCCCAAGTATCAGGAAAGGTTCTCAGTTGCAAGCAACCGAAGCCAATTTGAGTAGACTAAGCAGAAAAAGAAGTTAATAAAAAAACATTCGGTAGCTCATAGAACCACTGAGAGTCTTGGAGAACTTTGATCAAGTCTAAGCTTCTAGAAAATACATAAGAAATCATGACACACACTATATATATATATTAGATTTCATTTATTTACTTATTTGAGAGAGAGAGAGAGCGAGCATGAGTGGGGGAGGGACAGAAGGAGAGGGAGAGAGAATCTCAAGCAGACTCCCCTGACCCCAACATGAGTTTGGATCCCAGGACCCTGGGATCATGACCTGAGCCAAAGACAGACACTTAACAGACTGAGCTGCCCAGGCACCCCAAAAATATTTTTTTAAGTATATATGTACATATATATATATATACACACTATATTTTATAGATTTAACTTTGAAACCATGTGAATATGTTATATAATTATAAAACAAAATAAGAAAATTTAAAATCCATCCTTAAGAACTGAAAATAAAATGAAACAAAGGAACACAACAGTATGTCAAGTTGGTTGCATAACCACACAGAAGTGGAATTATTTCAGATGGCTTTAAGACACCTTAATTTGACTATACAGTACATCACTGGGGGTATACTCTAAGAACAAAAACAGTCAAACCATGCATAAACTGTTTTCAGTAATTAAATCTTTGGTGGTAGTGTTGGTATTTTTTTTTAAAGACTGTTAGGTGTATATTAAATGGGTAATTATACTGATGTTGGAAAATAGAATTTCAGATGTGGGGATAAAAAATAAAAATACAAGATTGGAAAGGTTAAGTAAAATCCCTCTACTTATAAATTTGAATGTGAAATTCCATTATGAGCTCACAATTTATTCTAGTCATACATAATTTTGACCACTGAAAAGGCCTAGAGACATTGGGCACTCCTAAAGCCCAGATTATTACCTCTAAAAACTATTTCCAAAGGAACCTGTTCTCCTTGAGGAAATGACTGATTCCCAGCCTAGGGCACGAAGTGAATAAAATGAGCCTGAGTCATCCTGTCATATCAGAAACTGAAGGAGCTATTAAAAATGATTGTTGTCCTATCAAAAGGACTCAGGATCAACCTGGAAATGCCCCCGGTGAACAAAGATGAGACAATTTGAGCATTAGTATGAATAATACTTAGAGTGGATTGGAACACATCAAGTATGTTGAAAACCAAACATTCTTAATGACAAAAGAATCCCTATGGGGTCAGTCACCTTTGGAAGACGCTCGGGGAACAACCCATTATTTTGAAAACTGGTAAATAAGAGGACAGCCACAACAAAGTCAGGTATGTGTCCTATCTTTCTTGTGTGACATGCACCTCAGGATGAGTTTCTTTTTATAGAAGTATTTGGCTAGTACATGAAGAATAACTTCTGGCTCTTGAGCAGTTTCTATGTCTCTACCCATGTGTGGGCCATTGTATCCCACCCAGTATGAGCGGGTACATCACAATTGTCCATCTCTGCGTGCATCTGTAGATTTCTGCTTGTATCTTGTTTCTTTTACATTTGTTGTTGCTATAGCATTTGACTCATCAATATCTTCGTAATATTCATAGTATCTTTGGCGTGAAGTACGTCCTGCAGTATTATCAACTGCCCTTCATTGTGTCGTGTAGTATTTTTGGCAATATTTCGACCTTGCTGATATTAAGAGTCCTAGATAGGCTTTCATTTTATTAGCATTCATTTGGTATACGTTTGATTACCCTGTTATTTTGAACTTCTGTGAATCTTCTATGAATTTTATTTTAGCTGTCTTTTGTGATGCAATGTGCAGATTTTGATTTGTTTGCTTTTTTGCCTTTATTAGCAAAAAGTCACAGTATTTTAGACATTTATTCAAACACTGTAGCACTGGTCCCTGCAAGTGACCACCTAATGTCCAGATCAAAGTTGTACTGCAGAGAGCTCTGTCCCCTCCAGTTCTTCCCTTCAGCTTCCTAATCTCGTCTTTTGTAATATCTCACTCATAGCTCTGGTAGTTACAAAATGCGTGGAAACAAAATCAACGTAGAGCGGTTGGCGTCCACTTTGTTAACAAGGAAAGATGTCTGGTGTCCAAGGAACACACAGGAAGAGCACTGCTTGTCACCAGGGGATGCCAGCCTGCTCACTGCTGCTTTCTCTCCCACCCTCAGCCTTCCATCACCTGGGACCCGGTAGAGACTCGGTAGAGAGAAAAAGGCCAGGAAGAGACTCCAAGCACAGCAGTATCTGGCAGTGAAGGCTAAGGCTGACCCAACCAATGGACAGAATGCTGCAGTAACAAGCCAGCCTCTCCTTGGGGACGACAGGTAAGGGAGAGAAGGGTTTAGAGAAAGGACCTGGGCTCCAGTAAAAGCAGTCCAGCTAAGATGCCTTCTAGAAGCCTTAGCAATGAATCCTGCTCTTAGTCCTGGAGCAACAGGAAATTTTAAATGATTAGGTGGCTATCAGGGTAAATTTTGATTAAAACCAGCCCTCAAGGGCAAAAATATCATCTATGTCTGGCTCACAGAGCATCTGACATAGGGTTCAATACCAAAGTTTAAAAACAAGATTGTATTGGGGACTTCTGAAAAGATAAACAAAATAAACATCATTTGGGAACTAATTGTTCAGATATCTATCCTTCCGGACCTCCTTCCCTTTCCTGGAAAACTTGGTAATGCAACTTGGACTGGGACCAGATGCGTGCCCTACAGCCATAAGTCTGGGCCATGCTGGTTATCAGAGGCCCCAGGAAAGGAAATAAAAGGGCGAGGTCCTAATCAGTGTGATTTGGACCCGAGGCCCTGAATTTAGCTCCTCCTCGCCTTCAGGATGCTAATATAACTTACTCTAATTGCCCAAAGAGTCTCTCTTCCAAAACCATTTGTCTTCCTCTGATAAAAGCAGATTTTTAAAAATAACTTTGTTTTAATTTTTTCTTGAATACATCTGAACCTCATATTTGAGAAGGAATGGTGTCTACGGACCTTGAGGAGAGAGGCAATGGTGTGTTCACTCTAATTGATCTACATTTGGCAGCTATGAGCATCCTGAGCGAGGGCTGGAGTCTTGCGACCCCAGCATCTGTACTTTTAATGACTTGTATACATGTACGCACAGCAGACACACTTGGACTCTAAGGTATATGTTTTTATCCAGTTACGCAGAGTGAAAGAACAAAAGTGAGAAACCAGCAGAAGAGACATGCTGACCAGGCACAGTAATATGATAAGTTCAAAAGATACTTGACATAGTCTATATTAGTTTCAAAAAATTTATCGGTCTGGACCCATCTTATAAGCACATGGGCTGTGGGACATGGAGAACCATTGATTTGAAGGTGCCCAGGAGGACCAGTTTCAGGAAGTCCTTTATCAAAGAAGCAATCCCAGAGAAGTTATGCTTCTGAGTAGAACTTTATTTTTTATTTATTTTATTGTATTTTAAGTAGGCTCCATGCCATACGTGGGACTTGAACTCACGACCCTGAGATCAAGAGTCAGATGCTCTACTGAGTAAGCCAGCCAGGTGCCCCTGAGTAGACCTTTATATACTACTCAAGGTTATCAGGTAGGGGGAACCCTCTTTGATCACCCCTTCTTCAAAATAGTTTCACTGAGACCCATAAACTCTGAAAAGAAGTCCAGATACAAGCTCTGTGGTCACAGTGTAAAGGAGGGCTTCTTTTTTTTTTAAAGGTACTTAGCAGATATCATTAAGGTTACTCATCATCTGACTTAATTTTTATTTTTTATTTTTAAATTTATTTGACAGAGAGAGCGAGCGAGAGAGGGAACACAAGCAAGGGGAGTGTGAGAGGGAGAAGCAGGCTTCCTGCTGAGCAGGGAGCCCGATACGGGGCTCTATCTCAGAACCCTGGGATCATGACCTGAGCTGAAGGCAGGTGCTTACTGGCTGAGCCACCCAGGTGCCCCAAGGAGGGCTTCTGACTTACATTACCCAACCTTGGCCAAACATGGGGCTCAATACTAAAACAACATGGCGGTCCCAGGAATGAAGTAATGGGCAATAGGTGGGGAGAGGCACCTGAGCCTTCAGACTGCTCTACCACATGTATGTACAACTAGGTGTGCGGATTAGAATCACCAGCACCACAGTGAGACAGGTTTGGCTAAGATTTGAAACCAAAGCGGCACAAGCTTAGCATATTTAATAAAAGTATTTACAAAGACTGCTTTGGATATAGCAACATAACCCATTTGACGTCTTTCAAAGCTTTCCCCCTCCTGCTCTAAGCTCTCAACAGAGTCTACCAAGTGCTTTTATTCTTGGTCCAGTGCAGAATGACTGGGAAGAGAGGGGATGAGGAAAGGCTGTAGAAGCAGTTATACCCACAAAATAAAAGCCTCCCCTCTTTCACGTCTTTACTGAGACTGAGTTCATGTAACATGAAATTCACCCATTTAAGTGTATAGTGCAGTGGTTTGGGGTATACTCACAGAGTTGTGCTACCATAACGACAATTAAATTTTAGATTTATATCACCCCCAAAACAAACTGCACACATATTAGCAGTCACTCCCCATTGCCCAGCCCCAGACAACCACTAATCTACCTTCTATCACTGGATTGGCCTCTTCTGGACATTTTGTATAAATGGAATCATACATAGTGTGGTTTTCCGTGTCTCACTTCTTTCACTTAGAATGTTACCATGGTTCATCCATATTGTAGCATGGATCCGTACTTCATTCTTTCCTATGATTGCATAATATTCCAGTGTATTAATATACCTTATTTTGTTTCTCCCCACTTATCACACTGGCATAAGTTATATTGCCTTTGTTTCCCTCAGACAATGGAGAGAGTCCCATTAATCTATATAGAGTCCCTCTTTCCTCCACTGTCTCCAGAGACAGATTCCTTCCAGAAAATATGGCTGCCTGTGCGAATTTGCCGTTTCCCTCTGCCTCCTCTGCTCCTCACAACTAAAAACAGTTCAAGGGTCTCCTGTCAACAGCTATTGCACATTATTGGGTGTCTTTCATTTCATATTCAGGAGTATTCCTCTCTGGCCCTTCCTACCGGAAGCTACTGACTTTCCTTTCCCTGAGGCTATCTTTTTGTGATACCTTCTCTCCACTTCTTTCCTTGTGATTTTTTTTTTAAGATTTTTATTTTATTTACGTGACAGACAGCCAGCGAGAGAGGGAACGCAGCAGGGGAGTGGGAGAGGAAGAAGCAGGCTCCCAGCGGAGGAGCCCGATGTGGGACTCGATCCCCGAATGCTGGGATCAGGCCCTGAGCCTAAGGCAGACGCTTAAAGACTGCGCTACCCAGGCGCCCCTCCTTGTGATTCTTGATCTCCCTGTTCAGTCTCAGCTGTTTTCAGTAGCTCTCGCCTCTACTTTAAAGCCTAGAAAATTTAGGTTCGCCCAGTTTCATTAAAAAAAAATTATTAAATAAAATAAAAAAACAGGCCAATGTGGATTGAAGCTCTACAGTGATTTCTAGGAGCCAAAGGGAAGAATTGTGAATTCATGCCACCACGTGCACACTAGAAGCCAATTAATAACATTGTCCATGTTAAATCAGTGTCTTGTTCAAAGTCATTATTCTCCTTGAACTGCAGTGTCCAGCTGCTAGCCATAGGAAGCTTACTTTACCTACTGGACTTTACTCATTCACTTGAGATCATTAAATGTCTGCTATGTATTAGGTCCTCTCTTAGTGAAATGAGGTTTTGAATTTCTAGCACTGATATTTTGCCTTTCTTTGATATCTATACTTATCAACTGATATTCCTTTATAGACATTTTTCTATACCATTAAACAATTTAATGCATAACAGCCTATAAAACATTAGCCCTAGGAATGAGGAAATGAAAGAATGTGAAGGTGAACCTATAAAGAATAAGAAAACATTTAAATGTATAATTGGACAGAAACCCTACCCTGTTAGTAATAGTCATGGGCTAATAAAGCTGTTTATTTTTATTTATTTATTTATTTATATTTTTTGTTATTCAAAAAAATTTTTAATAATAATTTTTTATTATATTGTTAGTCACCATACAGTACATCCCTAGTTTTTGATGTAATGTTTCATGATTCATTACTTGCGTATAACACCCAGTGCACCACAATATGTGCCCTCCTTAATACCCATCACCGGCCTATCCCATTCCCCCACCCCCCTCCCCTCTGAAGCCCTCAGTTTGTTTCCCAGAGTCCATAGTCTCTCATGGTTCATTCCCCCTTCTGTTTACCCCCCTTCATTCTTCCCTTTCTTCTACCGATCTTCCTATTTCTTATGTTCCATAAATGAGTGAAGCCATATGATAATTGTCTTTCTCTGCTTGACTTACTTCACTTAGCATAATCTCCTCCAGTCCCGTCCATGTTGCTGCAAGTATTGTGAAATCATTCTTTTTGATGGCTGTTTAATGTAATAAATAGTGTTATTTATTGAGTGTGTTCTATGAACCAAGCACCACACAAGACTTGTAGATCTTTTATTACTAAAAAGGCTGTGATTTATACATTATTTATTCTTTCTACATATGAGCAAACTAAGGACCAGAATAGCTAGCCTCAGCTTACAGAGCTAGTATATGGCCCAGAGCCAGGATTCAAACAAATTCTAGGAGATACTATAGCTGTGCTCACCAATTCTGCTATGTTCTCTCTCACCCCCTCCTCAAATCTGTACAGTGAGATTGAGCAGACATCACCAGTCATCCACCCAACTGTTACTTAACCTCCTCAACTCTGTTCTTTGATAACCTGAGTTTTCCTCTGACTAGGAAGGCTGGCGATATCAGATACTTGCGGTCTTGCTCATCCTCCTCTCATAAAGGCCATGCACATAATTCTAGTCAAGGGGACTGAGTAGGAATCGGCCGGGAATTGTCTGGGAAAGGTTTTCTTCGTCAACAACCAAAACCATGTAGAGTAGGAAGTGCTTCCATTTTCTCAGCCACATTCGTGTCTCCATGTTCCGGACTGTAGCAACCACGTGGCAACCATGAGGGGAAGCGTAAGCATGAAGCGGATAAGCTGCCGATGGCATCCAGGAAAGATGCAGAGGGTTTGGACCCTTGATTCGGTTGATGAGCTGCTTGATTAACTGTGGCGCTGCAGGCTGCTTGTTCTTCAGCGCAATCAGGAATGAGATCCTTGCACCAGCTTCTCTTCTATAGCTAGGAGTAATAACATTATAGCATAGAAAAATTTATTTAAATTGTTAGATGCCCTGTATATCAGATTCCAAGGCAATCATTTATAATTGCACTTCAGGAAACCGTTAAGACCAGTGAGGACTCTGCACTAAATCTTCGCTATTTGCTGTCGTGTAAAACTGAAGGACCGTTTTTGCTTATGCATATCATTATCATTTTTTAAACCACTTTTTGGAGGCATGACTGACACACAAAAAGCTGTGCATATTTCATTTGTGCAGCTTGACGAGTTTGGAGAGAACCGTCCATCTGTGAGACCATCGCCACAACCAAGCCCGTAGACTTACCCATCACCTCCAAAAGTTTCCTTCTGTTCTATGTATGTATGTATGTATGTATGTATGTGTGTATGTATGTATGTATGTATTGATGGTATTGTTTTTTCTTTTGCTGTAAGGGCACTTAATGTAAGATCTCCTCTCTTAGTGAATTTTAAGTATCCAATATGGTATTGTTAACTATAGTCTCACTGCATAATCCCAAGTATATGAGGAATTTAAAAGAGTCAAACTGAGGGACACCTGGCTGGCTTAGTCAGTAGAGCATCTGACTCTGGATCTTGGGGTCACAAGTTCAAACCCGATGTTGGGGGCACAGCTTACTTTAAGAAAATAAAAAATGAAAGAGTCAAACTAACCAAAACAGGGACTGGAATAATAGTTCCCAGAGCTGGAAGGATAGGAAAATGGGGAGCCATCAGCCAAAGGAGACAGAGTTTCAGTTATGCAAGATGAATCTGTTCCAGAGATCTGCACACCATTATTTTTTGTAGAATTTTTTTTTTTTTTGGCTGTTATAATTCTTCTTAAAAAAATCTTGCTCAGTGATCCCTCTGGTTTTTACTGCTTCACGCCATTCCATTTGTAAACTAGGAGAGTCTTTGTCTCCTGGGTCTGTTGATGACTGCATGTTTTGTCTATATGCACTCCTCTTCCAGTGTTCCTGAAAACAGATGTTGTTGCCTATGCCTTCCGAGATGTAATCAATGAAACAGGATTGGAATAAAAAATAAAACATTTCTGGTTTCAAATTTAAACATCCAACCCAGATGTTCCAGCTGATCCAAATGTCATTAAATGGACGAGTTCACTTTTCTATCATTCAGTAAGATGCCTAACTTAGCTTTATGAAATGGTGTAAAACAAAGGTATTTTACAAGTACTCAAGATCATTATTTGGCTAGCTCACTTTTTTTTTTTTTTTTGAGATAGCTGCTCTGTAAATAATTCTCTAAAACTTTTTTCTTTGTCCTAGTGTACAAAGTCCCATGGCTGCCCTGGCCTGATCTAAAGTACTTTGAGAATAATAGAGAAATTGGGTTAATATAAATAGTTGGCATTCGTTTCATCTATTTTACAAATAAAAGAATGTTTAACTGCTGACAGATTAAGAAAAACAGGATGTTATACCCCTCAGCTATTACTCCCACCAACTCTCAACACCGGCTTTACCTCTACTTGGATCAAACATTCTAGTAACCATTCAAACCTAGTTTACTCAAAATGTTATAGGATTATTGAGCTTTTAATTTATAAAATCCTACTTTTACTGTATTCTTATTGAAGTTATACACAGGGCAAAATGTATACATTTAAAGTGTACAGCTTGATGGATTTTAAGATAAATATACACACCCAGCAACCCAGCATTCACATCCAGATGAAGAACATGTCCTGCTGTCCAGGATGTGGCCTTGTGCCCCCTACTGCTGCTCCCTCCAAGCTCACCATTATTCGGACACGTATTATCACAGAGTAAGTAGTTTTACTTCTTCCTGAACCTCATAGGAATGGAATCATACAATCTACACACTTATTTCTGTGAGGTTCACCTATGTTGCTTGCAGAAATGCACGTTATTGCTTGTTCATGTTCATACGTGTTACTGCATTGTAGTACTTTGTTTTTATTCTTGTTAGGACTCCATTGAATATATACACAGCCATTTATTGTTTTCGTTGGGCTTTTTTCATGGACATGTGGGGATTCTAGTTTTTGCCCATTACAAATAAAGCTGTTTGGAACATTCTTGTATATGTCTTTTGATCTCCTTCGATATAAATATAGTCATCCCAGCTTCCTTATTTTTATTGTTTTCATGGTATATTCTTTTCTACCCTTTTACTTTTCATCTCTTTCTCCCTAAATATTTAAAGTTCCCCTCCATTCCCAACTCTCAGAGTTTTTCTTACGAATGTGTGTTTCATGTTGTCAAACACTTTTTTGGTGTCAATTGATATAAACCTGTGATTTTTCTTCTCTGGCCTGTTGATGTGGTAAGTTACATTTATTGACTTTCAAATGTTGAACCCAGGCTTGCATATCTGGAGTAACTTCTGCTTGGTCATGGCATATAATTCTTTTTATATATTGTTGGATTCAATAGGTTAATATTTTGTTGGCGAACTTTACATCTAAGTTTATAAGAGATATTGGCCTGTAGATTTATTTTATTATACTGTCTTTGTCTGGTTTTGGTATCAGGGTAATACTGGCTTCATAAAATGAGTTTGGAAGTTTTCCTCCTCTTCTATTTTCTGGAAGAGATTGTGTAAAATAGGTGTTAATTCTTCAAATGTTTGCTGGAATTCTCTAGTGAAACCCTCTGGGGCTGAAGATTCCTTTCCTGAGAGCTTTTAAAAAATATTACTTCATTTTTTTTATGATTCTAGGACTTTTCAGATTATATATTTCATGTTGGTTGAGTTTTAGAGTTTGTGTTTTTTTGTCCATTTCTCTTTGAGATGTTGAATTTGTGAGCATTTGTTTGTAGTGTTGCCTTGGCACGTTTTAATGGCTGAGGATTGGTGGTAATATCCTTGGTTTCAATCCTGATATTGGTGACTTGTGTCTTCTTTCCTTTTAGATTGTCATCTTGATAAAAGTTTATCAATTTATTGACTTTTTTTAAAGGACCAGCATTTTGTTTATTTTCTTTATTGCTGTCCTGTTTTCAATTTAAATAATGTCTGCTCTTAACTTTATTACATCCTTCCTTTTGTTTGCTTTGGATTTATTTTGCTCTTTTTCTTCTTTATTGAGGTGGGAACTCTTACTGTTTGAGACCTTCCCTCCATTCTTTTAGAAGCAACTAGTGCTATTAGCTTTCCTTTTGGTGGTGTTTCAGCTGCACCTCATGTATTTCCTAATTTCCATTGTGATTGCTTCTTTCACTAATGGGCTGTTTACTACTGTGTTGCTTAATTATCAAGATTTGGACACTTTCTAGTTATCTTTCTGTCCTCAAGTTTCATTTTAATTTCATCATCGTCCAAAAATATACTCTGCATGATTCCAACCTATTGAAATCATAATTGTAGAATTTTTAAGGTTGTGAAAAATACTTTAAAATAATTTTGTGCAACCCCTCATTTTAAAATTGAGGGACCCTACTTTTGTAATGAAAACAACAGAGATAATAACATAGAGGCTAGAATAGAGGTTAAGTCAGTTTTTGAAAGTCTCACTGAATGGATCAAGTTGGAATCAGATCCAGAAAGCAAATTTCCTGAATCTTTGGCTAAAAAAAAAACACTTTCCATAATCCCATGCTTCATCTTCTCACTGGTTGAATTCACTCATTGGCTCCTTTGCTAATTCTAGTCTCTTCACCAAGCTGTATGTGTTTAATTCAGCCTTTCCTACTATACCTTTTCTTTCATATCCTATTGTAGATTTTGTAATTACCATGCAGGTTAACTCTTAGTTATTATGTGTTTTTTTGAGAAGGACTGGCCTCAGGTGTTTTAAGTCTTTTGATTCTCCTTTAGTATTGAGTTTAGTGCTGGGCAGATAGCACTCCATATGTATGTATTAATTAATTAAATCCTCATGCTATTTTTTCATTTTTCAAATCAAATAACTTTTAAGTTTAATTCACAGCTAAGAATTTACAGGTAAGATTTTTGTTAAAATTTTGGATCAAAAGTAACTCTCTTAAAAGTTCTTAACTTGAGGGGTACCTGGGTGGCTCAGTCGGTTAAGCATCTGACTCTTGATTTTGGCTCAAGGGTAATGAGACTGAGCATCCCCAGGGGCTTTGTGCTCAGTGGGGAATCTGCTTGAGATTCTCTCCTTCTCTCTCTCTCCCTGCCCCTTCCCCACCCTACCCACACATGCTCCCTCTTTCTAACAAAAAATAAATAAAAAAATAAAAAAAATTCTTAATTTGAATGTAGATGAACATAATTTGCTTATTTTCCCAGTTATTCTGTAAGTTATCAATAGGAAGGGATGCAGTAAAGAAAGTAAATATAGTAATATAAATACTAATGTATCAAAAGAAATTTATTCTGAACATAAGACACTAAGTAACATTTAAATTGACCATACAAATATAATAAAAAGTATTATATACTACTACTATTAGTACTACTAGCTAACATTTATTGACAGTTTTCAATATGTCAGTAATTATTTTAAAATTCCAACAACCCTAGTAAGAATATCATAAAATATTACAACAGTTTTATAATTTGGGTATCGCTGTATGTATTCTATGTTTAATGAGGATTTCACTTTGAGCACACGCTGTCTATAATCCTATCTGGAATATATGACAAACTGGTTATATGGGCCAACACAATTCTATTTTAACAGAGGTTGAAATGTATTCTGAGAGAAAGAATTTTCTTTTTTTTTTTTTTTAATATTTTATTTATTTGTCAGAGAGAGAGAGAGAGCACAAGCAGGGGGAGCAGCAGGCAGAGGGAGAAGCAGGCTCCCCACTGAGCAAGGATACCTATGTTATGCGGGACTCAATCCCAGGAGCTGAAGGCTGTCGCTTAGCCAACTGAGACACCCAGGCGTCCCTGAGAAGAGTTGTCTAAGGGAAGGAGAAGCCAGGTGTACAGAGATGAACCTGTAGTAAATACAGTTGACCTTTAAACAACATAGGTTTGAACTGAGCAGGTTCACTTATACACAGATTTTTTTTTCAGTAAAAATATGTACAGTCCTACAAATGTATTTCCTCTTCCTTATGATTTCTTAATGATATTTTCTTTTCTGTAGCCTACTTTATTATAAGAACACAGTATATACTACATAAAATATACAAAATATGTATTAATTGAAGCTTCTGGTCAGCAGTAGGCTATTAGTAGTTAAGTTTTTAGGGAGTCAAAAATTATATGTGGATTTTTTGACCACACGGGGTTAGCACCATAACTCTATCATCCGTAGTCTTCAGGGGTCAACTATAGTTAGTTATAAGAGGAAAAGGAATTCTGAATATAATATGAGATTCATCACTTAGCACTAACTTCTAATACAGCCTCTGTTAAAGGCATAGTCTTACAGAGAGCCGGGGGTCTGTAAATTAGAGAATGGGGGGAGAGGGGAACAAGGAAGGAAAAGGAAGAAAGGAAAGAAAGAGAGAAAGAGCTCTGTTACTGGCACACAAAAGCACCATGTTTGGAGGAACTCTCACAGAGAGTACTGCCCCAGAGGATACATCACTACAGATCACCAAGCAACTTTGAGCCCCTGAGCACAGTTGTCTGGGATGGCACCTTGGGGGAGCAACGGAGGTATCTGCTGGGACCAGAGATTGAGTGGTAGCAGGGAGAGTAAGCACAAGGGACTTACTAACCCGGGTAGGTTCACAATGTGGCTGAGGTGCCCAGTGTAGATAGAAGCAAGACTGGCACCCAGAGGAGCAGTAGGGCACAGTGGAGAGCCTCAGTGTCCATGGAGCAAGGGAGTATCCAGAAGGAGCAACTTGGTATGTGAATCCCTTAAGGATTTCTGGAAACACTTAGAGAGAGGTGTGTAGGAGTTGAGGTTATAAAATTTGCAGGTAGAGAAAAAGCCAGTGAAATTTGAGTGATTCTTAATGAAATTTCATTTGTGCCCAAAATGGCATAGAAAAAAAAGTTGGTGAAGCCAACTTCTATCCATAGAAGAGAAAACTGACTTGCTCTAAATCATAACAGTCGGTGAGTAGAAGAGCCAGAATTGGGATCCAGTCTGTCTCACTCTGAAGACCAAGCTCTTTCCACTTGGTCCAGTCTCCTCAAACAATTAATTCCAGTATTTATTGAGCACCTGTTAAGAGCAGAATAACATATTAAACTCTGTAAGAAAAGTCCTAGTCTTTGAGAAACGAATGATCTGCCCTGTGGTTTTGAAGATTTATTTGTGGTCCTAAAAGGGAGCACATGGACAGAATAGAATGGGTTACTTCTAATAGTGCCTTCAAAGCATAGGTTTCTATATTTACAGATATCTCGGTGATCCAGAGATTCAGCTTTATCACTGCGATTCATAGAAAAAAAAATTTTAACAGCCATAGCAATCTGGACAGTGTGCAAAAAACAGTTGTTATTTTGTTCAGAATAACCTGTAATTGTGATCAACAAGTCTCTGATTATTAAAACAACTCTTCTTCAAAGTGTTAATATCATTTCATAGCAAAATGCAAATCATTCCATGACTTATAAATGTGGTACTGCCTTTAAAGTTAAATTAATGCTAAAGTTTAAATTTAACTAAAGCTAAATTAAATATATAGCCTTTAAGATATGTTAACTCTCTATTTAATATGCAAATGAGCACCAAATATTACTGATTCCATAAATTTTTCTTGGACCTCCAATTCTACATCTGTAAAGCCTGGAGGTGGAGTTGGATATTTTAATGGTTCCCATGAAACTATGAGTCAAACATACAGATTAGTTCCAGATTTCATGATGTTTTCTGGGACTTTTTTTGGCCTGAAGCAATCTCCTCTTTCTGTTTCAACCTCAGCATTTCTTCCAAGGATTTTAAGGAAGAGGCTTAAATAAGCAAGAATTTGCCTATGTAGTTACACCTAAACCAAGATCTGATCACTTGCAAAATGTAAACCATGGATAGTTTAAAAATCATTTTTTCAGAAAGTCCCTCCCCCAAATATTTTCTTATGGCCCTCATTTGATCTTGTAAATACATTAATATGCAGACTTATCTTATTCACTTTATTAGCTACATATCATTCCATTGTATGAATAAATTAATAACTTATTTAACTAGCCTTTTACTAATGGATTTTAAGATATTCTCAGTGTTGTTGGTGTTTTTTTTAATAAATAATACTGCAAGAAATATGGGTGTACATATTCCTTAGAACATCTGTATGAATGTATCTGTTGAAAATTACTAGAAGTGGATTTGCTGGGTCAGTGATCGTGAGCATCTTAAGTATGCCTAGATACCACCAAATTTTGTTCCTGTCAGTAGTATATAAGAATTCCTGTTTCCCCTCAACCTCACTAATGCTGTAAACTATCTATTTGATGCTTACAAATTTGATTGGGTTAAAATGGTTTCTCATTTTAATGACCATTTTTAAGATTATGAATGAGCATCTTTTCTTACGTTTTAAGACTTTTTTTTTATGTTCTTTCTTCCAGTTTCTGTTGAATTCTTTTATGACTTGGTTTGTTAAAGATCTTCATATATTTAGAAAATAAACTTCAGTCTGTCATATATTGCAAATGTTCTTTCAGTTTCTGTCATTTGTGTTTGATTTTGTTTATGTTTCTTTTCCCCCTGAGCAGAATTTAAAAATTTTACATGGACACACTCATCTATCCTTTTCCTCATGGTTTATTGAGTTTTGTATTTGTCCTTTAAAAGTCCTATTTTTTCCCAAAATTATAAATAATTCTCTTGTTATGCTTAAAGCTTTGATCCCCCTGTAATTTATTTTTGTGAAAAGAGTGAAGGAAAGGCACAGTTATATTTATTTTCCAGATGGCTGACCATTATCCCATTTTTGTTTATTAAATCATCTATCTTTTCTCTATTTTGAAATGCCATTTTTATCATATACTTATACTCAGGTCTATTTATCAGTATTTTATTTAATGGATTAAATTTGGGGATATCTAAAATCAATTACTTTTCTGAGATTCTCTTTGAATCAGGGATCAGAGTGAAATAGCCACTCCCTAAAATATTATACTTATTTATCCACTTATTATTTTAAATTATTTCACATCTAAGTCATAATTTTACAGTGTCCCGGAGCAGCAGAAAGAAAGAAAGAAAGAAAGAAAGAAAGAAAGAAAGAAAGAAAGAAAGAAAAGAAAAGAAACTCCAATACTTCTGATTTTTATAAATAATAAGGGGAAGAACTAGAGAGCCAGGAATGTGTTCCCTTAAACTACCAGGATGATTAACTGGCTGGCCAGTAAAGAGATAGTAAATCTTCAGCTGATAATTAAATATTGTGCTTTGTGAAGAAGTAAACTAATTCATCCAAGGGGGCTTTAGTTTTTATTGTTTCTGTTGGTAGTATAGCACTGGATCTCAACTTTTAACTATGGCTCATTCATTATAGTAGATTTAGAGCACCAGGTGGAATTCATAGGAAAAATGTAATAGACTGGTAGCGTATTAGCATCCTCATGCTCAGCTACCGTACCTACTTGGAATTTTTTTCTTAAAATTATTTGAATTCTTTCTACATACAGGTAGAAAGAAAAACAGAGTAAGCCCCCATTCACCCATCACCCAAATTTAACAATTATCAATTTTCATTACGTTTTTTTCTTTTTACTGAAGTATTTTAGAGCATTTGACTCCTACATACTTCAACATGCATTTCTAAAATAATGGGTATTAGCTAGCATAACCAGTAAGCCATTATCCCACCTAACGAAATGAATGAGAATTCTCAAACCCATTTCAGAATCAAAGAATCCAATTGTCTCAGAAAAGTTTTGTGTTTTTTTTTTTTTTTTTTTTTTTTTTTACAATTCATTTGTTCAAATCAGGAGCCAAACAAGTACCACTCATTGCATTTGATTGCAGGGTCTCTTGAAATTCTCAAGTTCAGTTTCTCACTGCTCCCACCCAGCTTTTTTTTTTTTTTTTTCCTTCATACCATTAACTTGTTGGACAAATCAAGTTAGTATCTGTTTGGACTCTTGCTTCTCAAAATATAGTCTACTGATCAGTATCCTGGCATCACCTATGAGCTTATCTGAAATGTAGAATTTGAGGTCCCACCCCAGACCTGCTGAATCCGAAGCTGTATTTTAACAAGCTCCCCAGGTGAGCTGTAGACCTACTAAAGGTGAGAAGCACCGCCCAAGAATGCCTTTCCTTCTGTATTTGTCCTTTTCATCCTTGTGGAGGTCATTTACTGTTTCAATGTTCCCATGCTTTCGGTAACTGGAAGATATCTCTGCACCACTCTTATCTCTATACCAGTGCTTTGGCTGGATGCCTGGTTCCCGGACCTGTCTGGAACTATAGTTGTACTAGTTGCATTATTACCTCCACGTTCTGTTTTGTTCCTTACCCAATTATGTTTTATGCGTCTCTTAACATCATGCTTGCTCAATCATTAAGTTTGTCTTCTTTACCCCTTCTCCCTGTTTACCCACTGATTGTAGAAACCTAATGGGGACTGGAGGGTAATATCTGTCTCAACATATCGAATCTGATGGTACCAGGACCCAAATAGCGCCTGCTTGTCCAGAAGAATGCTTACCTCCACATTGTTTCAAGGTTTCAAGAAACCGCTTACCCTCCTGTGAGGTATATAAGCTTCCCCTAGACTCAGCAGGGCCAGACAGCTTTGGAAATGATCCTTTGTCTTCTTGTTGGGCTGCCCTTCTGATAATAAGGCTTCAAAACCGGTGTCTTGGACGTTGGCTTACTGTGCGTCAGGCGCACGGACAAGTTTGAGTTTGGTCACAGCAGCTCTCACCATTGACTGCAAAGGCTCGCTTGCTGGTTTCCCATGTTTCTTCAACAGGCCCAGGCCCCATCATCAGCATGTTATATTGTGCTGACATAATGATAAGCCAGGTTTAAAAGGCAATAAAAAGATATTGTACCTTCTTACTCTGTCAGCTCTGGGTTTTAAAATCTTGACCAAAATACTCAGATAAAACCCTGAGAGTTCAGAAATCCATCTGTCTCAATACGTGGTAAGGTTGTATCACACTGGACCTTAGAAAAGCAACAATAAAACGTGTATTTGGTTTATAAGAACAATCCCTCATTATATAATTTAACTACAGTACACAGAGTGTAATTATATATAGCAATGTATTCATGTAAATTTGAGCTTATTTATTACTTTAGTAATCCCTCTCCTCACTGATATGATGGGGAAAATCATTAGTTAGCTTGTATGAGCAGGAAATTGTCTATTTGGTCCTGATATAGATTTTTTCTTTTTACCGATCTTCAAATGTTGCCCTTTCTCTTCTCTGCTTAACTTTTTAAAAAAAATTCTTTTATTTTAGGTTCCACTCCAATATGGTTGCATTCTTATTTTAGAGCTTTTTCTCTCCCTCACTCTCTGCTTACAACCTTGCTCAAAATTCCTTTAAGTATTGTAGTAGGCTGACTACTAACCTCCCAAAGATGTCTACATCTTAGTTCCCAGAACCTGAAACTATGTGACCTGACGTGGTACAAGGGAATTTGAGATGTGATTAAGAATTTTAAGATGGGAAGATTATCCTGGATTATCTGGGTGGGATCAACATAATCACAAGGGTCCTTAGAAGAAGAAAGCAGAAGGATCAGAATCAGAGAGAGGACAGATGCAGAGGTTGGGCTATGTGATTTGAAGGTGGACTAAGGGGCCACAGACCAAGGAATATAGGTGGCCTCTAGAAGTTGGAAAAGGTGAGAAAACAGACTCCCCCTAGAGCTTCCAGAAGGAATTCAGGCCTACTGACACCTTGATTTTAGCCCACTGAAACTGTTTGCAGAATTCTGACCTTCAGAATGGTAAAATAACAAATTCATGTTATTTTAAGTCACTGACTTGATAGCAAGAGTGGGAAACTAATACAAGTATAAAGCTTTCATCGGTTAACTAGTTTAAGCTCCTAAGGTTTCTCTCAAAAAATAAATAAAAAGTATAGTTAAATAGTAAGTAAAATAGTGAGAAGGAAGTCTCATAACAGATATTAAATGTTTCATAAAGATATAATAATGAAAAAAAGTATGTTGTTTAAGCAAGTCTGGACACAAGTAAATGAAATAGCATAGAATAAGAAACTGTGTGTATACACATTTACTTTATGATAAAGACAATGTCCGTTATCCCTAAATGACCCGCCATGTTCTTCTCTGAATAGGCCATCTTATTCCTTGGTCTGTGGTATACCCTCTACTTATTCTCCTTGTTCTATTTATTCTACTTGTTGCCTGTCTAACCTCTGTTCATCTTTAGGAATAATTTGGTTATTACTCCTTTCAAAAACCTTTTAATGAATGTCCCCAATACAGATTGGATCTTCCTTCTCAATTCTGCTGTGGCATAAGTTTGTTTTGTAACATGGTAACAAGCAATCCCTAAATATTAGCAGGTTAACACAATACAAGAATATTTCTGTTCACACAAAAATCACTTCAGCTCCTGACCAACTCTTCAAAGCTGTTGCCCTCCGTACTGTGAATGAGTGATGTACTCAGCTTCAGTCTTTTGGCCCTGCCACCTCAGTTCAAGATCTTCCTCCATAAGTGGCACAAGGAGGGTGAAATAGGACAATCACGCTTTTCACTGCCTCAGCCCAAAAGCGCTGGGTTACTTTCATTCACATTTCATCTGCTTGAACTCTTCACATTGCCCCACCCAACAACAAGGGACTGATGTGCATACTTCTCTATGTGCACAGAAAGGAAGGAGGGCTGAATGTTG
Organism: Ailuropoda melanoleuca; assembly: GCF_002007445.2. Lineage (NCBI taxonomy): Eukaryota > Metazoa > Chordata > Mammalia > Carnivora > Ursidae > Ailuropoda > Ailuropoda melanoleuca. Next base: position 77,166,484 of record NC_048227.1, read on the forward strand.
GTGCACCACAGTGATGCCCACTACACATACTGAGCTTAGCATCACTGATTAGAGAGAAGGTGGGAAAATACCGACATGATTACATTTTTTTTGCAATTCTATTGAATATTCTGCCTTGTTAGGATCAACCTAGCACAGGAGTTGGAGAATGAGTCTAGGAGTCCAGTTAGATCTGATTTCATTCCGAGCCCCACCACTTAACTTGCTTTATGACCATGAAAAGTTACCTTATTATTCTGAGTCTCGGTCCTACATCACTCAATGAACTTAACAATACCTCTCTAACAGTATTGTAAAGATTACATTACTTAATGTATGTAAAGTTTCTAGCATTCTACTTGGCATACAGTAAGCAGTAAATAAAAAATACCCTTTATTATTATGTGAGTCTTTGAACCAATATCCCTCAAGGACCCTATTTTATTCTCCCATTCCTTCCTAAATTTAAATCTCTTTCTCCTTTTTTTGACTCATCTTTAATTGGGAATCAAAATTATCTCTCCTAAGTTAAAAATAAAACCAAACCAATCAAAGCAAACTAGAACTTCTGACCCTCAAGCCCATTGGCCCTTTAAACTATTTTTGCATTTCTCTCTTTCTTGTCACCAGACTCCACAAATGTTCTGTTTTTTGAGGTAGTGTTTTTCTTCCGTGGCTTCTACTTTCCAATTTCCCATTTACTACTCAACCCACCATCATCTTCCTTTTCTCTTCCTATTTCCCGAAGCCATTCTCTTGCAGATGATAAGCAGCCTCATCATGACCAAGTTATGAAACTTCACAAGCATTTTGCATTGCAGGTCTTCCCTCTGGCTTGACATTCTCATTTCCTTGGCCTCTTGATGACAGTACACAACCTCACACCTCTTTCCCTTCTCATCATTCCCAAACCTCCCTTCCCGATGCTCCTCTTTCTGTTCCTTGTAGGGGCATCTTCCAGAAGGTTCACATCTTGATTCTCTTCTGCTCTTTCACATGCTTCTCCTTGGCACCCATTCTTAATCTCAAAGCTTCAAAATATCACTTCTAGATGGGCAATTTCCAAATCTAGCCTTGAACTCCAACCTCTCTTCTGACTCTGTTCCAACTTCCCAGTTGCCTAATCACATTTTCACATGAATTTTTTTCCTGCACCTCAAATTTACTGTGTCCTAACTTGGATTCTGTACCCATTTGGCAATTGTTCATGCTCCTATTTTGACACGTATTGCACGGTGTTCTATACTGTAGTTACTTGGAACATGGTATTGCAGATTGCAAACTCCTTGGGACAGTAATTGTAATCGTATCGTCTTTATCTTCTTGCCTCATCTTTGACTTCTTTCCTTATTATTCTATAAAGATTCCATAATCCTTAAAGAGCTACATTAAAGAGTTATTTCTCCCTAGTCAAGGCAGTGTAATGCATTATTGACATATCATTCTGTTTTCTCACACTTTTTATTGTGGATTATATTTAAGAATGAATTTTTAGTGGTGCTGATGAATCCAAGAGACTCCATAAGAAAGTAACATTAAGTAGGAAGCATGTCTGCCTGTTCTATGAACCAGCGAAAATGAACATCTCTGAAAGTTTCACCATAACTAACCACAACATCCCATAACTGACAACATCAAACTTTCATCCTTGTTCTCACCATTTCTCTAATTACGTCTGCATCTTTCTGGCCTAGATTTCTTTGCACCATAACCAAACTTGAATACTGGCCTCTAGGCCAGTTTCAGCCGCCCTCATGAATCCCCTTCTGACTCTCTTGAACTTCAGACCCTCTGCCCAGATCCCCTGATCGTTCCTTCGGCTTTTGGGTCGTGGTATCAGTTATCACTGCCTGGCACCCTTTCTCTGCATTTCCCCGCTCTCCCAACACCCTGACATCCCTGGCCCCAGGTGCCCCCCTCTGTAGCATGGAGAGTCAGACACATGGATTAGTGAAAGGATCTGCTGTCTCCCTGCATTGTTCTTCATATTGACATTCTATAGAGGAAATCGAACCATGTCACTCTTCTGCCAGAAACCTTCAAAAGCTTTCAGTTGTCTTTAGGATAAAATCTAAGCCTCTTGGCATGGAATTAAAGTGGACTTCTATCATCCAATCCTATGCGTTGACCATTTGTCCATGTTCCGTTTATGCTCCTGTTGAACGTATCTTCTTAAAGATCTCCAAATGATTTATGTTACCTTATGCCTGGAACAGGCTTACTGTGCCTCGGTAGCAGACTCACCTTCTTCCTTCAAGACACAGTTCCTCAGCAAAGCCTTCCCTGACTGAGGCCATTTTTACACACTTAACACATTCACACAAACCATACTTGTATACACACACACACACACACACACACACACAGGCTTGACCTTCATTTTTGCCTTCAACGTGGCTTCTATAACTAGGGAAATGGCCTTGTTTTCTAGCCTTACTGAGATTATAGCAGTCTTAAAGAGATATAATAAATGAAGAACAGAGAGAGCAGAAATTCTCCTACTACCAACACTTAGTAAATGGCTATATGTTACTAAAAAACTTTGTTGAATGCGTAGTTGAGCATATAAGGAAGAGCAGTCTGCCCTGGTGGAGAGGGACATCCAATTTATGCCCCGAAAAGCTCATTCTCTTTATGTTTTTTAATTTAAAATCAATTAATTAACATATAGTGTATTATTAGCTTCAGAGGTAGAGTTTAGTGATTCATCAGTGGCGTATAACACCCAGGGCTCATTACATCATGTGCCCTCCTTCATACCCATCACCCAGTTACCCTGTCTCCCCCATCCACTTCCCCTACTCTCTTTAAAAATCTCCGTCTCCCCCCACCTTTTGCCTACTTCCAGAATTACTTGTGGTTGCCTCACTTCACATCTATCTTTGTAGTTGGCTCTAATTTTTTCCTTCCATCCCGCAAATGAGCTCTTGGAGTATGTCCTTCACTGCAATGATCTTGATCTAAGTTTTATCTCCTCCTAGAAATCTTCTGAAGAATCCCTACCCTTTTGATGCTTTCCTCCTTGCTTATAACTATCATGTGATATATTATATTATATTATACCTTGTTTAAGTAGTAGTTTTCATATTTTTATGTTTTTGATTGACCCCAAGTGCCTAGAACTCTTGCATCCAGAAGACTCTCCAGTCATCTGCTTCTTCATTCATTGAACAGATATATGAATGACAAGTACAGAAAAGAGAATAAGGTGGTAATTAGAGGATGCTGTGGAAATTCATATTCTATTATTTTGACCTGATACATAGCGCTTATTTAAAAGTAAACAAAATACAGAGCGTGTAAGGGAGAGAAGTAGAAGATACCCTGTGGAAGATCATCTGTTTTGACTCAAAGTCTACTGATTTAAATGCTAATCACTTCTAAAAAAATCACATTCACAGCAACATAAGGACTGGTATTTGACCCCACACTGGGTGCCATGAAGTAGCCAAGCCGACCTATAAAATTCACCATCACGGGATGGAAGCCAAAGAACCAAGTAAAAGTTTGTCCCTAGAAGAAAGAAGCATCAGCTCCTCCATTTTAAATGGGAAATGATGATGGGTGCCCGTGTGGGTGGTCAGGGAATTCCTTTTTTTTTTTTTTTTCTTAAGATTTTATTTATTTATTTGACAGAGAGACAACCAGCGAGAGAGGGAACACAAGCTGGGGGAGTGGGAGAGGAAGAAGCAGGCTCCCAGTGGAGGAGCCTGACGTGGGGCTCGATCCCAGAACACCAGGATCACGCCCTGAGCCGAAGGCAGACACTTAATGACTGCGCCACCCAGGTGCCCCAGGGAATTCCTATCAGATGGTTTCTGTTTCTCTGTGAAGTAGAATGAGATCTTCTGGGATGGAAGGAAAGGCCTGAAGGTTGGAAGAGAGTAGATAAGGTTTGCAAAAGTCACTGAAGCGAGTGGGAGGGTGAGTTGCCAAGGGAAGTAGAATCAAATTACTGGGGCGCTTGGGCAGCTCAGTGGGTTAAATGTTTGCCTTCAGTTCAGGTCATGATCTCAGAGTCCTGGGATCGAGCCCCACATGGGGGCTCACTGCTCAGTGGGGTGTCGGCTTCTCCCTCTTCCTCTAGGCCTCCCCCTTGTTCGTGCTGTCTTGCACTCTCTCTCAAATAAATACAATTTTTAAAAAAAGAATCAAATTGCTGAGCAGAGCTAATCACAATCTTATGAGTAGTACAATCTCTTCAATAAACACTCATTGCATAGCCGTTTCACTTTGCTTCAAATGACATCTTTATAAGTGTTTACACAGTACGGCTCTTTACTTTCTGCTGGAAAACAGCACTCTTCAGTTAAGCACTATGTACTCTACGTATTCCATCTATTAGATCCAACTTGTGTCAACTGTGGTCCGCTTGTTTGACAATCTTACTATTGTTTGCCTTTAACAGTATGCATATAATAAGTATTAAAATTTGGAGTGGTGCACAGGTGACATGGTGTATCAGCTTAAAGAGGAGGGTACAACTGCTGGGACTAATTTAAATGTTAGAAACACTTTTTGGCTTTTAGCATAGACCCCCTTGTGCTGTGACTCAATATTAATATATTCCTTTTGCCATCTTCCAAAGGATCTTATATACTGGGCACTAGGCACTCTGTATGTATTTGAGTAAGTGAATGAAGACGTTGGTTTTCTTGATTCTGTTTTCTACATTTTTGCCTATTTTGCATACCATGCCCCAGAAAGTGGCTAAGGGCAGAATTTATCTAAAGCTTTTGGTTCAGTGTTCTCTTCTTCCTTCTTGTTAGAATTATCTGATAAATGTACTTGTGCGTTTGAGAGGTGGTGTGAGGTGGAGGAAATATTTTTAGACCATGGAGCCAGAAGACCTAGGTAGGTGGTGGCAAAGTCAAATCCCTACAGAAATATAACACATCTACTAGAGCCAAACATAACACATCTGTTGGCAGATCTTGTCATCTTCGGCTCATTAGTTCAGGCTTTATTCTTTACTGGTGCTATGATTTAGATAAATAATCTGCTCTCCATTGGCTTATTTTCTTTATCTCTAACATGTTAATAACAAATTGTTTCACCTAGGGCATAAGGTTATAGAGAAAATTAGATTAATAAATGTTATATAGGACAACCTTCAGATTATAGTAATATACATGAATTAATTAGGATTCGCCATAGAAACAGAAATATATAGAGAGAAATTTCTATAAGAGAAATTGAGAGAAAGAGAGATTTATTTTAAGGAATTGGTTCATGCAAGCATGAAGGCTGTCCAGTCTAAAATCTGTAGAGTGGGCTAGCAGTCTGGAAATTCAAGGAAGGGTTGATGCTGAAGTTTTGAGTCCCATACCTGCAGGCTGGAAACTCATGCAGGGTTTTTGTGTTGTAGTCTTGAGGTAGACTTCCTTTTTCTTGGGGAAACCTCAGTCTTTGCCTTCAACGGATTGGATAAGGTCCACCCATAATCCACATTACAGGGAAGAGTTTGCTTTACTTAAAGTCTACTGATTTAAATGTTAGGTCACATGTAAAAATTACCTTCACAGCAACATCTACACTGGTGTTTTAACTAATAACTGGGCACAACAGCCTGGCCAAAGGGACACATGAAATTAACTATCACAATACAGCATTGTGATTAATACATAACTCTTGATTTAGGCTGCCTAGATTCACTTCTAGCTCTGCCTTTTGGGATCTCCCTTGAGCCTCTCTGTATCCTATGTATCCATCCTGTGATTCAGTCTCCTCATCTAATAAGACACCTTATGGAGTTGTTCTGAGATTGGATGATACATGTAATGTGTTCAGAATAGAGTAGGACTTCCTGCAGAAAGTTATGGCAATTAATATTAAATGTACATTATGATTATCACTGTAACATTAAAAAATGTAAAATCTGAAAATATAACAATATACAAGTTTTAAATGGAAAATAAATTTTTATGTTTATTAGTCCTGTTGTTTTCCTTCCCCTCAGGGTTCAGGCAGTCACCAATCACCCTGGATTTACTACGACAGTCACATTTCAACGTTCTGCCCTAACATCTCCTTTAGCACACTCTGTTTTTCAGAACTTTCCCTCTGATATTTGATTTACACAATATTCATGCCATTAGTATGGAAAACAATGGGCCTTGTTAAGATGTTTGTTAAGCCTTACTACTCAGGCTTATGGTTTATTCCACAGTTTAATAGAGAACCAGCAAATTCGTTAGCTGTCTGTCCGCTGAGAAGTCTCACTGCTTTGTAGGCAGTGTCTTGGTGATGGATCCTTAATCTCATGCAAAGTTATTCATTAATTTGTTGCCATGATCTCAGAGGGTTATAGTTCACTTCTCTGCATCTGTACATACCAGCATCATCTAAAACAATTTGTTGATATGTGATTTTATCTGTTAATATTCATGTAATTTCCTATTTCCAGCCCTAATTGATTTTCCAGAATTATTACTGTGGGCTTTCCTTTAGTCACGTAAGTGTATATTTAATGTGTTCTCAATCCCATTAAAATAAATATATGTGTGCAGATCTGTGGGTTCTTAATGTGTCTCTGCAACAGTTCTGTTTAGATGAAAAGTAATTTAGTTTAGGAAAAGAAAATTGAAATTAAGAAAAGAATTAAAAATTTTAAAAGGTCATTAGGTGACCTTTATTATTAAAGGTTTATAATTAATACACATTAAGTTTTTGAGACGAAACTTTAAAATGAATTTACTAAATTATGAATAAGATGTTATTTTTTGCTGCATTTACAGAGATGAGATGAAGGACTGGCCAGCAAGGGGTGATCTCACTGGTTGGCGGTGAGTTGGCAGGGCTGCTCTGACTCAGGGCCTATGTCTTGGCTTTTATTGTTTCAGACCTCATTTTCAGGGTGCCTGGGTGGCTCCGTCTGTTAAGTGTCTGCCTTCAGCTCAGGTCATGATCCCAGGGTCCTGTGATCGAGTCCCACATTGGGTTCTTGATTTCTTGGTTTCTCCCTCTGCCTGCTGCTTCCCCTGCTTGTGTTCCCTCGATCTATCTCCCTCTCTCTGACAAATCAATAAATAAAATCTTTAAAAATAATAAATAAAACCTCATTTTCATCAGGTCCTGATTCAACTCCATTCTTAGAAATGACTTTTTTTTTTTAAAGATTTTATTTATTTATTTGACAGAGATAGAGACAGCCAGCGAGAGAGGGAACACAAGCAGGGGGAGTGGGAGAGGAAGAATCAGGCTCATAGCGAAGGAGCCTGATGTGGGGCTCGATCCCATAACACCGGGATCACGCCCTGAGCCGAAGGCAGACGCTTAACAACTGCGCCACCCAGGCGCCCCTCTCAGAAATGGCTCTTAAGAATCAAACTCATAAATGATGGCTGCATAATTCAGAATGTCTGTTTATTCATTTGCACTGCAGACTGTTTCTACCCAAGGATTCATCTAGAGTACTGCCCTCTCCTGGTATCAAATTCTGGGAAAACCTGAGTTAGTATTTAAAATTATGTGTAGAGTCCACAGTTAGGGCAAAAGGACGTGGACTGTTCCATCTATGCTAGAGGAACAGTTTGGTGTTGTGTTATGTCCCCACTCTTTTCGCCTGACGTGCCAGGTTGAAGAGTATTTTGAGACGACATTTGAGGCCAGTGAGAAGAAATGCTCTTTGATTGAATACGGCATCTTACATCTGCCCAAGATTTCTGTTGTGAGCCAGCATCCCGTGTTTCTGTCATTTTTGGTCGAAGCTATTGAGAAAAAGCTCACGAATATCCTTGGCCCAGAATACATTGCAACACTCTAGTCATTAGGGTACAGATGTCTCTCAGACACATTCCCATTCCCTTAGACAAAGACTGAAAAAAATCTTATCCAAACAATTACTCTCTTTCACAGATATGGCCATGTTTTCCTAGCAGGTGACAATATTCCTAAGTGGGATATAGTTTTCTTAGTCATGTTATGGACTTAAGAACGAACTCAGAATTGTGGTGTTTTCATAAACATTTTTAAAAAGATCATTCCCTAAAGATAAAGGATTAATATGTGATATTGACATATTATTAATTCAGTGAGGGCTATTTTGTCGTCAGAAGTGAGTTTGCTGTATCGTCAAGTTCAGGAGCACTTTCTGTCAACTTCCGATGAAAATTTGTTCTCAGTGCTTCATGCTACAGAAGACTTCAGAATTTGTCTCTTAAGCCTCTGAACTTTTCCAGGTAAAAACTGACTTTGATTTTCATAAGTCTTAGACTAGACAGGCAAGGAGAGAAACTCACAGCCTGGGCTCTGCATGAAAGTTTATAGCCCTGGGAGCCAAGTTTGATTTAACTTCAGGATTGACCAGAAGAGGGCAGACAACCTTTTGCGTTACCTTAATTTAGGTAATCCTTCATGTTCTGTTAGGAACACAGATTTTACTCCCAAGACATTTCTTTTTTCTCCTTCCTTCCTTCCTTCCTTCCTTCCTTCCTTCCTTCCTTCCTTCCTTCCTTCCTTCCTCTTTCCCTCCCTCCTTCCCTCCCTTCCTTCCTTCCTTTTAGATTTATTTATTTGGGAGGGAGAGAGAGAGGGGAAGAAAGAGAAAGGGAACACAGTGCGGGGAGGGGCAGAGGGAGAGAGAGTCTCTTAAGCCGACTCCCTGCCAAGGGTGAAGCCAGAAGCAGGGCTGGACCTCGTCATCTCTCCATCTTGTGACCCTGAGATCATGACCTGAGCTGAAATCAAGTCTGATGCTCAACTGCCTGAGCCACACAGGCGCCCCCTCCCAAGGCATTTCTTTGGGAGTGTCAACAGACGTTGATGGATATGGATGTGCAGAGCTGGTAAGCCAGTGTAAGCAATTCATTTTTAAATTGTAGTTTTATATATATTTTTAAGGAAACTGATTACTTAATTAGACTAAGGATGTCATATAATATACATATTAGACTCCAAAAGGCTTTAAGCATTCTACACAACTCTGAAAATCACTTCAGAGAGTTTTGAATAAGCTTTTCTTTAGGGTATTTCAGAGTAATCTAAGAAAATCTTTGCCTGAACAGTTACTGTGTGTACTTTTTTAGAAAGAATTCTACTCAGTCTCCAGCTATTAACATGTATCTTATTTGTGAAGCTCTTTGAGCACTTCAGAAAGAAGGATTAATGATTAAGTACCAAGGTAAAATGTTACTATTCCTTTTTCATTCTTTCATTGAGCTCAACTGAAGAACATATTAATCATTATTACTACATATTTATTAAGATTTCTAATTCCAAGCATTTATTTTTAGTTTTCCAATGGTTTATTTTTCAATACGACTGTTAGCATGGTCTCAAAATTATATAACTCCCTGAATTTTGGTTCTGCAGAAATCTATACACCGTTGAGTACCCTGAATGTCCCAAATGTCCCCAAGTCCTTTACTTAGAATCAATTTTTTCTTCAATATCCAGCAACTACAGTCTAATCATTCATCTTAAATTTCAGTAGGTAGTTCATCTCATTCTTAGATTTCTTCCCTTTCATATTTTTGAGCTCCAGGAATGTTTAATTTTCCCATAAATCCTTCTGATGATTGTGTACCAACATTTGTATCAGTTAAAATGTTTTCAGCTTCAACCAGCAAATCTGACCCAAAAAGAGCTTTAAAAAAAAGGAATGTATTGACTCAATAAGGAATGTAGCTCCGGGGGTAGGGTATGGTTCAGAGTTGGTTGTTGATGAGAAGGACTGGGTTCTTTCCCTCTTTTTCCACTCCATCCACTGGATCAGCTTTATCTCACATTTCCCTTGTGGCCACAAGATGGTGGTTCCATAGCAACTTGGAACTACAGCGTTCCATTTTCAAGTCTAGGGAGAAGGAGGTTGACTTGTTATAGCTTTCTCTTAAGAGTCAAGACTAGAGCAAAACTCTCGTCACTTCTCATTGGCATAAACTGGCTTAGGTATGTACACCAACAACAAGCAAGGGAGGTGGGACTAATGTAACTGGCTCATATTAACTGGTGATTCTTGCCCCTTCCTCCCAGCCCCTGCCTCAGCATAGAAAAGGGATATTGGCTAGTTAATTATTCCATAGTAAGCTGCTATGAAATGATGTTCTGTGCTCTTCTGTGGGTTACCCCTTATTGCATTATACCTGATTCTCCAGGCTGCAGCTAAATTTGTTCCCCCGCTTGGTGGTCACCGTGAACATAACAGCAAGCTTAACTCCCTCCCCCTGCCCCGGCACAGGCAAGTCATTGAAGACATTAGAAGACTACAACCTGGGAAAAATAACTTAACACTGACTATCATATATCACTGTTCCTGGAGCTGATCAACTTAGTACTTTGCCTGGGACACTCTACTTGATGTTGCTATTTTCCGTACTTTCCCTGCCTCCCGCATCTGGGATAGCATGTCTTCTCCAAGTAGGGGTCCTTTTTGTCTTTATTCCCCAAAGGCAAAGGTCACAACCTTTTCTGTTTCAGGTGACAGCCCAAATGAGTACCCTCCTACCATATATGGCCAATGACCTCCAAATTCATCTTTTAACCTTGACATCTCTATTGAGATCTGAGCTAAAGCAGACAATGTCTATTTTAATGGAGCCAGTATTTCCATGTAAATATCTAATAGGCACCTCAAACTTAACATGGCCCAAAGGGAGCTCTTGATTTCTCAACGCTAAACTTTTCCTCCCTCAGGCATCTCCATAAATAGAAATAGATGTATATATTTATAGAACCCTGTGGATCCAGTTGATTGAGATCAAAATTAAATTAGAATTAAATTTGGAATCAAATTAGAATTTTTTTCTTTTTCTTTGAAACACAATTTGTCAGCAAGTTCTATTGACCATACATGGAAAAATCCACCCTGAATCTGTCTATATCTCTCTTCTCCGCTGCTACTACCCCAGTCCAAATTTCCATTATTCACACCTAACTGGCCTCTTAACTGCTCCCCCACTTTTCACTTTTGCTCCTATACAGTTTATTGAACAAACAATGGCCTGGTGAGCTTTTAAAACCATAAATAAAATCATGTCAGTTGTCTCCTGAATACATTCTAGATTTTAATTCTTATTATTTATATGTGCTGCAAGTATATTCTCCCAGTCTAGTTTTTCATCTTTTAAAAACGTTTTTATTAACATAAGGCTTTAAATCTAAAGCAGTTGACTATACCAATCTTTTCCTTTAAAGTGTGTCATCTGTTTTCCTTTAATAAATTCTAACAAGTGTCTAAATGCATTTTCCCAGAATATTTTAATGTTTTTTTCTTTAAAAACTTGATTTTTTTAAACCTCCTGGGATTGATTTTTGTGTATCATGTGAGGTACATGTCAATTTTCTTTTTTTCCCCATGTGGTTAAATAATTGTTCCGTCAGCATTCTTGAATACTCCCTCATTTCCCCTCTTATCTGAAATGCCAAATTTGTTCATAAATCAAGTTTCCGAAAATGTGTGGGTTAGTTGTGGGGGCTCTATCTTTAGTTCCCTGACCAAATTCTCTATCTCTATGCCAATATCACATTTATATCTTAATTAGTAGAGCTTTATAACTGTTTACTAAGGTTAAAGCAAATCTCCCCAATTTATTATTTTGCTTCAGAAGAATTTTCGCCCTTCTCCTGACTTTTTGATCTTTGGTATATAAAATCACCTTGCCAAGTTCCGCACAAAAAAAAAACCGAACTTCTAATTAGAATTCTATTGAAACTTTAAGTTAATGAGATTAAAATTGATATATATTTTTGATTATATTGAATCTTTCCAAGAATATGGCATATGGATCTGTTTGTTTAACTATTTAAAAATACCTTTCAATAACATTTTATAATTTATCTACAAAGTACTTGTACATTTTATGATTTTGTTTTGGTTGCTACCATGAATAATAAAACTGCATTTTCTGTTTGTTGCTGTTGTAAAGAAATGGAATTGATTTATTCACATTGGTTTTGTTTCCAGCAACTCTGCTAACCTCTTTAATCCTAATACATTTTTTATAGATTCTTTGGGTTTTCTGTCTAGATCATCTATGTCATCTAAGCAATTACAGCATTAATTCTTAATTTTCAATATTCTATCCTCTCACTTATTTTTTTCTTCCCTTATTTCCCTGGCTATAATCTCCAAAAAAAAAAAAAAAGTTAAATAGATGTTGTGATAGTGAAATCATTGGGTTTTTTCATGATTCTAAAGAGAATGTTTATAGCATTTTGACATTAAGAAAAGTGATATCTAGAAGTCATTGTAGATTTTCTTTATCAGGTTATAGAATCCCCTTCAGTTCCTAGTTATGTAAGAATTTTAATCATAAATGGATACTAAATTCTGTTAAATGTTTCCCCTGTGTCTATAAAGAATATCATATGGTTTTTCACCTGTCAAATATTATTGGTGGGAAATGTGTTGATTGATCTGCCAAGATTCAAATAACCTTGAAATCTTGGAATAAACACAACTTGGCAATCGCATAGTATCTTTTTAAATACATTACTAAACTAATATTTTGTTCAGGATTTTGCACTAATGCAAATATATTCAATTCTTTCTCAAAGTATTCTCAGATGGTTTAAGTACTGCATTAAGTCAGTATCCAAGCAGGAAAAAAATAAGACCGTTCTAGATATTGCAAGAAGAGGACACTTAATATAGAGAAGGAAATTAATTACAAAGTTATTGGATGAGTTAGAGGGGCACACAAGAAATAGTTACTCGATGAAGGTAATGAGGGCTAGAGAAACAAAAAGTTATCTGGTCCTTATGACTGCCATGACTCTGAGGCCGCTTGCCATTGGAAGGGAGCTGACCAAGCAGTTAACCTGATAGCCAGCTGCTGCAGCCCAGCTAAAGCTGCTGTCCCGGAAGGAGCTGCCAGAAATGAGAAACAAATCATTTCACCATTAGTCTCATTTTCCAGACTCTTGTCAGTGCCTCACGTTAGCAGAAACTAACGGGAAGCCAGATGGCAAGAAGGCTACAAGATACAGTTTGCAGGCTTCTAAGCCCAGAGGTATAGAAAAATGTATAGAGGACAAATATGGAGTAGAGGGAAAATGTTATTCATCACAGGTATCGAGATTCATGCTAACCTCAAAAAAATGAGCCAGGGAATGTTCTTTCTTTTCCTGTTCTCTGGAAGATTTCATGAATGTGAAACTGTTTGGTTAATTGAATATTTGGTAGACACAGCTGATAAACCATCTGGGCCTGGTGTTTTCTAGTAAAGATTCTGAGTTACTGATTAAAGTTTTAGCTGTTGATTCACTACTGAGCTACCATTTCTATTGTGTAACTAAGGGTATGATTGAGCTATGTTTCTGACTGTCTATTTCATTCTGTCTCCTAACTTCGTTGAATTATTTTAATCCTTTTTTCCCTTATATTTTCTGTGTTTCTGAGCATACTTTCATGGATCTAAAATATTCTGTAATATCTATTAATTCAGAAAGCTCAACCTTTATGTACAGTGGAAACTTGTGCATACCATGGGAAAGGAAGAATTTGCTCGATGTGAGACCATATAGAAGCTGGATGCAGCTGTGAGCAGGGCTGCCTTCATGCACATGAGACTTACACAGTTAGCTAGTTGCTCGGGGCTTCCGCACCAAGAAGGACTCGGTCTTGTTTTATTGCTCTGCTTTCACTGTCTAGAAATTCTCTATAGTTTTTGAAAAGGGGACCCCACCTTTTCTTTTTGCATTGGGCCCTTCAAATTATGTAGCTAGCTAGCTCTGTTGTGAGTATTGGATAGGCTTGGAGTTAAGCTTTCTTTTTCTTTTTTTTCTTCTTCTTTTTTTGGTAATTGCTAAAAAGTATTCATTAACTGTGAAAATGAGTATTTTTCTAAGGCCTTATTAAAACTATAATTCAAATATTCTTTATGGGAGGAATTACAGCTTTGATTTAGGAAACCCAGGTTCGCAACATGACAAAGGAGAAATGGGTTTAATATTGAGCTGGATTGTTCCACAAACTGTGGGAGAAACAGAGAATCTGCCGTTGAAAATTGAGTATCTGTGATACTCAGTGCACTTTTATAGGATTTTACTACGGAATTAACTTAAGTCAATTGGCTGTTAGTGATTATGTCCACAAGTGAGAGTAAGTTTTTAAACAGCTTTGCTTACAAAAAGTAGCATGCCAATTACTATTTAATTTGATCATTCTAATCATTTTTTTATATGAGTAGATAGATGCTAGCCTGAAAAAGCTTAGCATCTGTCAAATATGAGATAATTGTTTTAAAACTAAACATTTGCGTAAAGTCGGTTTCTACATTGCCAGTGAAGACCTGTGCTTTTGTAACGTCTTTGACATTGATCTAAGGGGCTGAGCGTGAAGCCGAAGAAGGGTCCATCTCAGATGTGGCCCGAGGGCATCCCGTCCAGTATTTAAATTTAAGTTTTTAGAGAACGTATATAATTTGATGGGATTATATAGGATACATTCCTGGGAGTCTTTTCTCATAGTGTGTTCTCTATTTGGCCTCTCTGATCAAAGAGGGTTGTGTTTTGTTTTTACTTTGTTTGGGTATGCTTGGTTTAGCTCGATGCTAATCTTGATCAAACCTAGAATGGAGTACACGACCAAGGACTCTCTCAGAATGTTAAAATGAAGTCCCAGGAGATTTTTAGATGTTTATAAATCCCGGAGAGGTCAAGAGGCCCTCGTTCCATCTCAGCCTCCTTGATTTGGCAAGTTCAAACATCCCTGCTACTTTCTATTCTTTGTTTGTAGGAAAGGTCCAGGAGAGAAACCTCAAACCAACCCCAGGGGCTTTGACCAACCTGGAGAGATTCCCAAACCCTAATTTGGATGGCATCTCATCAGACCTTGTGAAAGCTATCAGTGGAATAAATTCTGGGACTCGTGGGTAGGTCCTAGAATACAAGATTAAGCCTCTGGAACAAGGGAATGATAAAAATCTACCCCAAATCAAAGCAAAAATTCCTTTTCTGAGACACGAAGTAACTCTGACATAGAAGCAAATCACGGTGTTAAAAATGCTTCCTAGACGCTGATTCACAACTGCCTCTTGACCGAGCTCCAAGTGCAGAAGCCCTGAGATGCTCAGGAGGGGACTTCAGAGGCCACTTTTCAGATGAAAAATAACAAATATTAATATTAGGACAGCCAACATTTACTGAGAGACTATGAGTACACACCGTTCTTTATTTAATTCTTAATTCTCTTAATAACTCCTGAAGCATACAATTATTATCTTTATTTCAGTGGTAAAGAATCCTAGGCTCAGAGAATTTAAATAACTTCACAAAGTTAGTGAGTAGCAAAATGAAGACTTGTACTCTTATCTTTGGTGTTAACGCTTGGCTTCCTTAGCAGCCTGACCATGTAATTTTGACCTCTGTGGGAAGAGAGCCTTCCCCAAGGTCACTGAAGGAGATCCAGAGTATTTCAAGCATTGTATTCCAAATGGGAAAATGCATGTAGCATACTTGATTTCATGTTGTAAACTGTCAGAAAATAAGATTTTTTATGACACTGAAAACTAGACGGTAAGGGACAAGAGCCTGGCTGTTAGATTCTAAATTCCAGTTTGTAACCCAGCTCTAGCTTGTTGTGTGACTTTTAGAAAGTTTCCTTTTCCCTGCTTGAAAGATGGGGATCCTCTTCCCCACTTTGTAGAGTTGTTGTGGTCATCAGATAAGATGATGCTGGACTTAGCTCTCTGCTTGGCATGCAGAAGGTGCTCAAGAAATGGTAGCCATTGGTTTTGAACGTATTCCTGTCATGGTCGTCACGTGTCATGTGGAGCCACAAAGTCGATGTTGGTGCTTTGAAAATCCTTGACATCAGAGGCCACGGTGTCAATGAATCAGATGGAGAGGTGCAGGTATGGTCCTCTGGCCTAGCAGAGCCCAAGTGCGCATGACCACCAAGCACTGGAGATGAAAAAGAGCAGGAAGAAGCAGAAAAGTCACTGAGAAGTGAGAAGTGTGAGCCTCCTGGCATCCTGCCGGAAGAAGGATGCTGAGAGACTCCGGGCACCATTATTGTGCTGAGCGTGGGGAGTCAGAATCAGATCATTAACCAAACTCCTTGACTGTCCTCCTCCAAGCTCGTGAGCTGCTGGGAAGTCAAAGCTCCATCCCTTACTCCTCTTAATTGTATTCTTCAGCCTTCCCAGTGTTCTCCTGTCAGCTCAGAAAGCAATCACCTAATAATATCATACGAAGGGAAAAAAAATCTTTCTCCAGTTTACAAAATTGCAGGTAATTCTGTTATTCAATTAAGATAATATTCTTTTCTGAGCATAACCTCCTGTCCTAAACTGAAACCCTAAATGGGCCACAGACACTTAAAAAAATGACAGAAGAATAGGGTACCCATGATTTCTTTATTCTTATATGAGAGAATGATATTCTCCCAGAATTTTCTGGCACACCTATCCATTTCAGTCACAGAATCCGGTTCAGTGTATTTCAATTGCTTCAAAGAATGTAAAACATCATTACCGTAATGGCCTCCATATCTTTATACATATTGCAGTGTTGGTAGGGTAAATGTAATCTTAGTAAAGCCCAGATTGTCTTTTGAGAAGATTTCATTTCATATCTAGAGCTTTAGAATGCTTCGTGGGTAGAATTTGTATCAATAGAAATACTTCATGTATTTTATTTCTTCATTGACCAAAGAAATGAGTTGTTTTCCAAGGTTAATTATCTCTGTCTTCTAAAAATAATTTTTTGTTGGGCATCTGGGTGGCTCAGTCGGTTAAGTGCCTGACTCTTGATTTTGACTTAGTCAGGATCTCAGGGTCCTGAGATCGAGTTCCATATCAGGCTCCCTACTCACTGGGGAGTCTGCTTGTCTCTCTCTCCCTCTGCCCCTACCCTTGTGCTCATGCGTGCACTCTCTCTCAAATAAATAAATAAATAAATATTTTAAAGAAATAAAAATGCTTTTTGGTTAGTGAAAATATTAAACTCTTTTTCTTTAAAAAGCAAGGCACACATACCACGTTATAACAAAATTTCAATACACTGTGCATGTATACAATTCTGGTTATGAGCTAGGGAACACAGTTTCCCTGAATGTTATAGTTTTTCTATTCTATTTTAGTGCTATTATTTTTCCTGGCAATAAATAATGTACTTCTATTGAATTCAAAATTACAGTAAATGTGCTCCGTGCAGATAATTTAACACCTGTAAATTCCCAAGCCCTATGATAATAGATTGCATATTTTAGAGACTTAAGGATCTGAATTATATTGCAAAAATGAGTTGAAGACTGATTGCAAATGTGTATCTATTAACATAGCCATGAATTTTTTCTACTGCACTGAGTAGATAGATAGGAGTGTGAGGCATTCAATAATCCTAGCAAAATGTTGGGTTGAGCAGGTTTAGATCTTTAAAAAATAACTACAATCATAGCTAATATTCTTCCCCTGGGGATTGAGAAGGGCAAGTCCATCAGCAGTAAATGCAATGCTGGGTATTAGCAAAGTGGACCTTTGGCTAGATGATCCCACACTGAGCAGTTCTGGAGGAGTAAACATGACTGAAATAGATCCAGGGGGCCCTGAGAAAGAGTCACAGTACTGCGCACCAATCTCACTTCCCCCACCAAATCATGGAGCTACAGAGAGGAGGAACTATATTTAAAAAGGAAAACTGATAAAGTGAGCAAACAACATCGACCTCCTACCCACTCTTGCATTTTCCATACTTTCAGAAGTGGTGTTAGAATTATTTGAATTGAACCTTTTATTAGTATTGAGTTTTCTCTACTGTGAGTATCAATTTTAGTCATCCTGCTACCAAAATAATGTTTTATTTATGTGGCCAGATTTACAACATGGTAGTGCTGGAAGATTATTTAGATATCATTGAAATTGTATTAAAGGTGCATTTTTGAGAGGTGAGGGCACGGGGGCCTAGTGAAACTATGTGCCCAGCTGGAGGCTGAGGCCAGAGCAAGTCCCCGGCCCACTATTCTGCCCTGGACACTGCTATAGCCACTCGCCGGGTGTTACGTGCCCACAGAACAGTAGATGAGCCTTCCTTAAAAACCCAAAAAACTGATGGGGAGAGTCTTTCAGGGGCTGCTGATGCTACATTTTTTTTTAATTGGCTGATATTTAGAACAAGGGGGGCACCTGAAGGGTTAAAAACAAAATTTGTAAAGATGTCCGCGGATCGACTGCTTTCTCTTAGTCTCTTTTTTCTGATTTATCTTTTAGGTTATGGTCTGGAAACATCCTATTGAAAGGGATCAAATCTTCATCAAAGGAAATGCTTTGCTGAATACAATTTTCTTATCCTAAATTCTGGGTTTGGTCATGGATTGGCTGAACTAAGTCAGTTTTATGGGGCATCCAACCTTAGGTCCTTCCCCCGCCCCCCAATCATGACTGAGTTTTTATGAGTGAACTACTCCATCTTTAGCCAAGGAAAATGGGGGGAGTTATGACTCAGAGTTGGAGGTGGGGATTGTTGCATTTAGTTGGGGTGGGGCTGGCTTACCATATACATCCTTGCTTGAGCTTCCCACCTTCCACTGTATGTGTCGTGGTACAAGTAGGATTTATCCTGTGTTCATTTTTAACCGAGACATTGATATGATAGATGTCAGACAGGGAAATCCTGATGTGTGGAATTAGCCAAGGAAGTGCTTGAGACCCGATTCCACATTTTTAAACTTCTTTGCCAACTTCAAATGTGAAAGAATTGAGAGCCTGAAGAAAGGCATCTATGAGAAGTTTCTAAAGAGAGCTATTATACTGTGAGTCCCCCAGTCCTACCCAAACACACAGGGACACACAGAGGGGAAGTTGGCCTCCAACCCCACCCTTAGTGAGCAAGGAGACTCCTCAGAGACCTTGGTCTGGTGCCTGAGTCAACCTGAGAAAGTTTACGAGGTCTGTGAGCGGAATGGACCTGAATACTTTGAGATGGTCCAGCACACTCAGGTTTATCAGGTCAAAGGATATGTAAGGGTTTTCTGTGGCCACATGACAGCCATGTTGGAGAAGGACATGGCAGAGAAGCCCAAGTGAGCCAGAGAAGTTTAAAGTCTTCTCGTAGAGGAACTTCCAAAGGATAGGACCTCTTTTTGGACAACTGGAAAACCAGGAACCAAGGGTAGTGTGGTAACTGCAGAAACAGATTTCACCCCCATTAGGAGAGGGTCTTCTGATGGACACGGGAAAGTGCCCAAGGAGGAAGGAGCCCGCTTAAAACCTCCATCGAGCCCAAGGAGTGTTCCTTCCCCATTTCTCCTCACTTCCCAGACCTGAAGGGCTACAACTGCCGTGAGCAAGAGTGGCAGCAGCAGAGCCAGAGAGAGAGGTCACAGCTGACCAACCTCTCTTCCTAATGAGTGTCTGGGGCGGATCCAGTCCTTAGAAGACAATGAAGTAATTTTACTTTGTATGCTCTGGGTTCTAAGGTCAAGTTATTCTTGATGCAATTTGGGTCCTAATTTTGAGCACTTTGTTTTGATTCTGTGCCTTGTTTTTAAAACCCACCTTATTTTGTCAGAGATATTAATTATAGGACTTCAGGATGTGTATAGGACTTCATATGTATCATGTTTGTTTTGATCCCTAATTTTCTTAATAATCTGGTGGTTTCTTTGGTTGTTGGTTTTTTTAAAAAGATTTATTTGTTTAGAGAGAGCCAGTGAGTGTAAGAGCAAGCAAGCAGGGGCAGGGAAGGGGAGGGAGAGGGAGAGAGGGTCTCAAGCAGATTCCATGCTGAGTACAGAGCGCAATGGGGGACTGGATCCCATGACCCTGAGATCACGACCTAAGTGAAAACAAGAGTCAGACGCCCAACCTACTGTGCCACCCAAGGGCCCTGGTTGGTTCTTTATTAAGGGTAAGACACGAAGAAGCTGATGGTAATCCCATGGGGCAGGAGCTGGGCTTGCACATGATGAGAAAATTGAGGCTCTGACAAACTTTTCACCTTGGAGAGTCACCAGCACTCAACTCCTCTAGGACTTTTCCCTCGGGTTGCAGTTTTCTTAGAATGGCTCAGCAGTAGTTCTCACGTTATAGCTGTGTCAGAATCATTTGGAAGGCCTGCTAAAACAGAGGGCTGAGCCTCATCCCCCACCCAAGTTCGTGATTCACTAGGTCGGGAGAGAGACTGAGGAGCATTTGTGTTTTTATCAAGTTCTCAGGTGATGCAGGTGCTGTTGGTCTGGGGATCACACCAAAAATCACCGCCCAAAGGGCAGAATTTCTCAGCCCTGGCACTCTTGACATTTTGTGCCAGATACTTCTCTGTGGCGCAAGGGTGTTCTGAGTATTTGTAGGATCCCTGGCTTCTACCCCCTAGATGCCAGCATCAAACATGTCTCAAAACATTGCCAAACCACTGATGACCCTAAGGCGTCCTTCTGTCTCCCGCCCGGAAAATCAAAGCCTCGCTGTAAGCAATCTGGGAGGCCATGGGGTTCTTGGGGGGCAATGGGGCCCTCGAGAGTCTGACCATTCCGTGGGGAGAGTCTATTTAACGCCCTTATTTTCAGCATTGCCTCTCACCAGTCTGACCCCACTCCACATCTGCACCTGTAAATCTCTCTAAAGATCGATCTCTTCAAAAGGGGAGAAGCAGGCCGGGGTCCTGGGGAGGGAACCTGGAGTCTGACCCACCTTCGCATGAACTTCCGACCTACCGTCCAGGGTGCAGCTTTGCGCTGAAGTTCTGCCTTCAGAAATGGCCTCTGTCCCTAGAATTGGAGGCTTTCTGAGGTTTGGCAGAGCTAAGCAGCTTCCTGTCCTTCAAGCCCATGGGTCCCTTTTCTCCTTTTTCTCCGGTCTGCTGAATAGGTTACTATTCACCCGTCTGCTTTCCCGAGGGCAAAGGTTTTGTTGACATCTTTCATCTGCTGTTATCTCTTCGCCCGTTCTCTTTGTTCTCGTGGCTCTGTGCCCTTTCATACATTTATTTCCAATCTGGAATATTACAGAGCCGCCACGATAGCATGTGTGTTTAATTTGCTGTGTATCACCAGAATTCCCAGCGGTGTTTTGGAAGTTAGGTTTCAGTAAGTGGGAGAATAGAAAGGGCATAAGAGTAAGTGAGTTGGGGGAGGTGTTATTAATAATTTTGGCTAAAAATGAAGAAAAGAAATGTGAAGGTGTAAGATACATTCTATTCATATTTCATTTTTTTTTTGCCTAAAGCCCTGATTGTTACACTTTGTTATCACCCATCCAATAAAAACAACATTAGTGGTAGAAAATATGGACCTTAAGAGACTCTGAAATATTAAGCAAGAAAATATTTATTAAAACCTTTTATAAATGTCACATATGTACCTATGTTAGGTTATGACTCTTCACTTAAAAATATAAAGATAATAGGCCTTCATTTTACCCATAAAATCAAAGCAATATATTCTTAAGTAGACTGGATCTCCACTTTGAAATAACACTGGCACTAAACCAAATAGCTTAGAAGTGAGAATTAAACCCCTTGAAGCATTTAGAGGTGGGTTTTGTTGTTGTTGTTTATTGTTGTTATTAATATTCTAGTCAGTGGAACCACTTGGCTGCTTCCCCACGTACTATCAATCTGAAATCGGAACGCAATCCGAAGGTGTGATTTAGGTATTAGGGAGACTTGCTCATGTGTAACTTTTCTTATTCTTGAGAGAGAGCCCAGCTCGTGCCTTTTGGGGATCAGGTGGGATTTAGCCATAAGTAACCAAAGGGGATATTGAATTTAAATTCAGTAATTAACAAAATGACAAGTGAAAATTCTTCATGAATAAATATCTGGCTCTGGGAAAATTCCCAGATCCCTCAGGAGTAAAGCTCTCTCAGTAGGGGAATTGTAAAAATATCACAGTTGAAATGGACTCCATGTCCTACGAATCAAACTTTTACTTGGCATTTGACTTCTTTTTGAGCTTTCTACAGGTATCGCCACATGTGACAAAAGGCCCTCCAGCTGCTTCTAGAAATGATCAGTGTTTTTTGAATACTAGCACTTTGAAAAATTTTGGTTAGCACATGTTCATTAAATATAAACTCATATTTCCATTGCTTTATGACTGACTTGAATCCCAGTATATAGACGGACCACAAGATTTCTGCTAAAATTGTGTAGTATCTGATGTTTCAAGCTAACAAGCTCTGAGAAACAATACGGCGTTCTCGCCCTTAATTTTCACACCTGTTGACTTACAATGGCGTCTTGTGCAACCGGAATGCGCTAAGATGGGAAGTCAATGGAAAATGTGGGAGGAGGAAAAAGAGATCATAGACATGTTGAAGTATGTCAAAAGTATATATCCACGTCTAGATCTTGATTTATTAGACTATATAGAATCTATATTCTCTATAAATATAAATATAAATACAATATATGTAAGAATAATACATACATATATATATCAAAAAGGAATCAAAACAAATATGGTTTAGAGTGTCCATGAAAACTTGGAAATGAAGAAGGTATACATGAGAATAATTTGTCATAAGAGGCAGTGAAGTATGGTGCCATAATCACTAGATTAGACGTTTGGAGATCCAGTTATGTGACCTCAAATGTAAATCATCTGGCTTCTCTAAAATTACATTTTTTTCATCTGTGAAGTGAAGATAACATCTGTCTTAGCTCTCAAGAGGTTTATGAGAATTGACTGAGATAATATATGTGAAATCACTTAGAAGTTATATGTATTATATGAGTGTAAGGTCTTAACAAAAACAGAATCATAGAAAACTAGACCTAACGATGTCCGCGGGAGGTTGTTTGGTTCGTTTGCCTGCCTACGCCTCTCGGGAGGGTAACTTACCTGTATGTGCCTTTGACATATTTTATGATATTTCAATTTTCTCCAAATGTTTAAAAATTAAATCTATTAAAATAAGGCATAGCATTTTTTTAGTATGAAATAATTTTGAAAATAATTTAAAATTATTTCCAAGTAACCATCTATCACGTAAATGGGATTCTTTTTACACAGATGATATTACTTTTGATTATATTGAATCTTTCCAAGAATATGACATATGGATCTGTTTGTTTAGCTATTTAAAAATACCTTTCAATAACATTTTTTAAAAAAGATTTTATTTATTTATTTGACAGAGACAGCCAGTGAGAGAGGGAACACAAGCAGGGGGAGTGGGAGAGGAAGAAGCAGGCTCATAGCAGAGGAGCCTGATGTGGGGCTCGATCCCATAACGCCGGGATCACGCCCTGAGCCGAAGGCAGACGCTTAACCGCTGTGCCACCCAGGCGCCCATTTCAATAACATTTTATAATTTATCTACAAAGTACTTGTACATTTTATGATTTTTTTTGTTGCTACCATGAATAATAAAACTGCCTTTTCTGTTTGTTGCTGTTGTAAAGAAATGAAATTGATTTACTCACATAAGATGAACTCCTCGAAGTAGGGTCCCCTGATAGACTTTGGGGGGACTTCGTGGCTTCACTGAAAGTACACGTGAGAGTGTGTGTCTATGTGCTAAGGGGCGATTTTCCAGGAGGAATATACATCCCGGAAGAGTGTGCTGTAGGTAGTCTGTGCCCCTCCACAAGGAAGGAGGAGATGTCTTGTTCTGGGGGGGGGGCAGGGAAGAAGTTAAAATTTGGAAATTATAATTTACGTTCACTGAGGGCTCAGTACATCCAGGTACTGTGATAACAGTTTTGGTTCATGCCCATGACAACCTCGTGAGAGAGGAGAAGATGCACGGCACCTTTCAGGAAATGCTTGAGTCCAAGTATATGTCATATTAAGGTGCGTACGTTGGGGCCAGAATTTTTACGTTTTTAGAAAGGTAAGTTGATGCCTTTACCATACATTAAACAACACATCCAAGTGGTTCTGAGAGATTGCCTCATAATCGTAGAGGCATAAATAAAAGTGTTAAAAAGATTCCCATTAGTTTATTCCATACAAGTCAGATTTTGATGCCAAACAAGCTATGAAAAAGCATTTTCTTTTCCTGGCTTTTAGGATTTGGGAATTGCAGAAAAAGGATTGTAAACCTGTAGTATTAGCATCCTCATTTCATAAATGAGAAAATGGCTTCAGGATGTTAGCAATAGCCGTGGTTTGCACAGCCAGCAGGTGACCAACCTGACTGAAATTCCAGTCTTCTGAGTCCTGGTCTATGATATTTTAAGAATTCCAGGCAGATGGACGATGAGAAATCCTAAAAGACACAATTTGGTCTTGGTTCACAGCTACTACCAACCATCCTCCTTATTGTTCTTACTGTTTCTGTGAGTTGTCATTTTCCCTAGCAACCGTAAGCAACTAGGTGACAAGAGAGTGGGAGAAGGAAGAGAGTGGCAGAATCCAACCCATTCCTAGAATCCTGAAATGCTGTTGGGAAAGGTGACTGTCCAGATTTAGATGAGTTGGTGGCCAGTCCATAAGATCTTCCCAAGAAGAATTAGAAGTTCACAGAATATTCATAAAAATATTTCTTGAAGACCTACTATGTGTTAGGTACTATTCCAGGCACTGGTGATGCAATGATGTGTATGAAAGTCTCTACTGTGATACTATACAAGTAACCACATACCCACAGTACACTTGACACCTTCACATAGAATTTGGAAAGAAGTCCAGACTGCAAAATGGGGTCCCCTTAGCAAATAATAGTCTCACAGATGTGCGGATCTCAATTCAAGGAGAGGTGCTTTCGCAGGAAACCAGAAGGATGAGAAATTCCTTAAGCTACTGTGTTCCATTTTTCCTATGATCAGGCAATCAAGGTATTAATTCGTCAGGCTCTCAAAATATTTGGAAAGAAATAAGGAGGGAAGAGTACTTCTTTGGTCAAGAGGGGCCACAAGGGCACAATGAGACTCACTGAAAAAAACTCATCAGCGAGGATTCCACTGAATCATCAGCAAGGCAAAGCCAGAGGGGGTCCAAGTGGGCCAGGCAAGGGTAGAAGTGGAGGAGATACACAGCTGGGGACAGGGGACAGAGGCCGGGCCCTTCTGAAGCTTGAGTCACAGCATCAGCAATCAAGAGCAGACTGAGAGAAAGAGACTGACCCCCAGTGGGGTTCCTTTCCTGCCCAAGGCCAGACTACAGGTTGAGACAGCATGGCTGGAGTGGAAGACTGGGAGCCAGGCATTTGCTCATGGACTTTCAGAACAGTAAAAGCAGACAGAACATATAACATGGTACAAGAAGATCCCACGAAACCGTGAGGACAGATGGGTCAGCTGAACTGGAAAGTGTCCAGAGTACATTATGGGATAAATGATTTTGTGAACGAGCTGGAAACTTAACAACTACTCATAATATCCTTTCTATATTAAAATGAGTTGTGTATTCCAAGCCACCAATGTAAAAACAGAAATTTTAAAGAGTTATAGGCTGGAGACACTTGAATTACAATTTCGGTCCGTCGTGGAGGCTGCTGCCGAGACCCACTAGGTGGCAGTGTGGTAGTGATTTGCTGGTAAACACAGACCAGAATAGAGCTGAATCGCAAGCTCTTAGTTTTTTCTGACACTTAGAAGTTCACTGGGTGTTGTACGCAACTACTGAAGCATCGAACTTTGCATCGGAATCCAGGGATATACTGTATGGTGACTAACATAATATAATAATAATTTTAAAAATTCAAAAAAAAAAGTTCACAATAGAACTTTCACATTCGTGAAATAATGGATGGGAAGTCCAACAATGAGTACCATGTGAGCAGCCATTGACATATAAAATAGAGCTGTTTTATGAGTAGTTAACAATGGAGCATTTTATAAAAAGTCAAAATAGCAGTGTCCTCTATGTTCTTAAATGATTCTTCTGATAAGTGAATGTTAGACATACATAAAATATAGAAAGGTGATAGAAGACGACAATGGATGCCTCTCTCCCAGCCGTTACAAAAGCCAGGCTCCCTAGCTGGATCTAGCAAGCTTCAAGGGGTTTCTGTCCCAGACTTTACTTCCTCTTTACCAATCCAAGCTCCCTGCTGCATTTGGAGATGCCGTTGGAGACCAATCCCTGACAAGTCACCTCGTATGACCACCTTACTTCATTCTTTTCATTCGTATTTCCCCCAAATTATGTACAAAGCACACTAACATTTTGCATTGTAAAATTTTCCTGTTCTTTCTTGTTTCTTGGATCATCACTTAATAGCTGTGTGATGTATGACACATCACGTAACCCCTCTGTGCTTCATTTTCTTTATCTGTAAAAGGGAATGATGATAGTATTCACCTCTTAAGGTTATTGCAGGACTGACATGAGTTGATATAAGAAGTGCTTAGACTGATGGGTCACACAGTAAACACCATGTAACAGTTTGCTCCCAACCAGAAAGTAAGGTGAAAAGGAAAAAAACTGCATTCTGGTTCCCTATTATTGGTGCCTTTTAAGTGCTGGCTATATAGCATATAAGCTCAATAAATATTCAAATCAATGAATAAATATTTAAATCAATGAATAAATAAATGAATGGCTAAAATACGACTGTGCACCGAGATGCACAGGCATGACTTAATAAATACAATCCAGTCCTTAACATTTAGAATATTACTTTTCTTAAAGATTTCATTTTTAAGTCATCTCTACATCCAGCCTGGGGCTCAAACTCACAACCCTGAGATCAAGATTCGTCGCACGCTCCACCCACTGAGCCAGCCCGGCGCCCCTGGAACATTTAAAGAACGTATTTGTGCCTGACTAAAGATAGAACACTTCATAAATAAGCCTTTAAACTAGTTCTTTACATTTTAGATTGATCAAATGTTATTAAATATCAGGATAATAGTTAAGAAAGATTAGCCAAATCCCAAAATATTAATTTTTTAAAAGATTTTATTAATTTGAGAAAGAGCGAGCACACAAGCAGGGGGAGTGGCAGGCATAAGGAGAAGTGGGCTCCCCACTAAGCAAGACACCTGAAGTGGGACTTGATCCCACGCCACGACCCTGGGATCATGACCTGAGCCGACGGCAGACGCTTAACTGACTGAGCCACCCAGGGGCACCCCCCTCCAAATATTGATTTAAAATAGTAGACATTTTCAGTTAAAAGTTACCTTTGAGATAAATAGTAATCCGCTTATTTTTGGTCTAGAAACCAGGCCTTTAAGTTCAGTGCTTTTTTTTAAATTTTTTTTTTAATATTTTGCTTCCCCAGTTTGGCAGAAGCCATTAGTATGAGCACATTAAGTGTGGTTGATTTTGCTGTTAAAAACGTATGTGAGGGGGGCGCCTGGGTGGCACAGCGGTTAAGAATCTGCCTTCGGCTCAGGGCGTGATCCCGGCATTCTGGGATCGAGCCCCACGTCAGGCTCCTCCGCTATGAGCCTGCTTCTTCCTCTCCCCTCCCCCTGCTTGTGTTCCCTCTCTCGCTGGCTGTCTCTATCTCTGTCAAATAAATAAATCTTTAAAAAAAAAAAAAGTATGTGAGGAATATTCTTGATATTCTATGTTTTTGTATGGTTGTATACATTTATATAATATTGAAACATAATTTTTGGAACTGGCTTCTTTACCATCAAAATATTAAAAAGTGTTCTTAGATCTGTACTTAGCCTTTTTCAAATTATGAAGCACTTACTTAGCTGTTTGCACCAATTTGCTGCGTGCTTTCTTCCCCTTTGACACTGTTTCTCTTTCCTTGAAAAAACTAGATTAAAACTCTACTTATCAGAATTAGGCTCAGAGTAGAACAAATCATCTCTTAAATATATCAAGTAAAATTTTAAACTCAAAAGATCCGAACATTATTCTTGAAAATAGCTGCAACGAAAATAACATATATTACATTTTGGAGAAAGTTCTGTGGAACAGGAAAATGTTAATTCATGCACAAAACTCGCCCAGACGCAATCACCTAGTAGGGTCTACGTGCAGCCTGCCCACAAAAACGAATCTGGGAACTTCCCATGCAAGCTTGCCAAGGAGTGAGGGGGTCCTGTTGGTTTGTTCTTGTTTTAAATGATAATCTTGCCATTTTAAAATTAAATATATTTTTATTGCCATAAATACCAGTGTAACCTTAAGTGAGATCGCAGGTACCATTCAGCCACAGAGACTGTATGCATTCAAAAACAAGCCTTGTGCAAGGCTTTTGTTTGGCAGAAATCTCATTGCTGTTCAAGTTAGGATCTCTGTATTTCTTTGCACTTTTGGCGCAGTCCAGTACTGAGATTATTCTTTAAATATCACGGTTTGAGTGGGTTTGACAACATGGGGGACATTTGTGATCTTGGCATGAGTAGATTGAGTGAAAATTTGGAGCCAAGTGTGCTGCAAAGAAACTGGGGGATAAGAAAACGTAGGCTTGGAAGGATGGACGTGTTTTTATAAAGAAGTTTTGCTGGGAAAGGGAAGGAGAATTAGCTGAGGGGCGCCTGAGGTCATGGGAGGCTGTCCGTGGTTGTTGTAGGTGGAGAGAGGTACTGCAGCAAAGTTGCAAACTGGTACAAGGGAAACATCTTGGTGTGCTCCAGGGGAAAGGCTGCAGACACAGAGGGACTGCTACAATTTTCCCACCATAACAAGAGAGAGAAGAAAGTCAAGGTCAGATATAAGCAGCTGGTGGATTTAGTGATTGGAATATAATCATCGTGTTTATTTCCTTGATAAAGTCCAGGACAGCCGCAGTTGATGTATTAGGTTTATAACCTGGATCAGGTTTTCAGCATTTAAACGCATTTTAATGTATCTTTGATACATGCAAGAGCGTGTTTGTCACGCATGTGTTAGTGATGAAGTATACATAATAAAGGAAAGTCCTGGGCTCCTCCCACCCACTTAAAAGCTACATTTTAGAACTTGACCACAACCACTCGCATGCTTCGGTACTCCTTCCTGATCCTGTTGCTCCCTTTCATTCCCAGAAGTAACCAAGATTTTGAAATGTGGGTCTTAACGTGAGTAGCAACTTGCCATCTAGTGCATGCTAGTGCCTTCCTGCATGACTGTCTCGTGAGTGACAACTAGCAGTTATATTGTTAAATAGACTTGGATCAATGAGCAATTCTAATGGATGCTGCATCTGATTTAATACAGAATTTTGAGTAGCTCATATTTAATTCCTTTAAAATTACACCATGAAAAAGGGGCCTTACAAGAGATGATAAACAATAGGAAGATGGGTTTGAATAAAGCTTCCATACGCACTTGACTCATGTTTGAGTCACATCCAATGCTTTAGAGCAGGTGCGATTCAGTCTATAAACGCTGCTGGCAGGAAATACCACATTTATTTATTATTTTAAATCCATATAAAATCTGCTTGAAGCTCCCATGCTGTCAGACAGGTGAGAAATTCAGTCTTAGTCATTAAGGCTGCAGAAGAATCGAGAAGGTGGTGCTGAAATTGGGGAAGACTGTTGCATCTGTGGCTCATCATGGTCATCTCATCCCCATGCTTTACGCCCGTGCCCTCTGCTGCAATGCCACATGGAGGCTGGGCGCCTATGCTCGAGACCCAGCCTTGGTGGGGCCAGAGGACAGCCAGACCCCTGTGCAGAACTGCCGTTTTTCTGGGGCTCTGCCCTGGAGCCATGCTCAGAATCCTGCACATAGAACTCCATTCTTTTCCTTCTCGGGTGCCATCTTTCCATCTCCCTGTGTTGACCTCAAAGGCACTACCTCCTCTCGCCTCTACCCCTGCTGCACTTATCCAAGTAACATCAAGGAGTTAGGCTTTCACAAAAAAGCAGGAAAATTCTCTGCTATTTCACGTGGCTTCTGCTTCTCATTCTGCCACGATTATCCTGAGTTGAAGGAGCACTGCCCTGAGCCCCGCTTGAAATTGGCAGTGGGAAGAGAGGGGAAGAGGGAAACACAGTTAAACAAATTACTATCTCAGCGAATAATCCTGTAACATTTCTATATAATGCATGGGCTTTTTATTAAAGAAATTAAAAAGAAAAAAGAAAAAAAAAAAGAAAAACTGTGGCCTACATGGTATTGAATTTTGACCTTGTGTGACTATTGAGAAAATGGGGATACCCTAGCTATCTCCCTCATTTTATGGCTAAGGCAACTGAGTTCCAGAGACAACACAGTATAGTAGAGACATAAAGGCTTTGCAATTAGCAGAATGAATTAGCTCCCCAATTCTGTGCCTTATTAATTCAGTGATCTTGGGCAAGTTCTATAGTCTCTCTGAGAGTCAGCGTCTTCATGACACCTACCTTACAGGGTTGTCAGGAGATTGAAAGTGCTGACATGCATACGTGGGATCTTACACAGAACTGGTCCTTCAAGGCCTTCAACACCGCTAGTCTCGTCGCCCTGGCTCACAGCCATTTATGCAGGATGCGCAGATCCAGGAGGAAATCCCTGGTTCTCCTACTTCCCGTGCACTTCCTTTCACTTTGCACTATCAGTGTGGTCCTCTGAGAAAGGCAGTGAGACCTGGAGAACCAGGCCCTATTAACAGGAGACCAACCTGTCACCAGCAGATGGGTGGCGTGCACGCTCAGTGGGAAAAGGACACGGCATTTATCAATCACTCCTTTTCATTTAAAAGGTTCATAATATTTGCAAAAACATTTGGCAGCACCAATCGCCTTTGTCTCTGAGCTGCAGGGGACGGGCCAAGGCCTGACAGTAGCAAAGAGTGAGGCGCCCAGCTGCTCGTTTTCTCAAGCTGTCTTTCCCATTCCCAAAGCCAAGCCAAGCGGTCAGCAGGCTGTCAATTAGCAGCATTTGTCATGCTCCAGGGTAAATGGAAGCGAGGCCAAGGTTGCGAATTCTCTCCCCTTATGAGTGGGTGCGCTCCGGAAAGGGAAAACAACGTGCCAAGACTGAAGAGTCCAGCCCTGACCCGGACCAAGGAACTCTCTGCCATGTATGACCTGTCACCAGGACGGGGACATCGGGGAACGTGAAGACTCAGCTTAAGCTGGTCACCACCGAGGAGCTAATCCCATTAGTGAATCTTCCTGACTGAGGACCACCTGTCTCCTGCTAAGTGAAGAACAATGTACTCACTCTTACTATGTGTTTTAGACTTAAGCAAATTGGATCCATAATTATTAATTCATTTATTCACTCAACCAACCTTATCAAACCTGAGGTTTTCTTTTTTTTCTCCTAATATTTTATTTGTTTATTTTAGAGAGAGAGTGTGAGTGGGGGAAGGGTAGAGGGAGAGACTCTCAAGGAGACTCCATGCTGAGCACGGAGCCTGACGCAGGACTTGATCCCACGACCCTGAGATCGAAACCAAGAGTTGGACCCTTAAACGACTGAGCCACTCAGGCGCCCCAAACCTGAGGTTTTCTAAATCAACGTTCTCAAACACGAACTCTGTGTCAGTGGATTTCTATGCATTAGCTATTCAAATGAAAGCTAACATTTATTAAAACAATGCATTAAGCACTTTACATGAGCTATCTTTTTCATTATCAAAAAACACTTATGAGATCTTTTCTGGCATCCTGCTTTACAGACAAGGAAAACGAGGTTCAGGTTGCTAGGCACATGCAGTGGTAGAGCTGGGATTTGAATCCTGATTTGCCTGTGTTTAATCATTGTATGACACTGCGTTCTAGGGTCCAACCTAGTGCATGCCACTATCTCTGGGAAATTTTCCTTCTAAAAAAGGAAGAAGGAATACTAATGACAATTATAGAGGATAGACCTGGTAAGTGGAAGTGACATGTGTGATAACTGATTCTGTTTGTGTATTTACCACAGGTAAAATGGGCATCTCATAGTGATTTCGATTCAGAAATATTCAGAGAAAAAACTCACCATATTTTCACATCCTAAAGTAGCAGTCTTAAGCGAGCACTTAATATAATAGAGTCATTCCCTGCCTGGAAATGAAGTAAGCAATCTTGCTATAGTAGGTAGTGTTCTGTAAGTGCTCTAAAATGCAGGTGTATGGACTCCTAAGCTGGAAATCTCATTATCTAAAATGCTGGTCATAGCACCTAAAACTCCAGCTATTCGCATTAATATCGGGGGAGCACCTGCCATCACTCTTCTTCACATCTGTAGATGGGCCCCAAACGCCTGACAAAGTCTTTGACGATTCTCTGGTTCCCTGTGCCAAGAGGAAAAGTTAACTGCTGTAAGTTGTGACCCTTTGAGGGGGAGTAGCACTTCCTTGTACGTGTCAGAATCTGGATATGTAATATGCCCTTTCCCAAATCTCCACCCCTCCACGCAAGATGTGGAATTGGCACCTTACTACCCAATCTGGCGATGAACTTTGCACAGGACTGGTTTCTAGCCACTTCGTAAGCGCCCCTCAGGCAGTGTTTGTACTCACGAGGGTTTATATAAAGTGCTGTGACTCAGCTATAAAGCACTGAATGTGTTAGCATCAGACCTTCGCTAGACCATCAGATGCTTACCCGCCGAGAGAGTAAGTCCAGCCTGAAGCAGACCACAAGTTGGGGAGTGTTAGTTTTCAGTGCTACCAGCATTCACCATCTGCTGCTTGCACTGAAGACACTTGGGCTCCTTAATCCACAATCACACTTTCTCCTTTCCAAACTCTTCTTTCAAAAAGTAGGACTTCTAAGAATTAATTTCCGCTGTTACTTCTGTAACAGGTGGTCGGGTGTAGAAGAAAGAACGTCGGTAGTCCGGACACGAGTTCTGAGTCAATGTAAGATGTTGGTCTTTCCAATTCAAATGTCTTATATAAATTTCTAAGTCGATTTCTCTCAGTTTATATGATCAAGTTTGTCCTCCTCATGTAGACCCTCAAAAGTCAGAGGATTCTTAAGATTGTGAAAATTTGCCCGTAGGGCTCGCTACATGATATGCAGAGGAGATATTTTGCACATATAGTCTTATCCTCCACAACACTCTCTAGGGACCATGACTTCTACTTTAGTATGTACCCAATCTATAACGCAGAGGTGGTTACATGATATGTGCTCAGTAATACTGTATTTGTTTTCTATTGCTGCTATATTGGTGGTTTAAACAATACAAATTTATTCTTAAAATTCCGGAGTTCAGGGGGCATTTGGGTGGCTCAGTCAGTTGAATGTCTGACTCTTGATTTCAGCTCAGGTCTTGATCTCAGGGCTGTGAGTTCGAACCCTGTGTTGGGCTCCATGCTGAGCTGAGTGTGGAGCCCTCTTAAAAAAAAAAAAAAAAAAAAGGAAGTCGGAAGTCCAAAGTGTGTCCCCTGGACTGAAGTCAAGGTGTTGTCAGGGCTGGTTCCTTCTGGAGGCTCTAAAGGAAAATCACTATCCTTGCTTTTTCCGACATATCTCGGCTTTGTTGCCCCTTTCCTCCATCTTCAAAATCAACAGCATAGCATCTTCAAATTTCTCCCTGACTCTGACTCTCCTGCCTTTCTCTTTCACTTATAAGGACTCTGGTGATCATATTATGCCCACCTGGGTGGTCCAGGGTAATCGCCCCACGTCAAAGTCAGCCAATTAGCAACCTTAATTCCATCAACAATTTAACTCGTTGTTGTTAAGTAATATAATATATTCACCCTTCTGGATGTTTGGGGCATGGACATCTTTGGGTAGCTGTTTCTCTGCATTCCACAAACACTAATCAATTAAATAAACACAAAAAGGGTTAAAGTAAAATCAGAATGGATTCTCAAAAATCTTGTCTTTTAATTCCACAAAAACTTTCTGGATTCTAAAGGAAGAAAATACTGGATCTAATCCAAGATCCAATTTGATATTCTGATCATTCTTATATTTATATCATTTTGAGATTTTTTTTTTTTTTTTTTGCAGATGCCTTAGTGTAAGGTTTTCTGCTATTGTAGTCAACCATCTGGCATCCTTTATGATAAAGTTCAAGGTTAACACTTCTTCAAATTGTGTCTCTTCTTGAACCTTTTTTCCCCCTGATGATGTTTAATTTCCCTGATGCAGTCAGACTGCCAGACAAGGTGTGTCATCTTTGAGTGAAATCTGTCTGGAAGAAAAATATGATGTTAGAAGTATTAAAATGTTTCCAATACATTTGGGCCATATAAGGTTTTTAGGTGCCTCTAATAATTGAGCCTTATTGATGTTAGGTTCCACAAACTCTCAGCATTAATGTTCATTTATAGTTTGACAATTTGCTGTCAAGAAAGCAAGCAAACAAGGAAGCTACATAATAATAACCAATATGGACTATCATTTTATCTTCCTTTAACACAACACATGACATCAGAATTCTTCAGCTAATTGACAAGTGAGACCATTCTATGGACAATATAAAATGGTCAAACATTAATGAATTTTAAGTAAGTAAAGATACAGTAGGAAGACCTAGTTTTACTTTTTTTTTTAAGAGATAGTGGGGGGAGGGGCAGAGGGAAGAGAGAGAATCTCAAGCAGACTCCCCCACTGAACACGGAGCCTGACACAGGACTCCATCTCACGACCCTGAGACCATGACCTGAGCGGAAACCAAGAGTTGGACGCTCAACTGACGGAGCCACCCAGGTGCCCCTACTTTTTGTTTTCAAATCAGGTTTCAGTGGTTTGTTGTTTTCTCTCGCTTGAGAACCTACAGAGATTTGTTGAATGAGAAATGGAATAGAATCAGGCTTAACTTCTCTCCAAATTAAATGAAGCCCACACTGGTTGGGGGAAGCCCACTCTGACTAAACACTCCAATAACATTTCAGTTACACACAGGAGGATGAGGATATGTCAGGGTGACACAGTCCATGGCACACATGACAGGGGTGTATTATAGTGACAACCTGGTGTCCATGCAGATGGACTTTCAACTGTTCGTGAGCAAAGCCCTGGAGGGCATCTTGGGATTGGCGTACTACAAGTGGTGTCCATGGCAGCCCTTGTGAGTGGGACGTTTGTTATGGTAGCAGGTTGTTAGGCACATGGAAACACGCTCTTTGAAAGCCTTCCAGGAAATAAATGGCCAAAGGATGACATTTCACTCTATCTTCTCTACTTTCTCTAACCCTGATAACTGGATGACCCAAACACATTTGCAAATTCAGTTCAATAAATTTCAGATATTCATAAACAATTCCTGTTATCCTACCAATAGACTAAACTTGGCAGGGAAATTAAGAGTTCCTACAAACCCAAACCACAGACATGTCTCTTGACTTAACGTGAAACATTGACCTGGTCTTTGGACAGGGATTGTTAACCTCAGGCTTATGAATAATTGGAGGGTCCAAAAGGATATCAGGCCAATAATGAATTCTCTACAAGCATAGGGAAATTTTGTGGATATGATGGCATTAGGCTTTTTCTGGGATGAGGAACCATAACTTTCACGAGATTCTCAAATGACCTTGTATCTAAAATATAATAACAAAGAAAACAAAATGGCTCAGGACCAGAAATTTAGAATATTCCCCCCTCCAGATGTTGCTTACAAACCTCAGAAAAAAAATGTTTCAAGTTCATGATGAGATGTTTTTTGGCTACCGTGAATAAACTGAGCAGCGGCTTTGGAAAATTAATGTGAAAACATAAAAATATAATTGCTAAGCAACCTGTGCATTAAGCATCATTTTCAATTAATTTTAGCCAAGAATTGGGCTATTAATTTTAATATCTTACAATCACATTTATAATTAAAGTTAATCACTTTAGAACTCACTTTAGAGGCTCTCCAAACCATGGCATGTTTTTGTTTATTCAAGAATTTCTCTCCTTTTAAAATTATGAGACACCATATTGTCTTGACAGACTTCCAGAATACTGGAAATGTACAAATCCTTTTCTTTAATGATAGCTTAAAAGGTGAGACAAAAAGAAACAAAAAAAGAAAATTATTTAACCCCATATTCAATATATAGTAAGTTTCATATGAAATTCAATATTTTAATTCATTTTAACTATTTTGGATCTATGGTAAGAACCTAAATCGCTTCCTTGAAAGATAGCAGTAACAAATATTCTTAAAATTTCATAAAATTATCAAAGGCTTTATCTATAGCATATAAAAGAAAATGTTGACCATGTTTTGATATGTAAGCACGTGGCTGGTGAACCTAGAAAATTCAGACCATCCTGGGGGGCCTTGATTCAAAACTATTAGGAACAAAACTTGACTTTTCTAGAATGGAGTTAAGTCAGTAATTTTGGGAAACTTCTGGAAAAAAAACTTAACTTTTTGGAGATGATGATGAAATTTGATTACTTCTATGATTATTGTTATTGATTTTTTAATGTACTTTTGGGTTTTTGGGGTAATTTTATATTGAATCTGGTATAGAATGCAATTTCAGGGATGCATTATCAATAGCTCTCAGAATTCTTTTTCAAATAGCCTTTTTAACTTAGAAAAGATTTCATTTCACTGAAAGCTCAGGCCTTCTCCCTGAGGTCCCTTAGGTCAGCCCTAAATCTCCGCAACTCGGGATCCGAAGTGAACTACTGATATGGTAAGTCATCACCAAGAGAATGGAAAGGATGTTTTATAGTCACACAGAACTTTGTCTGAAACTTCTGGTCAGCACAAAAATAACATTCCGATGGATGGGTAAAGAAACAATTAAATAATAAAAAGCATGTCTCTGTGGTACTGCGGCAAAATGAAATGTATCCCACAGCCCCAGTTCTTACATTGCTCGCCTTTTCCTCTCCTCAGGGTCAGACAATGAGTACTTAGTCCCAAGAGCAGAGGACAGGGGGTGCAGTGTAAGCTGGGCAGGTTAGAGGCTAGGAGTACTGAGAAGTGGCTGTAAACTGGACATGACAGGACAGAACGTGCTGGTGGAGGAGAAATCACTGACGCAGAGTCAAGGGCAGCTCTTCCACCCCAGTGGATGCCCTGAGAGAGCAGGGAAGGCCAGGGACCCCCACGGCAGCAGGCAACCCTCAGGGAGGAAAACCTTTCTGGGTTTGTTTTCTTCCTCTTATTAACAATTTATTTTTCTTATTGTAGAATACCAAATACCGTAGAAAATTTGGTAGTACCTAAAAAAGAAAATTCCCCCGAACCACCCCAACCAGTAAGGACAACTGCTGACATTTGGTTATTTTCTTCCTAGTATTTTTCCTACATGTGCATCTCTAGCCACCTGTTTGTTTGCACACCATCCAAATCCTGGAATCTAATTTGTAATCCAACTTTATTCTCTTTATGTTTTATGCTCTAACACTTTTTCCAGAGACGCTGGTTTCTCACCTTCCTGGGCCTTGATGGGCAATCCCTCCCTACTGATGCCAACCCGTCCCTATTATACATATTCTCCAAAGACGGGAGGAGGGAAGGAAGAAGGAAGAAAAGAAAGATTTACTTGGGCCTGGGACATTTTCCTCTGCTATTTCAGGACATTGGCCCCCACTACACCTAACTCAGCCCCTCCAACCCCCCTATCAAAATTTCTGCATGATTTGTTTATGCCCAGATCACAGAAGAGTATACAAATGGAGGAGGAAAAGATGCTTCATTGATCTAAACCTGGGTGGTGAATAATTTTCCATCAAATTAATCAGTCAGTTTGCTCTAAAATTCCTTAAGAGGGGGGCGATGATCAAGTGGCCCAATAGTTAACAAGTACTTAAAAAATAAACGCCTAACTGAGTTGGATTTTATGGTTTTTTTGTTGTGGGGAAGGGGAAAGAAGCCTGAAGAGAACAGGAAGGCATCAGATGCCTGCATGGAGCTGGAGGCAATGGGCCAGGGGGCCCCACTCGAGGGAGAGAAGTGTTCGGATAGAGGCCTAGGCATGAAAAAGGCAAATCTCAAAA
Source organism: Ailuropoda melanoleuca (assembly GCF_002007445.2). NCBI lineage: Eukaryota > Metazoa > Chordata > Mammalia > Carnivora > Ursidae > Ailuropoda > Ailuropoda melanoleuca. The sequence goes on from NC_048227.1 coordinate 77,204,008, forward strand.
ACTCACAATCTGTTTTTTCTTCGATCAAACAGAATCGAGCAGACACCTCCATCCAGTGAGACATTTCCTGTGAGACAGCTGTGGAAACAACTCCTCACCTTCTCCTGCCTGGGAAGGTGCTCCTCATGCTGAAAGGAATGTTTTGGATAAAACAGGTAAAGCTGGGTTAGTCTAGATAGAGCTGTATTTGTGTGGGCGGATAAGAATTCCCCAGGCCAGGACAGCCATATACCAAACTATGAATGAGATTGGTTTGGGGGAGGTGGGGATAGGAAGAGCATGTCCATGTCCTGAAAGCCCCTCAGAGACGGGGCCATTCGGGATGCTTGTGCATCCTCTGTGCCTTGGCACGTGTTCACTGAATGAGTAAACAGAAACTGACCTTCTAAGTCCCTCCTTACAGGGAGGAAATAAGAATTTGCCAGCTGTCCTCGTAGTACAAAAGAAGGCAGGCTGCCTGATTTTCACATATGCACATAGACAGCATAAGAAGGAAAGACAGGGAACAGATTCTCCTAACGGGAACTCAAAAATTCTCAGTATCTATCATGAGTCATGGATTTTGTCCTATTCCCAAGGTGAATGTTAGGACATTCAGATAAAGCAGTTCTATTAGTTTTATAAGGAGGGTTATCCATAAGTCTAGAGGGGTCAAAAACAAACTAGGTTGTTAGGACAAGCTGAATATTTTTCATTTATCTTGCTGCGATAAGCAGCCATTGAAGTTTTTAGGCAAGAAAATGACTTCATTAAAAATTAATATGATGATTTTATGAAAAAAAGGGGGGTCAGTTCCTGTCAAGGAGCTATTTTTTTAAGGAGCTATATTAATGAATAAAGATATTAAGGCTTTATGAGTAAAAGCCCATTAAAATTATTTTGGCAGATGGTTTTACGTATCGTATCTTAAAACTCAAGCGTGACTCACAGCTTAAGGGGTTTTGAATTGAAATCTCTTCACTTTATGACTTTTCTTACTATAAATAAAACCACCTCTGCCACTAATAACCACCAATTCTCATGTTTAGGATGGCAAATTCTCTCCAGTCAAAAGTGCCCTAAATACCCATTCTATCAACACCAATGTTAATGTCAAGTGAATAGGACAATCTAGCTAACTTAGACTAAAAGTCCTTGAAGACTATGAAATTTTCTCTCTCTCAAAACTTATCATTCCAGTGAGGTCTTCATGCTCACCAAGCTAGAAATTAAACATTTTGAGAAGTCGATCCTTATTTTGAATGGAATTCACGGTTGCTGTAAGCAGCAAAGAAAGCCTATGCTACTGGAGGGAGATTTACCTGTAACAGACATGTCTTCATTGTGAGAGTTTTAGAGCTTTTTTTTTTTTTTTTTTTTTAAATTAATGAGCCTCAGCAAAGAGGATTAGGATGCTATAGCTTACCTATTTTTGGTTTATAATTTCTTAAAAACTATAAAGTTAGAGGAAGTTGGAACATTTTTCATTTTCTCGTGTTTCTTTTTTGTTTGCTTTTATCAAGATATAACTGACATAGAACATTATATCAGTTTCAGGTGGATAACATAATGATTCAATATTTGTATATATCACAGAATGATCACCACAGTAAGTTAACACCCACCACCACACATAGTTACAAGTTTGTTTTTTCTTGTGATGAGAACTTTTAAGATCTACTCTTTTGGTAACTTTGAAATATGTGATACAGTATTACGAACTGCTGTTGCCATGCCGTACATTACATCCCATGACTTATTTACTCTATAACTGGAAGTTTGTATCTTTTGACCCCCTGTACCCATTTCTTCCAACTGCCCTCCCCCACCTCTGCAACCACCAGTCTGTTCTCTGTATCCATGCACTTGTTTCTCTGTTTTTCCTAGCTTCTACATACAAGTGAGCGCAAGCGTATTCCCATTTCCTACTGTTTCTGTGGGCAAAGAGCAAATAGGAAAGTGTTAAGAGTACATATTCTTGCTTCTCTCCTGACTCCCTTTGGGATCTCTGTGTTAAAGTTTCCTCTGGTCCACATCCCTTCATCTTTGAAATTTTCAACTCCTGCTCAGTTAAAAAGGCCAATGCTGTGCTCTAGCTTAACAGCCTGATACAGAGGGCCCAGTGACGAAGAGAGCAGGAGTAGAAGGATTTGGACCATAGCAGTGTTTCCAAATCAGCTTTAAATTGACAGCTCTTCATTTTGGAGTTTTTTAATGTATTTGCATAGCCATTGTTAAGCTGTTACTCTGTTCCCTTCTCGGCTACCCATTTTTTCTGTGTAGGTACAATTGCTCAAACCCAGAGTGGAGGACAAAAGCCTTCTAGAACCTAAGCACCTACACATATGTTTTTGTTTTATTTATTCAGGTTATGAATTTTGGCATTTTAATAGTTTGAAATGGGCATCCAGAAATAAAATCTCAATTTCTTTTTTTTTAACTTTTATTTTTTTTAAAGATTTTATTTATTTATTTGACACAGAGAGAGAGACAGCCGGTGAGAGAGGGAACACAAGTGGGGGTTTGGGAGAGGAAGAATCAGGCTCCCAGTGGAGAAGCCTGATGCGTGCCTCGATCCCAGAACGCCGGGATCACACCCTGAGCCGAAGGCAGACGCTTAACGACTGAGCCATCCAGACGCCCCTTTAACTTTTATTTTTTTTAATTTATTTTTTAGTAGGCTCCACACCCAACGTGGAGCTTGAACTCATGACTCCGAGATCAAGAGTCACATGTTCCACTAACTGAGCCAGCCAAGTGCCCCTAAAAAAATCTCACATTCTATCATTGCACTTGTTATAGTAAATAAGGGTACAATTTAAAATAATGTGATTTGCTATTGAAGCTGGAGTCCTACAAGGCCCTGGATGCTTGGCCCAAGACTCCTCTCATTCATCTCTCACCATTCACCTGCTCCTTCATCTTCCTGGCCATCCTGGCCTTCTAGTTTGTCCCCAGACATGCCCAGAACATTCCACCTCAGAGTTTTGTTTTGTTTTGTTTGCATTTGCTGTTCCCTCAACCTGGTCTGTCCCTGCTTCAGATGTTTTTGAAGCTGTGTCTTATACCATTTAGATATTCCCTTCTAATATCCACCCCTAGAGAAGACTTCACTGATGCCTGTATGTAAAACTAGTCACTCCTGCTCCAGGATCACTCTCTAGAATCTTCCCCTGCTTTATGTCTTCATAGCACTTATCACTTCCTTTTGCTATACTTTGTATGTAATGATTTTCTGCCCCTCTGGGATCCGAGTCATTAATGGTAGAGGCGGTCAGGCCAGAACAAGGTGTGGTACACAGTAGTAGGAGCTTATGAGACATACGTTGAATAAAAAAAACAAACTGTTGTCGGGGCGCCTGGCGGCACAGCGGTTAAGCGTCTGCCTTCGGCTCAGGGCGTGATCCAGAGTCCTGGGATCGAGCCCCACATCAGGCTCCTCTGCTATGAGCCTGCTTCTTCCTCTTCCACTCCTCATGCTTGTGTTCCCTCTCGCTGGCTGTCTCTATCTCTGTCAAATAAATAAATAAAATCTTTAAAAAAAAAACCATTGTTATCACAAGATTATACTTTCTGACCTTGTCATAGATGGTACCAGAGACCCTAACAGCCTTCTTTTTCTTTTTTCCTGAGGGTTGAGTTCATCAAAATGTGCTCTGCTGTCAGTCCTTCGTCCTCTCCGGATCTAGTAGGTTCCCTTGCCTGTGGAGCTGTAGGGAAGAAATAAGAGGACCCTCAAATACTTAACTGGTTTGCAGTAATTAATTATACTTCATATGCTCTCAAACCTGAGTGACTCATCTTAATGTTGCTTTGCTTCTAATTTTGCAAGGGATTCACAAACAATTTCATCAAAATACTCATTTTGCTGAGGAAAGTGGATTTTTACCTTTATATCTACTGCGCCATGAACTAGGAGCATATGTCAAATCATTAGATGGGAATTCAGAACTTCCTTGATATATTGTGTTTTGCCTTTAAAAGTGTCTGTGATTTTAAAAATTTTCTCGTAATAAGTCATCTTTATATTTCAGTAAAAAAAATCTTTCCTCCATTGTCCAGCAAAACTGTGGATCCAGTAAGCGGGCCCTCATTAATCTCTTGATTTGCAAAAGCCCCTGGCAAACCACCTGCATTCTCACTGTGACCATTTACCAGAAGACAGTATTTTCACATAGGAAGGTACTGAGCAATAAGACAGGAGACCTGTATCCTTGTCCTAGCCCTAATATTTGTTAGTTGTCAGGTTCTGGGCAAGTTAAACTCTGTGAGCTACAACATTCCAATGTGTACCTTTTCTTTCAAGGTTAAAAAAGTAATTTCAAATCCTCTATTGGATAATTGATCAATCTGTGAAGGAAAATCTACCGGCACACTATACACTTCCTAAGACATTGTAAGAGAGCATCATTCATGAGTGTATTTGGGTAAACATTGTAAAAGCATCGCTCTCGGATTTTTTTGGTTGGCGCATATTAACTTTTGTTTAACTCATTAATAGGAAGCTGACAAGAAAATAAAAGAGCTGATTTGACATGCATTTGAGGAATGAGGATTTATTTTATCAGGAGGAAAAGGAACTCTATGTGAGACATCAGGCTAGTTAATAGGGTTAATTTCTCTAATAGCAATAATGTGTCACTTTCTGTTTTTTAAATCATTTAAAAGTTGCTAATCAAATACACTATGGCAAAAAGTTGTGTTCTGTTATAAGGCAGAAGAGTATAATTAGATAATGCTCTTGCTAGCAAGATGTCAAAAAATCAAGCAACCATTACCTTGCCTTTTGGAGTACATTATTCTTTGATACATTGAAAAGATGGAAATGCAATGAAGCTGCAGATTGATTGCATTTGGCCAGAGGTCCCATAGAAGTTCCTTTCAGGAAGGTTTTAGTTCAGATTGCACTTCTCCAGTAAGGAGTCCAAAAATTCTTCATTTTAGTTGATGAGTTATAAGGTGAAATCTGGTATTTAAATTTGTTGTTGTTGTGTGTATATGCCAGGTTTGAAGAAAAGTCTGAAAACATGAACATGAACTTCCTGAATCTGTCATTTATCAGTAAGATCCATCTGTTGTTAGGTCCACAGTTACAGAGAAGAGAAAAGTCTTAATGATTGCTATTTTAAAAATATTATTATGAAATTAATACAAAGTCATTATAAAAAATTAAAGGAACAGAATTGTATAAACTAAAAATTAGAATGAATTTAGTTTCATTCTCCACTGGTAGTCTCTGTTAATATTCTGGTATGTATCCTTCCATGCCTTACACTTTTATACACACACGCGCGCGCACACACACACACACACACACACTTTAACAAAGATGGGATCCCACTATAAAAGGTGTTCTACAACTTCTTCTCTCACTTAACAGTATTTCTTTGACATCTACCCATGTCAGTGGATATGGATCTTTTCTGTTTAGGGCTACAGGCATTCCACTGTGGCAACATATCATAACTTGACTAGTTTCCTACTGATGAGCACAGAGGTGCTTCTCCATTTTCCCTGAAAGACAGTCAACAGTCCTTGAGAACCCTGGCATCAGAGAACTCTGGCATCAGCCTGCATGGCTCATAAGCCCAGTTCCTCTATTTACTAACTTGTGGAAGTCACTTAACCTCTGTAGTTCTGTTATTTCAGCTGTAAAATGGGGCAAAAATTAGTACTTACTCTAGAAGATTTCTGTGAAGAGTTAATAGATATAAAATGCTTAGAATTGTGCTTACCTCGTAGTAAGTACTATATGAAGGTTTGCTATATTTTAGCTACTATGGACAATACTGCAATCCATTGCTTTTATATATATCTGAATTTTAACTCTTGAATAAGTTAGATGCTTTTGAGGACACAGAATTTAGATCATGGTGAAAACAGCCAATGAACTCTTGGTCTTCATTTCTTTTTTAGCAGAAGAATGAATGGAAAAATCAGTGCATGGCTCTGCTCACTGAATACCAGTGCTGGACAGTGTAAATAAAAATATGTATTTTCTGAATTTCTCCAACTCATCATTATTCCCAATGTCCTGGTTCAGTCCATCATCTTCCCTTACCTGGGCTATTATAAAAATCTCTAACATTTTTGCCAGCCTGCTTCTGAGTTTCTCACCCCTTCCACAAAACTTCTACCACTTCTGTCAAAAGGACATTCTAATGTTCCCTAATGTCTCCAGGATAAAACCTGAACTCTTTAACCTGGAGTGCAAAGCCCTCTGTGAACTGGTCCTGGTCTATCTCTCCAGATTCCTTTTTATAGCTCTGGCTTCCTTGCACACTCCTGCCTTACTGGCTTTATCTACACTCTCCTGAATGTACCACAGTGTTTCTCCTCTGGAAATTGCACACAGTTCTGTCTCTTTGAATTCTGTCCCCCCGTCCACCCTTTGAAGCTTCTTCATCTTTAAGACCAAGATCTTATATCCCTATGTCTTGGAAACCTCCTTTGAACTATAACTCCCCAAAGGATTTCTGAGAACCCCTACTTTATATCATCATTTTGTACCCCATCAAGGCACTTTTTGTATTGCAATTGTATGCTTATAAAAGTGCCAAAACACACCGGACCACAATAAATATGAGGAAAAGGATTCCGGCTCACTCATTTTTATATGGCCCTAACTGAATACAATGTCCAGTACGTTACAGGAATGCTTTCTGCGTTAATGAATGAACAATCTAAAACTGAATTTCTACACATCTTTTATTTTAAGCCTGTTCCCTTAGGTGGGGAGGTGTGGTAAGCCTGGGGAAATGTATCTACTTCCAGGGTTAGATTAAAATCTCTCAGATAATCACCTGGGGATTTTAAAGCAGCCTAACATGAATCATGTAAATTAATGTTGAATAAGCCCTGAACTAGGAATAAAAAGATCCAGGTTCTAGTCATGTCCCTGCCTAAAAGAAGATGTGGCCTGCTTAAGTTCATTATGGCTCATTCCCTTATAGAAACAGGTGTTTCCAGATCAGCAGTGCCATAGTGGCCAATGATCCCAAGTGTCAAAACTCATTAAATGACTATTGTAATAGAACAGATGATCAGGTTTGACATTTCTTTTGAAAAATGAATGTGTCAACATTTCCTCATGTTTTGAAATAAGTGTGTGAAAGGTATTCCCAGGGCTCCTAAATAGCACAATTTAAACTGCATTCTATTTTACTAACATTGTGGCTTCCTTAGAGACTATACATAAGTGTAAATGGTTACTATTTACAAAGTCAGCTGTACATTGTACAGATTTTTGTTGGTAGTAGAATTAATGCATCTAGATATTTATAAACATTTTAGAATTCAAAATACTAAGGCATCTTGCTCTCATTTAATAAAAACAGATCTCATGTAATTGTCAAAAAAGAACTTATCCTTCTTTACTCTAGATCATAATTATAGGTGGAGAAACAATACTGAAAGAAGATTTGGTGGGTATTAAAATCTTATTTTATTAACTAATTTAATGTGCATGTACTGTGATTTGATTGAACAGAAATTATTTATTTATTTATTAGAAAGAGAGAGAGGGAAGGGGCAGAGGGAGAGAGAGAGAGAGAGAGAGAGAATCTTAAGCAGATGCATGACCAGTGTGGAGCCCGATGCGGGGCTCGAACTCATGACCCTGAGATCATGACCTGAGCTGAAATCAAGAGTTCGATGCTTAACTGACTGAGCCATCCAGGCACCCCAATTAAGCATAAATTAAAGACTAAATTGTTTTACAGTTAATTTTCACCATGCCCAAGAGTGTGATGCCGAGAGGGCACCCCTCTTTGGTAAAAGGTGTAGCACTCACAAGGAGATTGGGACAGTTGTTGAACATCTGCTATACGTCAGACTAAGTACTTTACAAATACTATTTTATTATCATTGAATCCTTAAATGGCATTATAAGGACATACTATAATTATTGACACTTTATGGATGAGGGCAATGGAGTTCAAAGTGGTCAGTACTAGTTGAGATTTTAACCCAGTTGTTTAATTCAAAAGGTATGCTCTCTGTATAACACCACTGCCATCACCAAATAAGTCAAGCAGAGAAAGACAATTATCATATGGTTTCTCTCATCTATGGAACATAAGAACTAGGAAGATCAGTAGGAGAAGAAAGGTTAAAGAAAGGGGGATAATCAGAAGGGGGAATGAAGCATGAGAGACTATGGACTCTGAGAAACAAACTGAGGGCTTCAGAGGGGAGGGGGGTGGGGGAATGGGATAGGCTGGTGATAGGTGGTGAGGAGGGCACGTATTGCGTGGTGCACTGGGTGTTATATGCAACTAATGAATCATCGAACTTTACATCAAAAACCAGGGATGTACTGTTTGGTGAGTAACATAATATAATAAAAAATATTTTAAAAAATAATAATTAAATTAAAAAAACACAGCTAAAAATGCAGCATTTGGGCTGTGCCTCGAGAAAAGGATTGAAATGAGGGGTGATATAAGCAAAGCCCCAGGACAGTCGCCAAGGTAATGTAAACTGGGTCCTAGTGCAGCACTGCTCAAATTCTAACAAGCTGATGAATCACTGGAGAATGTTGTTAATTGTGGAGTATGATTCAGTGGGTTTGGGCTGAAGCCTGAGATCCTGCTATTCTAACAACTGCCGGTGATGCCCACATTTCCGATCCTCAGACCACACTTTGAGTGGCCAGGCGCTGATGCACAACTGGTTCAGTACTATGGACAGTGGAACAGGTGGGTTACCGTTACCACCTTCCCACTATTTCAGTCAAATCTCTAATGTCTTCTGTAGGTAGATTCTTGTAACAAAACACACAGTCAGAAACTTTCTGAGAAAGTAAATCCTGGATTGCCAGCAGCCATGAAGTGATCCTTCCTCACACATAGGTACAAATCTATTCAGAGGAAAGAATTGGGGCTTTCGGAGAAAGACAGGGTACCCCCCACTTTGTATATTTAAAAGATATACAGCTAGCGCTCCTCAGGTAAAAGTAAGCTAATCAGGTTTATTATCAAATAAGGAGGTTATACGGAATTTATAAAATATATAAGTAATAATATCAGCTGCAAAGTTATAAAATACTCTCACTTGCATGTTTAATGAAGAGAAATTAGCAACATCTTTCTGCTGCTAATACTGAACTATTAATCAATTATACAGAATGAGAAAGAAAAATTAAAGATGTGGCAGAGTGCTATTCAAAATCACAGTGAAATAAAATGACCTTAAAAATGTCTTTGTAAATGTATTTCTATTACCTTTTTCTTCCCCTGTATTCCTTCTACCTAGTTCCAAATTTTAAAGGTAAAATCAGATAGATCATTTTCTTTAATGACTTTGTCCTTTTTTTACCCCTTATTTTGAAGCATCAGCTTTGGCTTCCAGCAGAGATAACTTGGGGGCCTTAAAACTATCAATCTATTTCACAGCTGGAGCAAAACAATTCAGATAAGAATCTAGCAAACAATTGCACTTGTTTTCCATTGAAGATATTTTTTATTTTTTGGTTGAAGACCTCTTCTCAGGTCTGGAGATGCTATGGGCTACATTTATGGCAACAAAAAATGGGTATAACCACACATAAACTTTCTGACGGGCCTTCCCTTAGCCTTGTTACAGATCTACTTATGATACTTCTCCTTTTTATTACAATGTGTATTTTCAAACTGAATTTACTAAAGATATGTTGCCACCCATTGGGCTTACATTTATAGTATACCAAGAGTGAAAATTTCAGTCTTCATATTTCAAAATTTTTCTCAAGGTAATTCTTGATTCCAAAGGAAGAGTCTTCTTTTTAACATTAGAACAAGTTTGGGGTATGCGTGTGTATGTGTATGTTTCACTATGTATTGACAATCTATGTCACAGGTAGGGAGAGTCTTGTATGTGTTGTTTCATTCAATTTGCACAGAAATACTTTGAAATAGGTACTTTATTCCTACTTGAGGAATGGGAGAAATGAGGTTCAAAGTCCCTCTGTCAGTGGTGTTTGTAGGTAGTTGAGCTTGAATTACAGAGATGAGTGCTCTCTTCCCACTATGCACTCTTATAAGCTGGGCTTGTTCTAGTGGAAACTTACAAATCTCATAAGGACAGGGGAAAAAATATTATGTGTGAAGTGCAGTGCAGCCTGATGGTGAGAGGTCCCATCCATTACTTCAAGAGCAGATATGGAGCTAAATTCAAAATCCATTACCTGTGGTGTTATTATCCTCACTGGGCTTTTTTTCAGATGGGCAGATCCTGGCCATTAGCAAAGGTTAAATAATTTACCTGGGTTTGCCTTGAGCACTCAATGCCAGGAAAGAATTTGTAACGAATATCTTGGGAGCCGCTTGGTCTACAGAATTGTAGATAATCCCCTACTTATAAAACATCTTACCTTAGTCACTTCTGAGACAAATTGTAATTATTTTTAAAAGAAATGTAAATAATTCCCTTTTTGAGCTCATTTTAGGCCATCTCTGCTGCTGCTTCTTTTTTGGTTGAATCACTGAACTCTAACTTCGGAAATAGGGGATCATCAACATCTGTGGCCCTAAGAATGGGGTTATTTTTTCTTTCATAGCCCTCATCACTTCCTCTTTGAGGAAGGCTCAGTTATTCAATGCGTAAGAGGGTTAGATGGCCATTTTAAATGTTTCACCACTTGTATTAGACGCAATGTCATGTTTGATGATCTCTAGGGACCCTATGAACCTGTTGTTCATTCTCTGGGAACCTAATAAACATGACCAGGCAATGTCTACTCTCTGGAGTTTTATAGAAATATGTGGCTTTACATTTACAAAAATGTGGCCCAGTGGTTACTCCTTTGGTGGGATGCCTTGACAAATGCGTAAGAAAATCAAGAGAGTTAAGCAAGTGGCTGTGGCCTAAAGAGTACTAGAAGCAGGTGGGGTAAAAATAAAACTACAGATGGTTTATTGGAATGACTTATTTCGTCACCTCCCTTCCTACTCCTTTATTTTTTTTTTTAACATTTTGATTGTGAAATTTTTACTAACTGCCAAATCTTCAAATTCTTCTAGTCAAGACAGGAAGACTGGACCACGAGAAACCCATTTCCACAGTCTCTTCTCATTGCCATATCTGAATTCCAAAATGTGGGATTTTGCATGGAATCCCTCCCCCCACCCCCCATCCCCCTCTTCCCTGTCTTAAATACACAAATACACTTCACCGGAATGATACTTGCTTTCTAGTCCATCACCTAAAATATATTCAGGAGACACACAGGGGTACCCCACTCCCAAGTGCTGGCACTGATGTGCTCCGCACATGCCAGTATCATGGCTGGAATAGTAATCCAGAGTTTTACATGAAACCTTATCTACTGAACTGACCTGCATATAATAAAATCACCGCTCTGTCTCTGCCGAATTGAAGGTAATTATCATATCGTTTCACGCTTTGAATAGGGCAGTCTCCACTCAGTGGATGTTTGGGAGCAAGGAGGAGTAACCTATACCCCTCATTGACTTTGATATTTGAAGTTCAACGTCAGCACCATTCATCGAAGCTCTCAGCGGTCCTGTTCGCCCTTATTCCTCCTGCCCATAACCCTCACCCCAAGCTATCTCTCGCAGCACTTTCCCGGGCGACCCGCGACTAATCGGTTGGGCACTTCTAGGGCGGTGTAGACAGAGGGGGCGTTGGCAGTGTTGGCTCCGAGCCGACTTAGACTCCGCTCGCGCAGCACCCGCGCAGCCCGCCAGGGGGACCTCGACCCGCCCAGGCGGCGTCTGATAAGAAAGAGTCTGAGGGGCGTGGGGCCGAGACGCCTGCTCCGGGAAAACCAGGAATCTGCGGGGGCTCCCCTGTTGCTCCAGAGGACTGGCGGGGCCCAGACCTCGGCTCTGGGACCTGGGTTCCACCAAAGAGAGAGGCGCGCCCCACGGGTGGGTGTGTCCGTCTCCACCCGCTGGCCTTCCAGCCCGGAGAAGAGCTCCTGATAGCGGGTATTTTGTCCCCAAAGATAGGTTTTGTCCGCGGTAATCCCGGATCCAGAAGTGCAACTTTGCGGCCGGGTCACCCGTAGGGGTATTGGGGGGCCCGGGAAGGGGAGGAGCGGTTCCTGTCGGCATCCTCGAGGAGGAGACGGGCTGCGAGGCCGGGCGAGTTCCCACGGGTGGTGGGCGGCGGCGAGATTGGCTCGGACCCGGGTCCCGACCGTGCGGTGAAGCTCCTGGAAGCCCGCCCCCTGCCCCCAGCCCCCAGCCCGCCTCTTCCGTGCTTAGGGCGTGAGGTTTGGTTGGGATCTGTCTGGAGCACAACAGAAAACTTTTCCCCTCCCGGCCCCTGGGTCCCTTTTGTCTTTCTTGGAGGCGCCGACGACTCCCGAGCTGCGAGTCCTTGTCTCCCGGCCGGCGCGCCGCGCCCGCTGACCTCCGAGGGCAGGAGCGCTCGGGCTCCGTGCGCTCGATGGCGGCGGCCGGCAGCCCCGCGCCCCGGCGGGCACAGGCAGCAGCGCGTCCCCCGCCCCGAGGCCGCCGGCCGCCCCTCCGGCGCGGGGTTAGGGGCGCCCCCCACCCTCCTCCGCGCGTCCTCCGCCCTCGCCGCCCGCCCCCTCGCCTGACTCATCCGCCCGCGGTGGCCGTGCCGCGTCCGCCTCCCGAGCCCCGCCGGGATGGGGAGGGAACCCGCGGCTGCCGGAGGCTGCCGAGATTCCCTCTGACGCCCCCGAGCCCGCCGCCCCCTTCGCTCGTCTGCGGAGGCGCCCGACGTCCCAACTGCTCCTGCAGTGAGAGTCCGGAGAGGCCTCTGGACCCCTGAGGCCCCGCGCTCAGGACAGGTGAGGGGGAAGGGAAGGGTGCTGCTGGGGGCGGGGAGGTGGGTGGGCAGCCGCGGCAGCCACAGTGGGGCGCTTCTTCACCCCCACTCCCCCCTTCCGCCACCAGAGTTAGGGTAAACGCTGTCTCCCGAAGTTTGGGAAATAAACCAAGTCTTCCATCAGTTTCGGACTCCCCAGTCCTCGGAGCGCAAGAGAAGCTTTGCGGGGCAGCCTCCGGGAGCCCGGAGCCTTGGAGCGCCTGGCGAGGCTTCTCTGAGCTACACCCTCCTTTGTCTCCGTTCCAGAGAGTCAGCATTCTCTGTAAAGACGTCCACAGCGTGAATTTATAGTAGTCCTTGGCAGGAGCAAAGTGTAGTCGGGGTTTTCTACAGCAGTATCTGGTAGTATCTACACGGGCAAAATGGAGAGGCGAAGCAATTATTTGCCAAATTCAGCATTACTTTTCTTCCTATATAGTCAAATAGTCTGTCCTTCAGAAAAAGAGCTGAGGGTTTGCAAGGTTTGCTTCATTAATCATTCTTTTGCTATAATTAATTGTCCACGCCAGCATTTCACATTGTGTAGGTGTAAGCTCTTTGTATCTATTTACTGCCTTTAGATTTAGATGGAGAAGTGTATGTGTGTGATATATGTAATCAAAATAATTCATTGTTCAGTAGGAGGCATGGGTAATGCCGGAAAGTCAGATGCTTCACGTATATGTAATTTACTAATTGGAGTCAATCCCAGGACACCTGAGTCTGGTGTAGTTCAGAGCCACATACGTTGCGTTAAAGTGTCTCTTAACCTTGTTTTTTTCTTCTGAAGACCTTCAGAAGTAGTTGTGGACAACTGTATGCATAAAAAACATTTAAGGAATCTACAACTATTGTTATTTGTCAGTAAAAATATTGAACTCTTTGGTTTTGCAGTCAAACCAAGTTGTGAGGTGCACTTTCTGAAGTGCTTTATGCGTAAATATTACCAGCTCCTGTAAAAGCTATTCACTGTGATGGTTTGTCATGTCTTGCATTATAGAAATACTTATTATCAAATGACCTTCAGTTTGTTATTTGGCTGCTGATATGGGGGTATATTACCATTTTGTGAAAAACAGGCTAAATTTTGGAACTTTTTAAACCCTTGTTTTTCCGCTACTGTTTATCCATAGAGAAGCATCTGCTTATAGTTTCATGCTTTTCAAACAGCTTAAGTGAAGAATAGGAGTCCCTCTAAACAGAAAATAATGTTTTCATTAAGTGGAAACTATAGTTAAATGTCTTAGTAATTTAATGTTATGAGATTTTTTTTTTACTCTTAAAAATATATACTGAGGTGTCAGGAATGATTTTTGCTAACCAAGTCCTACTAGAGAGCTCGTAATTATGGGATGATTTAGTTATAATTTGTAACCCTGGTTATAATTAGTTTTGTATCCTAGGCTGGGAAAGCCTTCTGTGAAAGAGGGAGTTGTTGCGTGGGAAGGCTCTGTGTGTGGTTTCCAGGCAGTCGGCACTGAAAGGCTTTACCTGTTGCTTCTGAGTTGGGTCTAGGTAATGTGGTATCCCAAAGGCACCCATCATCAGAAGGGATTCTTCAGGAAGGATCATCATAAGGAAGGATGGCTGCACTTGTTAGTTTAACTTGGAAGAATTTTTAGGAAAGCTTTTGAATGCTCCAAGAGCTGGATTGCTATAGTCAGACTTGTGTGGTTTCAGAATTTTGACAACAGCTCTCTGGGCAGAGGAAGATAACCACTGACACATGGGGGAGTGAATCTGAACTCGTGCTTAAATTCGTTCATTCCCTTGAAGATTCTCAGCACAAGGGAAAAGAAATTCATAGTTAGCTCAGGAAATAGATAAGAACAAGGATAAAGCAGATGTCACCTTTTCCATTTCTTAAGCAAAATTAGTAGGAGATAAACTAATAAGTCCTCATAATAATGCTCTTATTAAACAGAATGTGGAGTCTAAAGGGAAGGCAGTTTTAAAATAAATTTCATTTATTATTACTCTCTCTAAATAGGGGACAGCATGGGAAGTCTTCCTCAAGCAAAATGCATTTGGAAAAAAACACAAAAACAAAAACAAAACTTGTGTAGAGACCAAAAAACAAATCTGCAGTGAGATGGACCCTTCATTTTATTAAGGGATAGATGATTTGCAGTTTTGGTAAGTGTACCTGTTTCAGGACTTAAGATAGGTTTGTCTGCTCACGTCTGATATGTGCCCAAGCGCTCAGAGAACACGGATGAACACATGTTGGGGTGCCTGCTAGCCAATGGACTGCAAGGTAGCCTGTCCTATGGGAACTTAAAGGCTGGTGGGGAGAGGGCTGGAAAGTGTGGACAGATCACTGAGCACCTGGGATGGTCCTTGAGCATCAGGGGATTGGTACACAACGGGGAGCAGAGGACTCTGGATGGGGGCTTGGAAAACCCAAGTTGTCATCTTGACCATTCCACTGAATGAGTGGCCCTGGATGTGTTCCTTGGCCTTAATGGGCTTCTGCGCCCCCATCCCTTCATCCCCTCATTGACAGATTGAGGGCTCTAGACCATGATCTTTCTGTCCTCCTTTTAAAGTGCTGTATGATGAGTTCTGATGGAATCGAGAGGGAGAAGTCAGAGTGTAGTTTGAGAAGGATGCAGTTAATAGAGTTTGGGTCAAGGGAAGACAGGCTGGAGGCCACCCTGGGCACAGGGAAAGGGTAATAATGATGCTAATATGAGGTAAAGGAGATCTGGCCCATCATTGATTATCTGAGCTTAAAATACATAATAAAATAATAAATACCAACTTTCATTTAGTCCTGGATGGTTTTTGATGAATTTTCACAAATGATGGCAATTGATTTTTCACAACATCCCAAGAGGTAATGAGAGCGGTAAGGAGACGGAGTCAGAACTAGCACTACAAAGTGCACGTGCACCAGAATGCCCTGTTGTCTTTCTGCAGACTTGTAGAGATAGAAGCTAGAACGTGCTTTGGAAACCCTGTGCTCATGGGACAGAGAGATAAGGTGGGTATCTGATTTTAGTGGAGGTTCAAATTTCTGAGTAAAAATTTAGGTTACATTCTGGAAGATAAGTCTCCAATTATGAGATCAAGACTTCCTGAAATGTCTTGATTCTTACCGTTGATGTTTAGTCTGATTATTTCTGTGTGCTTCCTCCCCACCTCACCTCCCTTCCCTTCCCCAGTGGGAATTCTGGGGATTTGACTATTTACAGAGTCATTGATAAGACTCTTCTAAGAGCTTTGAGTGCAGCTGGGAAAAGGAAACTCTCGTGTAAAGGTGGGGATTTGGGGACCGTTGTACTACTAATGGGATATGTTCTAGGAGCAAGTTGTGCTTTGGAAACTTTTGTCACTGGGGGTAAAATTACACAGGAGTCATAGGAATGTGAACAAGGTGTGAAGATGCGGATCTCTACATTCCCTCCAACTGCGCCTTCACCGCTGCCCGAAGCATTAAGGGTCTATCAAAAGTGGACAGTGCCCCTCCCCCCCCATCCTGTGTCCCTGGCCAAGAGAGTTGGAACCTCTAACTATGTTATGCAAAAAGAGGACTTATTGGCTCATGTGACTGGAAAATCCGAAGATGGACCTTGCTTCAGTCATGGCGAGAACCCAGAGACTCACGTGGGCTTTGTCAGGGTTCTTTCTCTCTCTCCCTATTTCTCAGCTCCTTCCTCTCTGGGTCAGCTGCATTCTGAGGCCCCTCTCTATGTGCTGAGAAAGCTGACTATCAAGTAGTTCCCAGCCTGCATTCTGGGGCTTTTGAGCCATAGAAAAGAGAGGTCTTGTCTCTTCCAGGTCCCATTCATAGAAATTTCCTGCAGGGGCTCTGATTGGCCCTGCACTGGTGGTCATGGATTCAGCGCACAGCCATCAGGGACTGCAGTATGATGAGTGCAGTCTTGAACTAGATTGTGTACCCCACGCTGTGCCCATGGTGCTGGTGTGGGGGGAGGAGGTGGAGGCTGGTAGGGACACCGTGATGACAGTGTGTCAAGATCACACAGAGGTGTGTTTCTCTGAAGTTACTGATGCTGCCAGTCAAAAACAACCTGTCTGTTATCGAGGGGGAATTGTCCCCTCCTTTTTCGGGACAGACCCCCGAAACAATGAGGTAGAGTTTGCACACGGCGGCAGCTCAGGTGCCCAAGACTGCGGAAATTCTGAAAGTGGGACCCTCCTCCCAACCAAGGCAAAGCCCACTGATGAAGTGACACCCTTCATGTCTAGACTTTGCTGAAAGAGGCGTGGTCGCCAGCGTATTTCTGACTTGGAACCCACCATTTATCTATATCCACACACTTTTAGTAAATATCCCCGTGCTTTATTTCCAGCCTAGCGATTTCATGATCAGAAGCCCTGGTCATCTAAAGACCGTGAGTTTGGAGACCCCCTACGTTAGGCACTCCCGATCTAGCGAACGATTGGACAGGGACGTGAAGCGATGAACACTGCAGGAGGTTCCCTGAGTTTGTGGGAGATGGGCAAAGGGGAGGCAGCAGGCATAGATTAGTCACCACTTAGGACATGAGGTACCAAAATAGAATATTGGCACGTGTAAGTGACATGATGGGTCTGGTAAGGGCGTATGTCAGGATAAAGGAGCATCTGTGTTGACATGCGAGGGATGGAATGGATCCAGAGGATCCAGGAAGATGAGCGGGGACTAGTAGGTGACATGGCTGTGTGCTGTGGGTAAGTACATGGCAGCTGGCTGTGTAGAAGGGAGGCCAGTGGTCACTGTTGAGTCTCAAGGGCACAACTTTTATGCATGTAGCAGTGACATTTATTGAGGACCTACCTAGTGTGCGAGGTCCTGTGTTCCCTGCTTTAAATTCAACATATTATTTAAATCTCCTAACAGCCCTCTGTGCTGAGGACACTGGAAGTTGGGGAGGTCATAACTTGCTCAAGGTAGTGGGGTCATGAAGTGGCAGCACTGGGATGCAAACCCTGGTAGTCCAGAACAAATACCCCTGCTTTAATACACTGTGCAGCACTACCTCTCAAGGCCACGGTCGGAATCCTATAGATAAGCTAAAACTGAAGATCGGGGCCTTCTAATGGGCAACCAAAGTGACAGAAGAAGGGATGGAATAGAGGTTATCAGGGCAAAGGTGCCGAGCACCCATGCTGTGGGGCAGACGGACAGCGTCGCCAAAGCAAGAGTAGGGCAGACATGGATTCTTGGTTTGGGGTTTGGGGTTTTGGGTGTAGCGAGGGAGGTGATGGGACTGGTATCAGGAAGTTGAACAGGTGGGCAGATCAATGTAATGACTGGGGCTTGATTGTTGATCTGAGAACAAGAACTCTACCATCTGCCCTGCTTTAAATACCCTTCCTGGGGTAAGGCAGGAAGAACATGTATCGGGCAGCTCCTCAGAGGGAAAAGGACCCTGTTAGTTGTCAGGCACCACTAGGAAAAAAAGAGCTAACATTTGTAGAGCGCCTGGCATGTGCTTTAAATACATAATCTCCACCAAATCTTTATTACAGTCCTGGGAGGGTAAATATTATGGCTTGCCTTTTTTTTTTTTTTTTTTTTTTTTTTTCTTTTGAGCCAGGAACTAGAGGCTTAGAAAGGTTAAATGATCCGCCTGGGCTCCCGGAGCCAGCCTGGAAATGAAGGCGCTGTCATGGAAACCTGTTTCTGTCTGACTCTAGACCTGATTCTGGATCTTCAGGGAGTCATCCCAGCCCTGGCAGGCAAGGTCAATATCAAGTCTGGGGAGTAGAAATGGGGAAGTCAGCAGGGCATATGGCTGTGCAGGGAGACTGGGAACTACCTTGTAGTCCTCAGAATGTGAGAGGGGAGCAGGTCATCTGGAGGGAGTTGTCCAGCAGGAACATATCCGGCTTTGGCAGAGAACTTACGAATCCAGTGGGTTTTTCCCCTCCGTGCAGGATCTCTGTCACTGTGCAGGACAGATACGTCAGCAAGTCAGATGTTTGGAAGGCTTAATTTTAGTTGCTGATTTCTGTTGAAGAGAAGGGACCTCTGCCAGCTGCCATGGCCTGAATTTACCTTTCTATGGACAGGTACTTTGCCCTGAAATATGGTAAATAGATATATATACAGAGAGAGAGGGAGGGAGTCAGGAAGGGAGGGCACTAGCAGATACTGAATGTAGTGGGTACGTGGAACACACCCCAGCTATAAAGGTCTACACTTGAAGATGCTGCGAATGAAACTGCTTACTAATAGGATAGGCGTGACGTCCTGTCATTCCCCAACAAACACAAGATCAAACTTTCATCTGCTCAGGCATGTGACTGTAGATTTCATTATGTGCAGCGGGCTGTGTGTAGGTATATGTATGTACATAGACACGGTAAGTGGAAAGGGAATGTGAAGGCATATAAAAATATATGTTTTAGGCATATTTGTGAGAACTCAGAGCCTGTTTAGGGAGGTAAAAATAACCATGCATAAAACTTTAAGAGCAACACAATAAAACAATATGATTTTAGAGTTAGAAGGATTTTTCAGAGTCATCAAGATCGCAGGGCTAGCTAGTGTTATGAAATACAAACTTAATAGTAGCAGTTGAACTAAATGTTATGGAGACTAAAAAGAATGGAACCATCTAAAGCCTGGAAGGCCAGTCCGGGGAGGGTTCCAGGCGGAAGTGAGTTCTGATGACTATATGAGCAGACAGAAGAGAGGAGAGCATGGCAGGTAGGATTAAGAACTTGTTAATGCTCTCCGACCGGAGAAGTTGGGGTTCTGCTTGTTTCAGCAAGAGAGAATGTACACCATAGGGAAACACGGGGTGCCTTTACTAAGAGGGTGTTAGAAATTAGTTGTTATAAGATTTTAAGATGTGAGCTTGTGTTGTACGATTTGGGGAAGGTTTAAAGAAGCAGGGCTTTGCTCTGGATTGAAGCAGGAATAATCCTGTGATTTTCTATCTTAATAAGTCTTATCTGAAGGGGACAAGACTAGAGAGGTTACCACTGTAATTGGCAAAGAAGCAGCAGTCCCTTCTGAGCCCGATCGGGGGATATTGCTCATGGTCGGGGTTGGACCATGTCCGCGTTTGTGTTTGTGTTCAGGTGTGATGACAGAGTGGTCTTGTGTCTGTCCTGAGCCATCATGGCCACAGAGTGGCCTAGCCTGGTGTCGATGGTCTGTGAAATCATTTCCATCCGACAGGAGAACCTTAGGGCCTGGTTGTGAGCACCAGGCCAGGCCTGGATATCAGGGATGGCTCTGCTCCTTCCTAACCTGGAAGTGATATCTCCAAGTGTCTCTGATTCCAGACACCAAACCAAGATTTCCATCGCAACAGGGTCCCGTTCGTCAGTGTTTCTCTTGGAGGTTATTGAGGTGACCTTCTCCCTAGATCGTAAAGATGTATTTAACAATATTTATTAAATGCCACTATTTACTAGGTACTCAGCTAGATTCGGCACATGTCAGGATGACAAGGATCTCAAGAATTTCATAAGCTCAAGGGAGAGCCAGAGCTAAACCAATGATTGCTGTACACGGAATTCAAGCTGGTAGAGATATTAGAATAGGTAAGGCATATTAGCGGCTCCTCGGATAAAAGGAACAAGGACTAGGAGCCAGCTTTTTGGCAAATAGGGAGCCAATCACAGAGGTGCTCATAGGCTGGCAGCTGCTGAGAATATGTTCCTTTTTGAGAATCAGCGTCTTGGGGCTACCATGTGGGGCGAATCCGAGGAATTTCAGTATTCTGTCTGTGCCGATTTAGGTCTAGGAGAGGCACACATTCGGGCTCACTTGGCAAACCACAGATCAGCTCCATGAACATCCGTGTGCGAGATCTGTAATACAGTAGAGTTACTTAGCATTTCGGAAGAGATGTTCTTACTTCTAATCGTAAAAGCAATACACGCTCCGAGTAAAAACTTTGGAAAATACGTTAAGGGTAACAAATCAGGGAGAAAATTTGCCTATAATCCCCTGACCCCAAAGCACCCATCAGATTTTGACACTTTCTTCCTCATTTTTAATGAATTTTTTCCATAGTTAATAACATGTTACAACCCGCTCTGTTTGCTTAACCTTATGTCCTAAATATTTTCAGACTCCTAGGCAAGCTTTATTAATGTCTGTATAATATTTGTGCAGATACACCACAATTTATTAACTGTTCTCTTAATATTGGACCTTTAGGTGGTTTCCAAATATCTGGCATTATAAATGGCATTTTGATGAAATCTTTGTTCAAATTTCAGATTACCTCTCTAAGCAAGATCCGTGGAAGAGGCTAATCCTGGGTCAAAGGGTAGGGATGTCTTAAGACTCTTGATACTTAATGCAAGACTGATTTTCAGAACAGGTGAATTTGTGATTGACAGTGCATGGAAATACCCCTTCGTCATGCCTGTACTAGGGTTTTATGTATTTATTTTTAGATAAGGAAAGCTACCATTTCAAAATGAATAACAGTTTTTTGTTAACTGCATACTTTGTTTCTTTGTTATTAAAAAACCCCCTCTTTTAGAATGTAGACTGTTGAAATATTGTGATAAACCATTCAATTTTAAATATGTATTTACACACGTTCCTGATTCTGCATCTAGATAGAGGCACACGACAGTTTGTGACAGGTTGTGAGTAAATTTTTTGAATCATAAAATGTACGTCTTGTGAGGGTGAAGGCTGTTCAGACCATGCTGTGGAGAACCTTCCAAACCAGAGCCCCACATTGCAGAGTAAACCCCGGCCTCCTCTGCGTCTGTAGCTCGGTGGGACATTGTAACTCTCGTGCTCATGGTCCCTACACCATTCAGAGGGACTGTAAGCCAAGGGAGGGCAAGCCTGTGCCTGCTTTGCCGATGGCTGTGTTCTGAGCAGGGGACTCTGGACCAGTTTGGGCTAGTAGGGCAGAATGTGAGGTCCCAGATAGAATGTGAAAATGCTTGAGGTTCCCCCCCCGCCCCGAGAACATCTGCTCTCTTAAACCACTGATTCCCCTCAAATAAACCAAAGATCCTGAATTGTGAACCTTCTGATTCTGCTCCCTTTTCCAGAAAAAAAGCCAGCCACATCATAGTATCTAGCTTTCATACTGAGGAATTCAGACTCATTCCATAAAAAGGCGGAACTTGCGTCTTAGTTACACCTCTGCACAGTTTTTTCTTGTCCAAAAACATTGCCTGAGACTACAAGGGAACGATTCAGCTTACTACAGCAGTCCATTTGGCGTGGGTTTTGAGTGCCATTTTCAATCTTTTCACAACTGCTGTTTTTCTATTTCAAAAATAATACACAACTAAAACAAAAGTACTTTTGGTTTTCTTCTAAAAGTTAAGGGAGAACTTTCTAGCATTATAACTCCATTTTCTTTTATGGATCTCCATCAGTAACTTTGAACATCATGATTTTCATTCACGTATTCACGAAATCATGACTTAGCTTCGTTCAGGAGTTGCTGCTAGATTATACTCTGACCCATTCGGTCACATGTGAGGTGCATCACACGCAGTGGTCATGCAGAAACCATGTGGGAAAGCATGGCCTGTGCATTTGTGATTCGCTTACTGATGGGACACGCGTAGGATAGTCAACTCAAGCTCGGTAGGGAGTTCATTAATTCATAATTGATTCAATCCATGTGTGTTGGCAGCTGGGAATAGTGTAGGGCTCAAAACCACGGTTGTGGTGAGGGCACATTCTAGATGGGGGAGACAAACAAGGCGGGTTCCGATATGGAACGGGCTGTGAGGAAGGAAAGGAATCTGATTTGTAACTGAGTGCCTGGGCTTTTGGAGATCAGATGGTGAAGGCAGACCTCTCTGTGTTTGAGGCGTTTGGGGTCGTCCTGCAAGGTAATAAGAGCCAGCCTTGCATCCTGGGGGGAGGAAGTCTTCACCCTCAACGTGCTTGGAAGCTATAGAAGGTTTTCCTTTTGGAGGAGGATGATTGAGGCCATTTATTAAAAGTAGGGGGTTGGGAGCCAAAGCAGAATTCACGTTTGAAACTCAAGATATGCCATACATCATTACATGGCTGAAGAAATATAGTATATCCACCTTCAAAGAGTGTTTAATATTAAAAATAAAACATTAAATACTAATATAAATATAGTCCTCTCAGTAGAATGTAAACAGCTCAGACCCTGCACATTTTTTTGTTATGTGAAGCATTTATTTTTTTAGCTCTGCCTAGTATAGTGACTTGTATATTGTATGCATTCAGTAAATGTTCACTGAATTAATTATATTTGATCGTCTATGATGTCAGGGGAAGAAAGTCACTGTAAGATATAAAACACAGACTTTTTAGAAAGAGACGAAATCATTTCTCCGAAAATATTTAAAGTGTTAACTTTATTCTGAATATTAATAATATATATTTTTAAGGATTTATGTATTGGGGGGAGGGGCAGAGAGAGGAGAGAGAGAATCTCAAGCTGACTCAGGGCTCGATCCTATGACCCTGAGATCATGACCTGAGCTGAAATCAAGAGTCAGACACTTAACTAACTGAGCTACCCAGCAGTCTCTGAATATGAATAATATTTAAAAATGACATTCAAGGTGTTAAAAATGAAATATTAAAAATAAAAATATAATTACAGATATAATTATTTTCTTTATATACTATCCCGCCCCCCCCGCACCTGTGCCAGATAGGTAGAAATCTCTGGGAAGTCGACATGGTGGCCTTATCACACCTTACTTGACACACATGGAAATTCCTTATTTTGTGAGTCTTCCAATCCCTGCACTATTGTCTATCCAGAGCTAACTCTACCCAACACCTGCATAATTGAACAGAAGACAATAAGAGCATGTAATTAGTGATGTTAGTGAATGTTTAGCTCAGTGTCTTTGGAGAGATCTCGTTCAAAATATACTTATTGACTTATCTGGTGTTTATCAAGAGCATGCGCGGTGCTGGTCACTGTGGTCAGTGTTGGGAGCACACCAGCTCCTTCCCTGGAGGAACTCACAGTCTACAGGGCTCTAGTAAGGCTAAGTACTTCCAGTGAGGATAACAGCTTTGGAAGATGATATACAGGTCTCCCTGAGTCAAGCTTGGGGAGAGGGGGCGGTAGTGAGTAAAACTGGGCTAATTCACAGAAGCCTTAAATGCAGAATTTGGTTAAGTGATTTTTAAAAGACAAATTACAAAAAGAAGACAAAGATGAAACGATGGCACATGCCATCCGTCTCCAGGTAACAAGGCCACCTGCATCCTGATTCTCATTTCTACAGACATTACCTGGGGAGTTTCTGTTCTCCCGCCCCAGCTGTCAGAAGGTCATTGCTCATTTGGCAGGAGACCTGCTGACTGGCAGGCCCCTGGGACTCAACCCCACCCGCCACCCCATGAACAGAGCCCTCTCTTCACCTGCCTGCGTGGTGGCAGTGGAGGGAGGGTAGGTGGGGAGGGTGTACAAATGGGGGGGGTGTTTCTGGCTCTCGCGCTCGGGGTCCAGCAACCTAAGCTTTTCCCCCTAACCCTCCTGAGCGCCACTCCTCCCCAGCCTTCACAGACTCCTGCAGCTCTAGATTGGAGGATTTCTAGCGAGCCTCACTCCTGCATTCTTTTGTTCATTCATTTGATACGTATTTTCTGAGTGCCGACAACGTACTGTTTCAGGCCCTGGATATTTAACAGGAAACAAAGCTCCGCTCCTTATGACTCCTACGTTCCAGTTGGAGGAGACAGACGATAACCTATAATTTATTGTGACAGACATAAGAGATATTAACAGGATGCACGGACAGAGAGCAGTTGGGATGGGGAGTAGTGTAGCATAGTCATGAAAAAGCCCTCAGACATCTGAGCAGGGACCTGAAGGGAGGGAAGGAAGCCTTAGACTCTCTGGGGGAGGAGAGTGCCTGGCAGGGGAACAGGAAACCCTAGGGGGTGGCGAGGCGGCCTCTGAGAAGTGGGGGTTGGCTTGGAGCGTTTGTAGCAGAGGCTCATACGGGGCCACAGAGAAACTTCAGACTTTGATCAGAGTAACGTGGGAAGCATCTGCCCATCCACCCCTGCAGGGGGCGCTTTGCTGGGCCCAGGCCTCACCATCATGATGAGTGTCAGAAGGAAATAAGCAGTAAGCAGAGGCCTAGGTGTCTGCATTCACCATCTGTAGGCCCTGCCTGACGGGTCTGAACTGTATTTCAAGGTTCTCAGAAATCATGGGATCAAAAGAAAGTGACATTGATAAAGACCTTGAAGCAAGAATAACCCAGGGAATTCTAAAGCCAATAGGAGATGTTTTATTTTGGGCGTGTACAAAATTTTGTTGTGGATTGAAAACACTGTGTATTCACAGACTCAGAGTATGAGAGCCGCGAGGAGGCTTCTTCATACAACAGTGAGAAATAGGAGGTCTGAAAAAGCAGTTCACTTTTTTTTTTTAAAGCCTGCTTAAGCACAGGTGCAGATATGGGATTAAAACCCAGGCCTTTCTCCTCCTAATCTGGGCCCCTGGGTGATACACACATGTTAAGCAAAAGAAAAGCTGTGCAATTTGGACTGAAATTAGCTACCTAATATGAACTAGGGCTGTCATTGTCAAAGACTTGGGGCATACCCGAAAAACCTTCTTTTAAATATCAGCATTATTTGCTCAACAGATACTCATGGAGCGCCTCCTGTGTCCTGGCACTGACTGTGTCTCATGCTGGAGAAGATCTGAGTGGGGAGGACAAAGAGCTTATCATCTAGTAGTGGGCACAAAAAATTACAGCATCAGTGATGATGTGGTGATAAGTGTGATTAGTGCCACAAAAACAGATGTTGCTAGGAGAGAGGGTCATGAATTAGTGGAATGTTTCCCAGGAACTGTCATGTAAGACTGGGCCAAAGGCCAGAGGAACTTGTGTGGAAAAGCTATGCCAGAGAGAACAATCATGCAGGCAGGTTGAGGAAAGAAAGGGGTCAGTGTTTTTGAGAACAGAGAGAAAGCCCTGTCACTGGATCATAGCAGGGGAGAGAAGGTGGGAGGAAAGGTTATACACTGGGCAAAGGCCATGGTGAAATGCCCTGTGGGAGATGATAAGGGTTGGATATTCGTTCCAAAGAGCGAGCTTTGAAAGAGGAAATACATGAACTGATTTACCACCCCTGGGCAGTTTTGTGGTAAAGGGGTTGGAGGAGGCAAGAATGCATGAAGGAAGAAACAACAGAGCTTAGACAGGATGCCTGAGATTTGTGGACAGGGCGAAGACAGGTTTTGAAGGCAGCATCGGCCAACATTGGTAACTGATAGCACGTAGGAAATTGTGGTCCAGGATACGCCCAGATTTTAGCATGACCGAACAGATGGAGGGTGGTATCGTTTGAATGGATGAGGAAGGCTTGATTCCTGAGTTCAGTTTTGGACTCATTACAGTTGAGATGCCCATGAGGCATCCCAGAGAAAAGAGCAAGTGGACATTTGGACAGATGGGTCTGGAGCTCAGATCTGAAATTTGGAAGGGAGACAGAAATTTGAGAGTTATGAGCATGTAGTTGGTAGTAAGTCATGGAGGGAACAGAGACAGGACAAAGAAGATGACTTAGGACCATGCTTTGGGGACTTCCACGCTTAGGGGTGGTTAGAGAACATACCAAGACGTAGCAGCCCTGAAGGGAGAAGAAAAGCCAGAGGTGTGATGTCAGTGACAAGAGGTACATGATATTAGCAGTAAAGCTTTGTTGGCATGTGTCACTTACTGAACACTTTCTGAAGATCTGGGCTCAGTTTCTCCAGTTTAATCTCTCAGCACAACACTGATGTAGTATTGCCTTCAAACTTTTGGGCGAAATGGGATTAGAAATTACTGGAAGTCTTTTTTTGAATTTCATGTGATAGTTGTTGGTACCAGATTAGAGCAGAATAGAGGCCCGAGTTATTTCTTCACAATAACACACTGATAGAGTCGCAGGTCTGAAGGTCAGTTTCATTATCATGCCGATTACCAGTCTGTTCTCTTATCAGCTCCTCTGCAGTCTTCTGTCTGACTCAGTCTTTATACTTTTAAAGCATTTGCATATACTTCTTAAAGCATTACTAGGTCATGTATTATCTTTGCAATAGAAGTTTTTAAAACCACAAATAGAAGCTTAAGCTATTTTATGTTCCAGGACATTATAAGAAAAGCATATAATTTAAGAGAGTTGCTTTAACATCTACCAGGAAACTCAGAGGATTACGCTGGCTCTTATTACTAATGCATTTTTAGCTCATTAAAATGGAAGAGAAAAGACACCTGTTATTAGAGGTTACTTTCAGCCTCTCCATTTGGGAGCTGAGCTTACCCCATTCAGTATGCGGTGGTGGCCCTGAGGGAGCCTCACATCCTGGTCTTATTTTCCTACCAGGAACACACAGTGGAGAGTCATGGGCAGTACGTGAAACGAATGTGCAAAAATTGAAAATCATCTTTGTCAAGTTAGAGGTGATTAACTACCTTTACCTTACTGTTCCCCAAGTCTTCTAATACAGTCTTTCCATTTTTTATATATTTTTCATCATATTCAAATGTTATTTAAGAGTCAAGAATAAACCTTATTTGTAAGATGAAGCTATCAGAGCACTCAGGAATGCTCGTTGTGTCCATAGTACTTTCTCAAGTTATGACCGAAGAGCCTAAAACGGAAAGCTCTCCTGGCCTTGGAGTTCTTTAGAAGTTAGCACCGTGCTGCTCCGCGTCTCCCGTGACAGTGAGAGCCTCCGGTTCCTTCATGAAAGCCTTTCCCTTCTTCTCTGAACACGTAGAAGGCGAATTTGGCTGTGGTTTTATGGGGCCTGGCTTAAGCGTCCATCAGCTCCGTAAGCCCTGCGTTAGCAGTGCGCGCTCAGGAGCCCTGCCACCTGCCGCGTGCCTGAGGCGATGCTTGCCCCCAACCACGGGGTGGGGGGGGGGGAGAAAAGAATTGGAAAAAAATTGTTGTGCCTTTTGGTGAACCATCCCTGAGGCTAACCCTGGAGGAAAGGAGCTGAGCTGTCTTCCATTTTCAGAGAGGACTTTTCTATAAGTGTCAGTGGAGGTCGACTTGACCTTGGGTCGGTATGGCTGGTACTGAGGCGGTGTGAAGAACAGCTATGGGGCCTGGGGTCCCGCCCTGGGGACTCCATTCACTTTTCTCCAAGGACAGTGCTCTCAGGACGTCAGCCGTCTTCCCGTGGCAAGTGTGCTCAGTGAGTGCTGGTCACACAGCCGCCAGACAGACATGGTCCCGTGATGTTCTGGCCAGATAATGGGCGGCAGCCTTTCCCTCTGCGGGGGTGCATGTGTGAAAAGCAGCTTGTGGAGAGTCAGAGTGTCATTTTAAATGTAATTGTCGGGGCCACGAAGGTTTATTTGGTTTTGATGCTTCAGTGTTCTATGGTTGATCTAATAGGATTTGGGGAATTGCTAACCAGAGGTTAAGGTTTGAAAGGCTCGCTGACCCACCTGCCTGGAGCCTCTCTGAGTGGGATCCCGTCTCTGATCTGTGCTCTCTCTTACTTTCGTTCTGGAAACCACTGCCATCTGGCTGCCTGGCCCAAGTGGCTCTCCTTCAGAGATATTTTTAAAATAGAGAGTCAACTTTTGATTCTCTGAGCTCTTTATGATTTAAGTGAGATTTTATTTGGAAAAAGAGTTCCATTGCCAGGGATTATTTGAAAATCACTGGAGAGTTCCAGCTTTACCTCTCAAGAGCTAGGTGACCTTGGTCAAGTTATGTAACCTTGCTGAACCCCAGGTCGCTCATCTGTAACATGGCACGTGACCTCCTTAGAAGGGTTACTTGGGTTGTAAAAGGTCATAAAAATGAACGATCCGGCTGAGCGTGTGACACCAAGTGACACTGCCCGATGTGGTCCTTTCTCTCCTGTCACTCCCACCAGGACGACCTTGCTTTGCACATGTGTTCTGAATGAGGCAGCTGTTAGCTCTGCCTGGATTGGGGTGGGGGGGAGTAGTGTGGGGGAGGCAAGGGCTCTTCTGTGGACTCTTTCCTGCCTCTCTTGGGAGAGCTGGATGCATCTTCCAGCACTTTCAAGGTGCCTTGCTCATGCCAGCAGGCCACCTTGATGCACTGAGAATGGCTAGTCCGCCTTCTGTCTCTCCCCAACCCAGGGGTGTCAGTAGTAAAAATAGACCCAACGCTCAGGACAACAGAAAGAATCGACTGGAGAATGGAAGGGGAATGTTCTTTTCTGTAGTGGTGTTACCATGGGCAGTGCCACCAAAAAATAGAGCCCACTCTAGCTCTATTGATGGGGAGCTGTGCCGTCACATTTTGGAGGCCAGTGTATTGAAGGAAGGCTGCAGCCCCACAGGAAGTCCCCCCTCCCTGTGTCCGGGCAACGTCTCCCTCCACTTGCGTAGGCAGGGGCCAGGAAGATGCACGTAGAAAAAGGAACATTTCTGCTGTTCAGTCTGCTGAGTTTGTGCTATTCAGCTTCTGTTAAGTTGGCCACGCTCCTCAAGGCACCTGCTGTGGCCCCCTCGTGACCTCAGACAGGAAGCAGACCCTGTCACCTGATGAGCTGTGTGAGCTCCTTAAGGCCGGCTGTGATGTCCTATGGTGTGTAGGATTCCTCTCAGAGGCCGTGGAATTGTCGAACTACGTTGAATGAGGACAGCAGCTCCGAGGGGGGCTCATTAGCTGCCTGTAGCATCGGGAGGGACAGTATCACTTTGATGGAGGGGAGGGTCTTATCAAGCCAGAGATCTTAACTGATGCAGAGAAGGAGCCACTGTCTACTTAGACATTTTCTTCTTCATGGGTGCTAAGAAGTCAGCAGTGCTGTGCCGAAAAGAGGGAGACACTGAGGCAGCAAGCCTGGGCAGGCTGGCAGCTTAAACGTAACCAGATGGGAGTATTGCCTGACAGTAGAGAATCCAGCCTTTTCTTGGCCTTCTTCATTTTGATGTTTTGAAACATCCATGAAGCCATCTTAATGAAATTGAAAGTTGAACAGTTGAACGCCTGGCAGTGGCAAATAGTCTGGTCCCTGCAGCCCTCAGGACTCAGCCATCAGAACTCATCATAACTAGACAGTGCTTCCTGCTCTCTCTGAGGGTCTTAATCAGTAAATTATGAGCTGTCCTGCTCCAAACCCAGTAAGTGACCTCAGTTCTAATTTTTAGTGATTTACTAAATCACACTTGGTTGGGATAGAGATAAAAATGAACATCAAAAAGTGGTGAATACTGTCTTTACTACGAGTACAAATGGTTATTTTTCCCTTTTTAAAATTTTCTGAATAGTTCTGTTAAATATTAAAACTTTGAGGGGCCATGGACCCAAGGTAGTGTAGAGGAATAATTTATTCATATAATCTGAAAAAAAGAAGAAATCACTTTTTAAGTACTTTCTGACTGTTATTGTTTTTATCAGTTTTATATAAAATAAGTGGACCCTTTCAGAACGTATTTCTTTTAGTTTATTAATATTGGTCATATTACTGAAGTTTTGGTAAGCATTTCTAAAAGCTGCACGATGTTCTGTTACCTATGTTTTTATCTATATATATATACTTATTCTTTTTCAAGGTGTTATTTTTTTAAGTAATCTCTACGCCCCATGTGGGGCTTGAACTTACAACCCCGAGATCAAGAATCGCCTGTTCCACTGACTGAGCCAGCCAGGCGCCCCTGTTACCTGTGTTTTTAAATTATAGTTTTTAATTAATAAACAAGGAAGTATGAATTCTTGTGACATTTAGAGCTTCCCTTTGCAATTTCCTTGATTCAGGAAAGAAAAGCACATTTCCCAGATGTCTCATTGGATATTTTGGCATTTTCCTCAAGCTTCACACTTGAAGTGATGACCAGATCACACCGAAGTGCACTTGTCAGGGGGCAGGTCACTCTTCCCTGAATTTTTCTGATGGCATCTTTTTCTGTTGCTCTTGTTAGAAGCTTTAGAGCGTCAGACAGTTTACGATTACTTTTGCTTTTTCTCTCACATCACAAATGTGTACATTTGGGGTACATTTACTTATTGTCTTCTTGCGAAAGGACTTCTCTCTATCACAGCCTCTCATCCAGTGTTAGAGAGAAACATGAGAAAACCAGTCATTTTTAATATAATCTTTTGAATATGAATATAGAAGAAAGCAGAAGAAAAACAGCCTTCATCTAGGAAGGGGATTTGCATTGTGAACATGGCGCTCCACGCATGTGCTTTTGGGGCATTGTAAGCTACGGAGATCACAATAATAAATCTTTAATGTCTTGGCTCCTAGAGCCACCGCAAGGAAGGAGGAGGGCCAGGGCTCCCTGCCAGGTGCCTTGCGCTGGAGGTGAGTGGAGAAACAGCCCGGGGCCCTGGGAGGGCTCATCAGCTTTTTACAGCCATTTTATCATCTGTTTGTTCTTCCAGTGACCTCACAGCATTTGTTTACATTCTAAACAGAGTTTAGTGTTGGGGATTTGTCAGACCATTTCTCCTGTTAACCTTATTACAGCAAACAGTTGTCTTACTTTGCCAAATCACAGCTCCTCCAATAAATAATTTTAATGGAAAGTAAAGATAGGTCGCTACCCTGGTTAAACACTCACCATAAAAATAAGTTTATAGATCATTTTGTGGAGGAAGCTGTTTAACGGGATTGCTTCTGATTCCTCCTGTTCTTTCAGCGCCACCGAAATCCTCCAAAGACGACGCCAATGAGAAGCTCATTGGCTAAAGAGAAAATTAATTTCTTTGCACTTCTTTAAAGTGACATGATATTCCAGTTGGAGGGAAAGAAGGTCTATAACCTTGCAACCTGTGATGTCGCATGCCATTTTGCTTTTAGAAAACACTTTTCTAGGAGTCCAAGCATCAACCAACCCATAGCTATGTAATCTCCCATGACTGGAAATGAACTACAATAAGAATTTTCGGGTAAGTTTTTAGGGGCCACCTTTGGCCCTCCGGCCATGCTTTGAAATGCAAAATGCACCTTGAGAAAATTATCCTTTCATGGAAGAAGAAACTCCCCCCTTTTTTCCTGAAATTTTACTGATATTCTGGGGGGAAAATTGTGTATTTGCGAGGGGAGAGCTCTTAAACTTGAATTATCCGGCATTTTCCGGTATTCTTTATTTCACTTAGGTGTCCGTGTCTGGGTTTATACACTGATGTGCTGTCATCGGGAAAAGTATCTGAAGTACTGGAAGATCTTTCTGGTTTCCATTCTCTTGGCTCCTCCCAGCCCCGTCCCGGAAAGGGAAATGATCTCTCACAAAGTAAAACAGGAGCCCGGGCCGGGACTGGGCCCATGCAGTGAAGCTCTGGGGAAGGCTCAGCAGGACAGGGGAGAGACCTCGTGTCGTGTCGCAGCTCTTGCAGCTCTTGCGGGCTGTGAAGTCTCTGTGGGAAATAGTGGCAGCTCGGTTTGCTGGGACAGAGCTGAACACTGAGCTCCCGATTGTCAGAGTGACTGTGATTGCCCACTGGTGCCCCTTCTAGGGCTTCCTTTTAGAGTTACTAAAGGCAACTGTGTGATGTCAGCCAGAAATACTGGCACATGGGAATGGATTGGCTTTTCAGAGCAGTAGAGAGGATTGGTGGGGGGGTGATTAGGATGGTTTCTGAATTCTTCACCTCATGTGGCCGCCCCCCCCCGCCCCGCCCCGGGATCTCTCATGGGCAGCATCACCTGGTCTCCGTCCCTTCCCTACACCAGCCTTCCGGTGCAGAAAGCAAACCTTGGGTCTTTAAAAGCTCCTCTAGGTGATTAGCACTGAAATATTTTTTCACCAAAAAAAAAAAAAAAAAAAAAAAAAAAGAAAGAAAAAAGAAAAGAAACTAGTAAAAAATGTAATCCCAACAGATAACTTTAGAATATCCTCTGATAAAACAGAGTCGCTTTGCATGACAATGCTGTTATTTTAAAACTGTGTCAGAGGCAATATTCCTATTTCCTCACCCCCAGCCTTGGAAAGCCAGGTCCTTTTCTAGATAACCCTGCCGTATTCCCAGGCACTCCCCCTCGGAGAACCTATTTCTAAGCCTGATCGCTTTCCGTGTGGTGAGGCAGTCACACAGCACAGCTCATTCGTCAGTAATCCCTTAATGCTATTAAAGTGAGTGGGTGGAAGAGGGCCCTTCTTTAATTATCAATTCTAAGAGGATTTGGCCCCTAAGAGCCTCTGGAGCGTATCATTTTGTGACAGTGTGCCTGTCTTACTCGAAGGTGGTAGGTAGACGCTGAGATGCTTGAAGAGAAAGCACGAGGGATGACCTGTCTGTGACGGTCCCCCAGGCCTCTTGTGTTTATAATAAAAGTAATATAGCGATATTAAAGGACTTTGGGGAAGCTCCCATAATTCTTCTGTAGCAGAACGAATGTTTTTGTCTGGATAGAGTTTTTGGAAGGGTGGGAAAACCATATCTTTTGAGTGCAGTCATGTGAACTTGACCACATGGCTTCTCAGGTTTGTTTGCAACTGATGAGTCAAGGGGACTCAAATCTGTAGAGGGAATTCTAGACCTAAATCATGACACAGTCTCCTTACCCATCACTATCTTTCCCTGGAATTGTCATACACGTGACAACTGGACTTTAGGTTTAAACTGACTAGGCTAGTTTAGAGCCCTGTCCCATTTCTGTTTGTTTTGTTGTTGTTGTTGTTGTTCTTTTTTATTGTTTTGTTTTTTTCTCTTTGGGAAGTCCTTTTCTAAGTCCTTTTGTGAAGATAGGAAAGAAAACAAAAATGGGAGGGAATCCAATGTCTTAGAGCACTGAGAGTTTACAGTCAGTTTTTGCTTCATGGGCAGAAGATTTCATAATGACTAGTATGGGAGTGGAAGGGAGAATGGCAAGGACCACTCTGGAAAGAGGAGAGTAAAATTTTAAAATTCAGGAGTAAGTTGATTACACTATCCAGGAGTGGAGACCCTTTGGAGATTACGTCCACTTCAGCCATCTACGTATGAGGAAGGAAGTGAAGAAGTTGAAGTTTCAGATGAGCGACAAGGCTTGATTCAGAAGCTGGGAGGTGTGAAAGGACTCTGGAGACTAGAAGGCTTATAGTAACGGTTTCTGAATGTGTAAGAATCAGGTGTCTTCCTCCTTTGGAAGAAGACAATTTAAAAGGAAATGTGCTTACTGGGTGTTTACCCCAAAGATACAGACGTAGTGAAGAGAAGGGCCCTATGCACCCCAATGTTCATAGCAGCATTGTCCACAATAGCTAAATCATGGAAGGAGCCGAGATGCCCTTCAACAGATGACTGGATTAAGAAGTTGTGGTCCATATATACAATGGAATATTACTCAGCTATCAGAAAGAACGAATTCTCAACATTTGCTGCAACATGGACGGCACTGGAGGAGATAATGCTAAGTGAAATAAGTCAAGCAGAGAAAGACAATTATCATATGATTTCTCTCATCTATGGAACATAAGAACTAGGATGATCGGTAGGGGAAGAAAGGGATAAAGAAAAGGGGGGTAATCAGAAGGGGGAATGAAACATGAGAGACTATGGACTATGAGAAACAAACTGAAGACTTCAGAGGGGAGGGGGTGGGGGAATGGGATAGACTGGTGATGGGTAGTAAGGAGGGCACGTATTGCATGGTGCACTGGGTGTTATACGCAACTAATGAAGCATCAAACTTTACATCGGAATCTGGGGATGTACTGTATGGTGATTAACATAATATAATAAAATAAAATAAAAAAAAAATAAAAGGAAATGTGCTTAAACTACAACATTAGGAAATTATCTAAATATAGATGCTTTCCAAACTAAGTTGATAACCCCCAGAATGAATTCTCAAGAGAGGTAATATACCTGTCCTTGGAGAAGATGGGACCTCTCCTAGGGGTGGAATAACTCAATGCTTAGGCAAGCTCTGTTTCTGCTGATGTGATTGATATGTGTATTCTTGCTTACGTACGTTTTCATTCATGTGTAGTATTTTATAGTCAGAATTCATGTATCTTTATTGCTTCTATTTCTGAGAAGATGATTGATTCTTTTAGTGAGTGTCATGATTCGGTGATCATGCTTTCTCAATCTTGTCACCAGAAACAATGACTATTTATTTTTATGTCTGTAAGTAGATACCTGATTTTTAAAATAATTCTAATACTTAAAAAATACATGCATCCCTCAATTATAAACACTACAATTACCAAGACTGAAAAAAGAAAACATTTGCATGTCCTTACTGGAAACATGTTTATTGCAGTTTATGTGAACTACACCAGTCACTGCAGGTAAATGCACTTATAAAACCATTTAACTCATGGCACTCAGCATATCACTACATGGCAATAATTTTTTTTTAAGTTATGTTATTTTAAGTAATCTCCACACCCAATGTGGGACTCAGACCCATAACTCTGAAATCAAGAGTCACATGTTCCATCGACTGAGCTAGCCAGGCTCCCCTAGATGGCAGTAATTTTAACAGTAATCATTATGCTTAAGGAAAAGACAGGCAAACTTTTTTTTTTTTTTTTTTTTTTTTAACCATGGGGCCGCCTGGGTGGCACAGTGGTTAAGCGTCTGCCTTCAGATCAGGGCGTGATCCCGGCGTTATGGGATCGAGCCCCACATCAGGCTCCTCCGCTATGAGCCTGCTTCTTCCTCTCCCACTCCCCCTGCTTGTGTTCCCTCTCTCGCTGGCTGTCTCTGTCTCTGTCAAATAAATAATAAAATCTTTAAAAAAAGAAAAAAACGGCTCGTCCTGACCCTTAAGGGTTACTAATAAACATCATTCTGCTTCCAAGGGCATTAA
This sequence comes from Ailuropoda melanoleuca, assembly GCF_002007445.2. NCBI lineage: Eukaryota > Metazoa > Chordata > Mammalia > Carnivora > Ursidae > Ailuropoda > Ailuropoda melanoleuca. The sequence continues at coordinate 77,239,410 of NC_048227.1, forward strand.
GCACTTGTCAAGAATGGCCAGAAACATGTATTTTGGATTTTTGGATGTTTCTAGTCAACTCCTAGTTGCTCTAAATGCTTTATCACTTTTCAGAAAGTATAACAAATGTGCGATAAGCCCCTGAACTATTTTTGAGTATAATCTTTCTTTGATTAAAAAATCTCATGTCTTGGTAGACTTGAGTATAAATCTTATGGTTTTATTTATTTTATCTCCGTTGTTTGGATCCTGGAGAAATGATATATTATTGAACCTCCCAGTCACCTAATTTTAACCAAAAAGCATTCTGAAGCTCTTAACTGTAGCTGCAGAGCAAATTGGAATGTGTCACATTTTGGTGAAATGACCAGCCCCGATGACCATGTCATGCAAAGGTGGCCCACCTTATGTAGGGTGCTGTCATGCAGAGGGCAGGGGGAGCGCGAGTGAGCCATTCAGAGCACCTCTGCCACTTTCTCCGTGGTCTGCAGTATGTCTTTAATCTCTGTAAGCTGTGTCTGAATTTACAGAGCAAGATGCGTACTAACTAGTTCATAGGATCGCTGTGAGGTTTAAATAGCGAGGCATATGAGAAAGCTTGACAAGAATTAGTATTCTTTCTACACTTAGAGGGACAAACTCTATCTTTCTTATGCATATCTCTCCACACATAGCAAGGAGAATGCATTGCATGCAGAAGATGCTTAATGAATGCTGATAATGGATTGGGGACTATGAAAAACAATACTGCCCAGTAAGGAGCAGATGTCCACTAACATCAGATGTTGCCTCACTGCAGCATATTCCTTCTTCTGGAGTTGGCTCCAGTGTTTGCGGGGCTGCTCTGCTCTTCCAGGGCAGCCTTGAGTGTTTGAGCTCCTCTGCCCTGGTCTTTTGGGCTCTCCTTCATTACAGCAGGATTTCTCAACATCCACACTAGGGACAACGAGGCCCAGATAATTCTTTGTTGTGGGAGATCACCTGTGCGGGGTTTTTGTGTTTTTTTAAAGATTTTATTTATTTATTTGAGAGAGAAAGCGAGAGGCAGAGCACAAGCAGAGGGGGATGGGTAGAGGGAGAGAGAGCAGGGAGCCCCGCACAAGGCTCAGTCCCAGAACCCCGGAATCATGACCTGAGCTGAAGATATGCTTAAGCGACTGAGCCACCCAGGCGCCCCCATCCTGTGCATTTTAAGATGTTTAGCCTCTACTTACTAGATGCCAGTAAACATCCCTCTCCAATTTTTGTTACAAATTTATTGTAACAATAAAAATGTCTCCAGACATTGCCTCTTGTCCTCCGGGCACGGGGCTGTCCCGGGTCGAACACTACTGTCTACAGCAGACATACGGCATTCCGTGCTTTGTCATGTGATAATTGGTTTGCCTGTGCCCTTCCCCCCTAGCCGGCCACCCCTACCGGCAGCACTGTGCCTTTCTCTGAGCCACCATCCCCACACTGGTAGAAGAGCAACAAATATAGAAGGAGGAAAAAGAAAAGATACCTAGAGAAGGAGACAGTTCTAATAATTGTGTTGCTCCATTATGTGTAGTGGATTTTTGTTTTTTGGGGGGACGAAAAGGGCAAGGACTCACCATCACCTGAAGTCTCTCTTCCTGAAACCATTAATGTCACCACCTTCTTTTCAGATCTTCCTCTCCCCTATGCCCTGATCATTGACAGAATTAGGTAGTGTGTCTACTCAGAGTAGATGTTAACCTGGGTTTGGATACTTGAAACTTTAGGCTTCAAAGTCCCGGCAGAGATTAAAGACACCTCTCTCTCTCCCTTAAACCCTGGAACACCTTCCACAGCTGAACTCCAACCACCCGTTCCCTGAAGACCCCCAAATGTGTCTCTAGCTTAGAACCTCTCTATTAATCCCGGAATCACACTTTCTAGCCCCTGGAGAGCTCCTCTTGTGTATTTCACAAGCTCCAAGACCAGAAACCTGGTGTGACTAGGACTAAACTCCTCATGTTCCTTCCTTGCTCCTTTCCAGCTTCCTTCAGGATTCTTCCTCCCAGGGAACAAAGCCGCCCCAGCCCTAGTGCAGGGAGCTGGAGTCAGAACCGTCCTCTGCCACTTGATGACTCAGTGACCTTCTGCAGGTGATTTGTCATCTTGTTGCCTCATTTTCTTCATCTGTCAGATGGATACTGATCTCCCAGCGCTGTTGGGAGGATTACATTAGATAATGTATGCAAATTGCTTAAATGAAATAATGCATGTAAATCAGTGAGGGAAAAAAAAATGCCTGTTCTGCTTAATTAATGGTAGATGCTGTTATTGTTGAACAAGATGCTTTAAGCAGCCTTTTGACCCCAGTTTCACCTTCAATCCATCTGTCTGTTGCCTGGTCCCTGGGCACACAGATTCCTCAGTGTTTGCAATTACTTTCATAATGAGGGTTAGCCTCCAGCCTGATATAGGTGGCCCTTTGTGACCTGCCTCCTGCTTACCTGTCCGTCTCACCATGGATAGCATCCTGACATGCTTGAACAGCCCAGATCCCAATATGCCAGCCCTTCATACTTCCATTCCTCTGTGCCGTCTGTTCCCTCTTCCTTGTTTTCTTTTCTCTTCTTCATTGAACTAACATTTCCTCTTTAAGACAAAGCACCATCATCTCTTCATCTTAGAAGCAGTCCTTGGTCACCCTCCACTGAGATCACTGTTGCACCGTGTTCCTGTTACCACGCTAACACCCTGTGCTTGCGTATCTTCTGGCACTTACCATGTGTAACTTACGTTTCTTGATTGTGTCCCTCACTAAGCTGTGAATTTTTGACATCACATTCATTTTGGTTTCCTTTTCGTTTTGGTTTTCTATGATGAGTAACCCATTTCTTGACACGTAGTAGATGTGTAATAGCTATTCATGATCAAATAAAGCGAGGATTCCATAAGATTGAATCAGGCAGCGTAGACAGAAACATGTAGACCAGTTGAGTCAGAATGAGTTGATGGAATTAACCAGCAAACATTAGGAATGAAGAAACCATGCAGGTATCTTTATTGGATAGAAACAGGAGATCCACAGATGCAGACTCTAAAACAGAATCTTAAAGCTGGGTCCGAGTGAGAAGTCCTAGCTGAGTAAGTTAATCTGTAATGGCAGAAGGAGAAATACCAAGGGGTCTGGTATTAAGGCATGCTACCTCCTTTTATTGCCCCTGACTTGAAGGAACTAGATCTCATGACAGAGAAACAATAAAAGAAAAAAATAAATCAATTCTTCTAAGAGAGTGCTATTTGAAAAGGTACGTACCTAGTGTGAGGGCAATAGAGACGAAATAATTTTTCAACAGATGGAGTCATGTCATTGCCTGGGGACCAGAAATGGCCAACTAAAACATCAGAGGCAGATGTGTGGTGGGTAGATATTTTACATCAGTTTCAAGCTTCCAGTGTCAATAAGAGCTTCATGGAAAGAGCCTGATCAAAGATCACATTCAACAGGCCGGGCTGCCTCGGGATCACGTGGCCTCAGCTTGCAAAAGGTGCCAGTATTTTGTTATTTTCTACCAAAGCAGTTTTAAACAAGTTTGCTGCTAAAACCAACAGTCTCAAGAGCCCCCTTTTTCAGGAAGATTATTTTCCACGCCCATAATGTTAAGCAGGGAAACATGGCGCCCAGTTTTCTTAGCACTAAGAAGATGACCAAAACATCACTTAGTAACATTACTAACCATTTAACTGACGATTTCTTGGAAGGAATCATATTATTCTGATTGGACAAGGAACATGTTTGTACATTGACCAAATATAGGCTTTTATAAATTACATTTGAAAAATCTCTGACCATGTTTTATCTTTTGAAATCTCATCTCACCTTCTGAAAAAGGCTTTTGCTTTCTTTTCTGATCTTACTGATGGAGAACCACACATAGCTCTCCAATTAGAATAATGAACGAAATTTCCGTTCCCATGATTTGTACAGTGCTTTGTTGTTGAGGTGAAGCAGCAATGAATCACAGCCCTGGTTGTGTTTAATGATTCAATAAACAGTACTTGTGAGTCAGTTGTCAGGGTTTGAAGTCAATATTTGTCCATTTCTCAAAACCTTATACCAGCCCCGGAAGATTTGGCTCTTGACTATGCTGTGTCAAAGGAGCCAGCATCCTCCTACACCCAGCCTAGAGTCTGGCAGATTCGAGACCACCTAAAGGAACACACTGAACCGATAGGCAAGAAGGAACCTTTACCAAGGCTTGAGATGATTTTGCCATTTCACAGCTCTCCTATTGAAATTCCCTTCCATTCCTGCAGAAGGGCATAGTTACTTCTGGCAGCAGGTTCCTGCCAGGACCTGGAACGAATCCCTGTAAATACTCAGAGTAGCAGGGGTGGAAGAGGGTTCTTCTCCCCCCACGCTGCTGCTGCTTCTGGCAAAGGTTGGGGTGTTGGCAGGGGCGCCCCACCTCTGCACAGTCTGCTCCGGGAGGCGGGGGATTCCTCTTACTTCCAATTACCAGTTTCTTTACATGTGGGAGGACATTTTTTGGCACATTATCCTCATTTCTTCATGTCTGGCTGACAGTGCCCTTGCTAATTTATTTTTTGGCATCCTGTACGCATTTGTTAAGATGTCAAAAGGTATGTACAAAGTATTGGAGTGAAGGCTGAATTTACATTCTGGAGCTTCTAGTGGGTATGAGATGTTAGAAACTGTCTCTTTGCAACAGAGGTTATAGTGCTGGGTAAGTAGAGGACAGTGAGCGTGGTTTACTTGCCTACTTGCCAAAGTCGGAGGACCCTTTAGTGAACATTGAATCGCGAAATCCTAAACTTGTAAGCGGGTAAGGATCTGGAAGTTAGTGTGTGATCTATTCCCAGCTGAGGAAATTGAGGCAAGGCATACTTAAGCGATTAGCCCAAGATCACCCAGCTGGCTTATGCTAGATACTGTACAAATTCTGGTCTCTCTTCGTTCTGTATTATTTTCACTATATTGTAATGTTTTGCAAGTAGTAGGCACTCAGTGATGTATTAGATACATCAAGGTATCTATCTTCATAGTTCATTCTGCGTATGGGAGGGAACAAAATAAGATCTTCTCCCCTTTTCCCCTCCAAAACAATTCTGACGATGGATTGGCTATAATTCTTGCAGCTAGATTGAGCTGCCTGGAAAAGGGGTCACTTCAGTAGATTTCCCCTCTTCCAAGTGGTTGGAACCTTAGTTGAAATGCCAGCCAGCTGAAACATGTCAAAATCAATCTGTAATTTTGGAGGCTTGGAAAAGCAGTTCCAATCGCCAGCCCTGGACAGTCTGTTCTATTCTACTATCTGAAACATTAATAGCAGATTTGTGAAGGCACACTCAGGAAGAACAGATCTCCCAAATTGTTTCTTCAGGGGGAATGATTATGTAAACAACTAATTTGAGTAAAAGTAGCTCAGAGAATATTTTAGGTTCCGGTTGAGAATCTTAAATGCTCAATTAAGTAATTTTAAAAAAAGCTCTTGTTAAACCTGATATCGGGAAGTAATATACCTTTTAAATAAAAGGTAAATGAAACTACATTTCTGTTCATAACAATTGCTTCTAAATCCATTAGTTGGATGGAGAAGATTTTGCTGGTAATGATGGTAGAACAGGCTCGCCACACACCTTGACTGGATGGTGTTATGTATTCAAGAAGGTAACTCGTGCTGGATCCAACTTTGGATTTAAAACAAATGCTACAGGTAATGGCAGTTAAAATATGGAGAGTGTGGTTATCTAAGACAATAATCCTTTTTTGATGGCATTTCTGAAAAGGGCAGGGATACCAAGCTTGTAATGTTCCATCTTTCTCCCTGGAGTAAATAAAAAAATAGTGAGAAGGGACGGTTGATGTCAGAATAATTTTCAAAGAAAAGTATCAGACAGACTTTAGTTATGAACCTGTGTGCATTCTTAATTTCAGCTCAGGTCATTATCTCAGGGTCCTGGGATCCAGCCCTGTGTTGGGTTCTGTGCTCAGCAGGGAGTCTGCTTGGGATTCTCTCTCTCCCTCCCCTCCTCCCCCCTCCCCCCAGCTGGCTTGCACTCTCTCTCTCAAATAAATAAGTAAATCTTAAAAAAAAAAGTTATTTAAAAAAAGAAAAAGCTTCGAATACCATTGGAAACCCCCTCCTACCACATCCCAAACTCCACCTTCTTTCTTTGGAAGTAACTGACACCTCATAAAGCCTTCGCATACCTCTTTTTGTACTTTTGCTGTCTATGTTTGTATCTGATTATTTAGAGCATTGGATTCTGTATTTTGAAATTTGCATCAGTGTTTTCATGTCCCACAGTTCCCAACTTTATGGAATAAATGCCTAGAAAGGAAACATTGGGTCTAAGGGTGTACACATTTTTAAATTGGATACGTGTTATGACATTGTTACCCTTCCAGTTATCTTCCCAGGTCCGTGCTTACTCCATACTTCTCCATCACTAGATCTTTCCTTTGTTTTAACTGTGTAAATTTGAAAGGTATAAAATGATATGTCATTGCTTTACTTGGCATTTCTTTATTAATAAGGTTGGGCATTTTTCTTTGTGTGTTAATAACCTTTTTTAATTTTTTGTAAATTGCCTGTTCATGTCCTATTTTTCTAATGGGGTATTATTGGTTTTTGTTTTTTTTTTTAAAGATTTTATTTATTTATTCGACAGAGATAGAGACAGCCAGCGAGAGAGGGAACACAAGCAGGGGGAGTGGGAGAGGAAGAAGCAGGCTCATAGCGGAGGAGCCTGATGTGGGGCTCGATCCCATAACTCCGGGATCACGCCCTGAGCCGAAGGCAGACGCTTAACCGCTGTGCCACCCAGGCGCCCCTATTATTGGGTATTTTTTAACCATTGATTTCTTTCTTTTTTCTTTTCTTTTCTTTTTCCCCTTCCTTCCTCCCTTCCTCCCTTCCTCCCTTCCTCCCTTCCTCCCTTCCTCCCTTCCTTCCTTCCTTCCTTCCTTCTTTCCTTCCTTCCTTCCTTCCTTTTTAAAGTAGGCTCCATGCCCAACCTGGGGTTTGAACTCAGGACCCTGAGATTGAGAGTCACATGATTTACTGACTGAGCCAGCCAGGCACCCCTAACCATTGGTTTCTAAGAACTCTTTATATAGTAGGGACAGTATTCCTTTGCCTGTTGTATATGTTGCAACTTTTCTTTGTTTGCAGTTTCTCTTCTAAACTTGACTACAGTGGCTTTGCCATATAAGAATTTTAAATTTTATATATTCATAGCTTCTCTTAAAAAAAAACTTAATGGCTTTTGGCTTTCTTACTATGACTAAAATACTCAAAAGAAGGAATTCGTGAAGTGCTTTTATCAGAAAAAAAAACTCTAACTTGCCATGAGTAATTCATGTAATAAGCAAATGGAACATTATATAAAAATAACATTTCCCAGAATAAATAGGGGGGAAAGTTATACACTTAAAACAATAAAAATAATGAAACTTTAAAGTGGAACACAACAAGCAATTTCAAGGAATGAAAATTCAGACACTGTACACCCAGTGGAGATAGTACGACACTGTACATGGGAAATAAGACACAGTTGAGTAAAAAAAATGGAATAAACATTGAGACTAAGTAAATCTAAATGAAAGGAATATAAAACCCATAGTCAACTGTTCTATTTACTTATTACTTGAGATTTATGATTAACTGGATAAGATCTGCAAAGGAACTTTTTATTACAGTTAATGAGAGTCATTTGGGCATCTGTTCAACTTTAACAAAACTTAATTTTTGTGTTTGTTATTCAGTCAACATGTATTGATTACCTGCTGTGTTGTAGAAAATAATTATGGGTGATAATTTTGGCTTATGGGATCGATCCCTATGAAATCATGTACGTCCAACCTATTTTTTTCCTGCAGTATCAGCACTGACCGCTGGTTCAACCTAATACCAGTTTGGCTCATCCTTCTCTCCTCCTGCCTCCTTTCCACCCCACCTCCAGCTGCTGGGTGGAGTCAGGGCCCATTTAACCACCTCGAGATTCCATAGTTCCTTTTTCTCTTCCATAATGTGACCACATGGAATTAAGCCTCTCTTTTTCTATTTTCAATATTTCCCCTTTCCCTTTGGTTCTTGTTTCTTTAGCATATCACATAACCAAGATTTTTCAAAATATATAGATTTTATTGTGAAATACACCGCAAAAGCAAAAGCGAAATCTATGCTGTGTGCAGTTTAAACATCTCATCACAACCTTGAGGAATTTCTATAAATCCTAAGTTTATAATTGCTTAACTTTACAAGGATTTGATATACAAGATTTATTAAGATGTGTTACATGAAGTGAAGCACCCTCTCTTCTATTAGAAATTGTGTTTTTATAATCACTTTTTAAGTTATTGGGAAAATACTGCCGATTCAGCTTCCCTAGTTGTAAGCAAGAGCGCTTTTCACGTCACTTATCTATCCTCTCATGGCACTTCTTCCATTAAGTTTTGCATCTTAATCCTATCGACCACCCCCCATCCTTCACATCTGCAGTGTCTTCATTTCATATTATTTCAGTCATGGGCAACACCACTTCTCCTTCTATATCTCAGTGCAGCCACGCCAGGTAAAAACACTTGGAAAAAGCACATTACTGGAAAGTTCTGTCTTGGGCTCCTCACATTAATGGTCCCGTCAGTTCTGAGGGATAAATGACATATGACTGCCTTAGTGATCACTAATTATTAATTCAAACTCTGTTGATAAATGTGACAGAAATTCACAAGAATGTTATATAACTACTTTTCGATGACAGCAGCTCACAGATTTCCTTTCCAGTTGTTCAGACAGAATGAATGACCAGTGAAAATACCACTTTCATACCAAGGAAACTCTAGATACTGTAATGATGAATTCTTCCTGATTATTGTGATTATTTCATAACTTGTGTCCAGAAATAGTCCTCTCTTTTTAACACCAAGGAAATTTTTCCTGCTGATTTATCAACATTAGTGATCGTTTATATAGTCAGAACGTTATTGGAAGAAGCAAATTACATTTTTTAAATTGCAGAATTTTTTTAAAAAGATTTTATTTATTTATTTGAGAGAGTGCCTGCGAGCAGTGGGGAGCAGCAGAGGGAGAGGGACAAGCAGACTCCACGCCAAGGGTGGAGCCCGATGTGGGGCTCAACCTCATGACCTGAGCAGAAATCAAGAGTTGGATGCTTAACTGATGGAGCCACCAGGTGCCCCTAAAACTACAGAATTTTGAATGAGAAATATATCATCTTTGCTAACTTGTATTTTTAAGTGAGAGGACATGGTTGATTCATCTTATGGTTTTTGCATGAAATCCTTCTTATTTCAGAAACTTTTCAGAGATGCTTTTCATACTGCTGCAATGCACTCCCACCACAGTTTTTTTGATTTCTTCTTACAGTTCATTTTCCATTAGTTGACTTTATATCATGGTAGAAGAGGCCTTCTAACTGAAGTGAGAAATGATGTGCATTCGTGTCCGTGTGCCCAGCCCCTCACCTCTGACCACCGGATTGCTCACCGCCACCAGGGAAGATGCCAGAGCTTTGCAGGCTGGTGCCATTAACACGTTGTGATTTCCAGCCCTGGTGCACTTTCCGGGCTCTGCAGCTGCCCTCCTGTGCACCGCTGGCCCTCTCCCTGTGCCTGTGCCCACCGCCCACCGCATGTCTCCTCACCCACTGCTTCTAGTCCAGCTGACAGACCTGCGATGGTTGAGCCCTCCGTGGACCATCACCTCTCCACTGCTTGGACGGACCCGTGTGAAGTTGGCCGATGTTCGCCGGGTTTTGACTCACAAAGTCAGTAGTTGCATCTGCTTCAAGCTAAGACGTGCTTGTGTTCATCCTTTTATCATTCTCTGGCTTCTCAGAAGAGATGGCCCTCCTCTCCAAGGTGAATTCAGGAACCCATAAATTCTTTCTCTCCTGGGATCTGCCTTTGTCAGTTACGCGTGTCTTTTCATAGCTTTCATTTCTTACTTTTCACCTTGGCTCCTTTTATTAATATATAATGTAGCCCACCCAGTCTTTTCTGTCTTCATATTTGATTTTTAAAACGATACACAACATGCCACACCTATAAAGGAGAAATATAAAATATATGTGCAGTTTAAAGGAAAATAGTATAACAAACATCATCTTAAAACTGGGCACTTTCCAATATATTTGAAGCTCTTGCACACTCTTCTCCCTTCTTCCCCCAAGCAATATCCTGAATTTTGTATTATTTTATTCTTTGCTTCTCTTTATAGTTCAATCACGTTTATATCTCTTAAGAATCTTTTATTTAGAGGCACCTGGGTGGCTCAATCGATTAGGCATCTGGCTCTTGATTTCAGCTCAGGTCATGATCTCAGGGTCATGAGATCAAGCCCTGCATTGGGCTCCGCACTCAGTGCAGTCTGCTTCTCCCTCCCCCTCTGCTCCTTCCCCCACTCGTGCTCTCTCTTGCTCTCAAATAAATACATAAATAACATCTTTTTTTTATGTAAATTTAATTAGCTAACTTATAGTACCATAAGTAAAACCTTTAAAAAATTTAAAAAATCTTTTGTTTAGTCTCACATGTTTTTAAACCTAAATAGAATAAAAATGCATATAGTCTTCTGAAGCCAGCTTTCTTGCCCACTGTTACATTTGTGAGGTGACTCTATGTTAACGTGTCGTCTTCTGTCATCTGCTTCCCAGTTTCCAGGGCGCACTGTTGTAGACTGTTTTATTATGCACCTGATGCCTAATATCCCGGATTCCAAACAAAATAACTTTATTTCCCAGTTTTTATTCCCTGGAAGTAGCTTATTTTGTTTCACTTTGTCAGCCTTGTTGCCAGAAACAAAACTCTCCTGTCTTAAACAGAGAACCAGTGCCCTCTCCTTAATTCTGTGTCCATCTCCAACTACTTCTGTGCCTTTCTCCTTTCCTTCAAGACTGAAAATCTTAGAGTGAGTAGTTCATACCGTATGTCTTAGCCTCCCATCCAGGCTGCATTTGACCTCTTGATGGTTGACCATGTTTTTAAACCTTTCTCCTTTGGTTTTCTTGATAAAGCTCATGAGACTATATATCAGACATGATCTCTGAACTCTCTATCCTCTGTCCTTCTAATTTTTACCTAACAACTGTATTGATGCATTATTAACATGCCATCTGTAGTCTACCATTTGTGATAAATGTAGTTTATTCCTTTTACTTGTGTTGGGTATGTAATATGCTCTGCTACTGAGTGTGGACGTACAAAGACTCATCAGATGTGGTCGGGAAGTTCAGAGCCGTGAGGGGGCAGGCACGGACACTGGACACCGTATTCCCAGTACGGTACAAGTGCCCCATTGTATGCAATACTGCAGTGGCCCAAAGGAGGGAGGTGTGAACTCTGATCGCCTGGGTCTCAGGACGCCGGGGGACTCTTTGAAGGATGAATAAAAAGTTACCTGAGTGACACAAGAGGAGCGCATTCCAGGTTGCTACCCAGGGGGGCACCTTTCAAGGGTTTTTCTTCCACTACCGCGGGGGCTAGAAAAGTTCTATGACAAACCTCTTCCCTGTGATTAGTTCTGTCACTGCTTCTGTCTCCACTCTGCTTCCTCTGAGTCTTCTATATCTTACCTGCTTTCCATGATTCCTGTCTCTAGGCTCGGGTTGGCGCCAGAACCCAGATTGGATTTGGCAGGTCCTGCAGCTTAGACGGGGCTGGACAATCAGACACAGAAGGAAAGAAAGGAGCATGAGGAAAGTCAGGGATGCACAAATGGCATGAGGCACGTGGGGGGCATGAGCACGTAGGCGTGGCTTGAGCATGGGTCGGGTGCTTATGGAGAAGAGGTGGGAAATAGAATTGACCAGAAAAGCAGTATCCAGATCATGAAAGAACATCTGGGCTTTGCAGCGGGGTTTGGACGTTATGTGGGCATGGGGGAAGCTTGAAGGGCTTTCAAGGAGCAGAGTACATGAAAAGATGTGTCGGGTAATCTATGCATAATGTTTAGCTGGTTTTCTTGTTTCTCCATGGAAGCTGTGGATGAGGACACCACTCCCATCTCCCTTCAAAGAGAAGCTGTGGGTGGGAGTCGTTGGCCTGCAGGTGTCACAGCATTCCCACAGGGCCTTCCCTCCCTGGGCTGCTCCCCGGTGATGACTGAGTGTGGCAGGCTGCTGCCGGACCCATTCTCCCCAACGTGGGACTCGTCTAGTGGGCAGCCTTTGCTCGAGGCTGTGCTGGCAGAGACAGTCTCAGAGCCACATTTGATGCTTCTTCTTTCCCTCTTTCCTTTCATGGGGGCCCAGTGTTTATGGTGGCCTGAAGCTCCCTCTGCCTGTTCTGAGCCCTCCCCACTCTCTCTGTCCCAGGGGTTCCCCCCAGTAAGCGCTTAGATTTCTAATTACATCTTGACATCTGCTTCCTGTAGGACATGAGCCGACACATGGAGCTTCAAAGTCTATTTTTAAGTTTCAGTATATGTCTTTAGGTGGTTATTTATGTTTTACCCCCTAAGCTAGCATGCTTTCCTTTATATGAAATACACTGTGGTATGAAGTGAGAAGTAATCTTTACGTTCTCTCAGGAGAGGCTGGACTCCCGGGAGAGCCGGGCTTCTCTGCCTGGCCTCTGACGGGCTTCCGGAGGACCGGTGCAAAGCTGCGGCCTTGCTTGGCGCTGGCTGGTCAGGGTTTCCCACATCCCATCATGGCTGCCCTGGCTCAGGTTCAGAGAGTTCATGGACAGGAAGTACTTCAGACAGATAGGATTTTTTCCCTGCCTGTCGTTCTTATAGAATATTTTGATATCTCATGACGAGCAGGTGGTTAGATCAAAGAGGAAGATAATTCAGCATCTTAAAAAGCCTGTGACCTAGCATTTGGGGGGACAGGATTAATTAGAGCAAACTACCGGGTGGATTTTGAGGCAATGTGTCCTCTGTGGCGTGTTGTGCCTTATGTATGAAAGGCATCTCCTCACTCTCTCTTTTTAATACATATTTAAATGAATCTTGCTTAAGTGTTTCAGTGAATCATGTTCTTGAACTAAGCTATCAGAAAAGTTTGGAAGTTAATTTTTAGTTTTTAGAGGGTCTGTCGTATTTATTGTAGTTTTTGTAATAGGGCTAACAGCAAAATTCTATACTGCATTTATTTAAAATAAAATGCTAGGTTGACTGTGATGATTTTTGAAACCAAAATGGGTGTGTTTGAGTTAAGTTATGGAGTTGAGCCTTATCTAATCTCCTGGGCCAACTTTCAGGTGTTCCTGTGGTGGTAACTCCTTTGTAAGTTCTCTGTGAGTGGGAGTTCCCTTGAGGTCCAGGATTTAGGGAGCGACGAGGACAACCTTCTGGTTTGGGCTGCCCTGCGTTGTTCTCATGTTACACGTTAGAGTCTCTTCAGTAGGAGACAGCTAAAAGGCCAACAGAGATTCAAATGGATTCAGAATCTGTGGAGTGATAAGACGTTAAATGCCTTTAACACGAACTTTTCCATTTAAAAAAACNAAAACACGGGGCGCCTGGGTGGCACAGCGGTTAAGCTTCTGCCTTCGGCTCAGGGCGTGATCCCGGCGTTATGGGATCGAGCCCCACATCAGGCTCCTCTGCTATGAGCCTGCCTCTTCCTCTCCCACTCCCCCTGCTTGTGTTCCCTCTCTGGCTGGCTGTCTCTATCTCTGTCAAATAAATAAATAAAATCTTTAAAAAAAAATAAAAAAATAAAAAAATAAACACATTTTTTTAAGTCCAAATGACCTAATTATAATTGTGGACATTTTCTAGTAAATTTTCATTAAAAGAGAATACATAGTATGTTGCCGAGACGTGAAAAGAACCATGTAAAGACAAATCTCCTATTTCTGTGATATTGTTCAACGGTGCTAGGAAGTCTATTTGGTGAAAGGATTTCATGCGATATCGTGATTTTGCAGTGTTCAGAACCCGCGCACAAATGAGACGTTGCTCCTGTTCCGGGCGCCAGATGATTATCAGCGAACATGACAAGAATGATTACTTCAAAAGCCCAAGTGAAATGTTAATGAACTTATGTCTTCATTCTGATGAGATTGAATTTGGGGGTGCATGACCATCTTATTTAATTAACACTAAGTTATCAGCGTTGTCGGAGTTGTGGGGAAAGCACAGTGGCATGTAGAGTGGCTACCGCAGGGAGGCTGTCTGTGTCAAACAGAAGTTTGGGGAAATCAATATGGCATCTCACGTTGGCATTAGAGATTTGTTTCAAACCAGTAATTGATCGTGTTTGATGGGAAGTAGTAGGTGGGGTG
>NC_048227.1:77253727-77272779 GCF_002007445.2 Ailuropoda melanoleuca
TCACGTTGGCATTAGAGATTTGTTTCAAACCAGTAATTGATCGTGTTTGATGGGAAGTAGTAGGTGGGGTGTGAAGGCAAATCAATGCCATTTTTTAAAGTGTTTATTTTTCTTAAACCTCACGCCTATGGAAATTTCGCAAATATAATACAAAGAACTTTAAACCACTTGAAAATAAGTTGTTGGCATGAGTTAGTGTGCAGGTGTATTGGCGTGCATTTCTTACAAAGACATTCTCTACATAACTACAATATAACCATCAAATCCAANGGGCTCGATCCCACAACACCGGGATCACGCCCTAAGCCGAAGGCAGACGCTTAACCACTATGCCACCCAGGAGCCCCAATACTTCCTTGTTCTTAGATTCAGGTTGGGCAGGAGTATCACAGAAGTAGTTGTTGGGGAGGAAAATAACTTTTCCTTGAACCTCTTCGGTTCAGTATATGGAGGCCTGCAAATTAAACTGACAAAGACACGTTAGTAAGAGGAAAGAAAAACAGATTCAATTAAGTGCATATGCACGGGGTTCACAAGTGTAACTAAAGTAGTAAGGTTTGAGGCTTACGGACCATCTTAATAAGGAGCAGGGAGGGCCAGAGGGACCATCTTAATAAGGAGCAGGGAGGGCCAGAAGGGTGCTTCTGGGAGAACAAATGACTTTTTAGAAGGAAAATGCAGAGAAAGGACACTTATGGAAAAACAAATGACTCTTTGAAACGGTAAATGGGCCCTTAGGAAACTAGATGGGAGATAGGATGGTTTTGCAGGGTGTGGTGCCAGCTTCTCTCTCTGAAAGAGAAGATTGGAGTTGTTCCCAGAGATGGGATTTATGACAATTGCATTTTTTTTTAAGCTCTTTTGGGAGCCTCTGCTTTTAGGCAGATAAGGGATTTTAGGAACTCAGAATGCCTTTATCTTTAAATAATTTTTATGCTACAGTGGCTTATTCTGGATTTTTTCATGGTGCTTTTTTCTTATTGTGTCATTTAGTGCATGATTCCAGTTCATCTCATGATATTGATGTTCACTTTGATCTGGTGTCTGCCACTCCTTAATCGATCAAAGTTTCACAGTATTTTCCATTTATAATGAATAAGTATTTTGTGAGGAGGTACTTTGAATTTATGCAAATATCTTGTTCCTTCTTAAACTTTCAATTTGTGCATTTGCTAGTTTATATTATTATGGCCTCATGGTTTAATAGGGTATAATCTGTGCCTGCCATATTTGGCCAATGGGGCCTCATTCAGGCTGGCTTCTATGTCTTTTTGACATATCGCCATCATTGTTTGAGCATTTCCTCGCTTTTGGGGGCACATGTTACTGAGATCATTCTACACTTTCCTTACCCTAGTTCTGAAATTGGCCATTTTTCCCAGACGCTCTTGTTCCTTTTAGTGGAGAAGGGTATTTAGAAACCAAAATCTGGGTGATAGGTGTGTTCGCTGCGATCAGGGTGTTGCTGCTGCTCACAGACCCTCTCAATGGACAGTCATCACTGCTGTCCCCACGGCACCCTCCTCATTGTTCACACTCTGATACCCTGTGCTGGGCCACTTATGCAATAGTGCTGCTCCTTTGTGTTATTCTGGTCTCAACCCCCACATCAGTCCACCTTGCCCACTCCTGCAGGGACTCCCTTTCACCTTGCTCAGGCACTGACGCCCTGGGCTGGGCCACAGCCCCATGTGGAAATGCTTCTTGCTCTGCTTGGCTCTGAAAATCTGTGCTTGGATACCCCCCCGTGGGTATGACTTCTTTGCTCAGAGTTTGACACCAGGTTTGATGAACATCTTTCTCATTCTAGCCAGTTTCTGACACCCCCCTCTCCGTCACCATGGCTTCCCTACTCACATATGGATTTCTGCCTTATTCAACCCCACCAAATGGCTTTAGGAATGAATTGTTCGTGAAAGGGAATAGGGCTCAATGTCATTTTTAAACGTTGATGTAGAAGTAACCTAATAATTTGCTGAACTCGGAAGATCTGTGGTCATATTTTTTAACCAAGATTCTGGAACATACCATTAAAAAAATGATTTCTTAAGTATCCTCATGTCAATTTATTTTTTTAAGATTTATTTTTTAATGTGAGGATACATATTTTAATATAGAGGAGCTTTGATATTTAATTTATTCTGCGTTCAATGAGAAATGAACACACGTTTACAGCGTATCTTTTCCAAAATAGCCATGTGCATTAATTACTTAGGAGTAAGTTATCTTCAGGGGATTTTGTGTCCAAAGTAATCCATGAGGAGAACTTCAGAATCAAGTGCCAGCAGTTCCTCGTTGGCAGCCGTCGGATCTGTGCTCTTTGAAGTCAGATAAACAGTCTAAGGTACTGCCCACTCTGCACATGGGGTGTACCGGTGACCCCAAATTTCTGTTTCCAGCCCCCATCTTGGCCCTGGAGCTGCCTCCGATCTCTCCTTTAGACTGGCCTTTCATCTCAATTGTGCTAGAACTTTGGCATTGACATGCCTGTGCAATACTGAAGTGGAGATGTCAAGTAGCATTCCTTGGGTTTTGTGCCCCTTTGCTATTTCCCTGGCATCTCAAACTCAGCACGTCCATACCTGAACTCTTGATTACTAACACCACCCTCCCCAGCGCAGATCTTCTTCCCAGTCTTTCCTTTCCCAACAAATGGCACAACGGTGCCCCCAGCGAGAGATCTGGAAATGTTCTTGATTCTTCTTTATCCCTATTGGTCAATGCATTCTGTGGTCTGTGGTCTATTCTTTTCAGTACCTCCTGTCTCAACTCTAGTTGGGACGGGAATGGGATGAAGCTGGGAATGAGATGTCTAACTTCATTTTACCTTGACCTTGAAGTGAGGACAGCTCCCTCCCAATACCTTTGACCCTGCCTACACACAAACACATCCCACCGGGCACCATCAAATGCCCCAGGCCTCCCCTTGTCAACATAGTTCTCAAAGGCAAATTACGAGGGGCCCTGTGGCTCAACTTATGACAGAGTCACAAGATTTCTGCCAGACTCCCCAGTTTAAAGCATGGGATATTGCTCTGAGACACTGGCTCTGAATGGCTCCCAGGGAGGACCAACTTTGGAAAAAAGAGCAAAAAGATAGAAATGGATATATGGAGGGCCAAAGTTCTTCACCTACGAATGAAAATGGGATAGAGCTGAGAATGAAGAGCCTAGCACAATCTCCTGGAAAGTTGGCTGTCTTGGGAGTGAGAAACACCTGTGCGCTGGAGAAAAGGAGACTCCCATTGGCTGTACATGGGAGCCTGATGGACAAGAGGGAAGGAAAAAACCAAACCAAAACAAAATGGTATCTCTCACCTCATCTACTTCTCATCCTCATTCATTATCCTCACAGCTGCCAAAGCGACGTGTGCATATCAGATCATGTCACTGGCCTGCTTAGCACACTTAACAAACCCATGATTCTTATGTACAGCGGCACGACCAGCCCCGTCCCTCTCTCCACTCTTATCTTGTGCTGTTCACCCCTCTACTTTCTAAGCCCTGAGAACCTGGCCTTCTTTCTGTTCTTGGAACATCACATTTTTTGCTGTCTTAGAGCTTTTGAATATCCTCTGCCTAGACGATCATTATCTTCCCTATTCCAAATAGAACCTTCGAATCTTTACACTGAAGCCAAATGCTTACTGATAAGTGTGATTTGGGGACTAGTTTCTGTTCTCCTTCAATATTATTTATTTTGTACTTGGAAGGAGAATCTCAATGGCAATTAGTATGAAATAATAATTAAATTTAATTTACTATTAAGAAAACAAGAAAAAGTCTGCTTCCAACAGCTTCCAAAAGGTCTTAATAAAAATCAACGTAATTATGACATTGAAAATATAAAAAGGAAAATAAGCTACAATGCCTATAAAATATTCAGCATATGAAACACTTTGAAATCCTGGGAAAAAAAGGGAATTCAAAGTATTATTGTTACCAAATTATGTCTAGTTCAATTTTCACATAACTCGCTTCAGTAAAGATAATGAATTTTTATTAATGGCGTTTGCAAATCCTATAATAACTTTTTACATGTACATGGCACAGCCCAGAGTACAAGAATGTGTGCATGCATTGTCTCTCTTGAATTTGCAGTCTCATGAGATCAGAGAAGTGACTTGTACAGCAGCACTCAGCTGAGCCCAGTGCCCTGGGCGCCCACTTTCATTCAGTAAACCCTGTGCGTCAGCTCTATGCTAGGTACTTACGAACAACGCGTGCTCGTGATCCTAGTAGAAGAGAAACAATAAACAAGTAAACCAGCAAATGCATTTCCGGGCTTGGAAGGACAGTTTTCCTTGCTCATACACACTATTTCTGGAGCCAGGAACATACCGAACTTCCAAACCAACCTTTAGATATGAAATACAGAGGAAAGGAAGAGTCAGAGACTCTTTTTTCATATTAACTCATAGGAGGTAAATTATTTGAGGCGATATAAAATTGTATTGTTTTCTAGGTAATGTATCCTTGAGAACTTTTGAAAGCTCACTCCACCACCCCATCCAGAATAGAATTCAGTGGAATGCAAGCATTTGCAGATCTAGTCTCTGAGGAAGCAGGCAGGAAGGGAAGAGAACCAGGGAGTTAGAGACCACACAGGACAGAGAGAACAGAGCTTTGACCCAAAGGGAAGGGTTTTCTTCTACTGAGTGCCTGATAAGGTGCCAAGTCATGGAGATGAGCAAAAGGGTAAGGAAACCTCTTTCACCCCTGATTGCCCATGCACCCTGTAGAGACTAACAGATAAAAATGGACCGTGGGGAGAGGAACGATCTAGTATGTTCTCCTCAATTCTGTGTGCTTGGCTTGCCAACGGCAAGCTTCATTATAAAGGAATTACATCCTTCCTTGGTGAAGAAATCAGCTCTTTATAATTTCAAGAGAACTACGTGTCAGGAAAAAGAGAACCAAAGACTCCATAAGATGATAGATCCTTAAGTGTTGAAAGGACATTGGGACTCCCTTGAGCCCCACTTCCATAGTTTACTAAATTGGTGGTAGGGGAGCCTGGGTGGCTCAGTTGGTTGAGCGTCTGCCTTCGGCTCAGGTTGTGGTCTCGGGGTCCTGGGATGGAGCCCTGCATCAGGTTCCTTGTTCAGCAGGGAGCCTGCTTCTGCCTCTGCCGCTCGCCCTGCTTGTGCTCTCTCTCTTTCTGACAAATAAATAAATAAAATCTTAAAAAAGTAAGGAAATAGATGGTAAATCTGCCCAGCACTCCTCTGCTCTAGAGATCCCTTTCCTCCCTTTAGTGCCTTTGGGGCTTCCCACGAGATCATTCTTGGAGGGTGTTTGAGGTTGTACCTTTATCTACAAGAAAATTGTGATCGGGTATGCAAATGAGTTACTGTGCTATGTATGTGTAAGGAATTATTACAGTATTTGTAAGCATCATTAGCAAAGATTCATCATCTTCACTGAAACAAGTCATTTAGAAATTAAACTAGAGATAATTTGGTAACAATAATACTTTGAATTCCCATCTCTTCCAAGGTTTCAGAGTGTTTCGCATACTGAATATTTTATAGACATTCCTGTTTTTTTTTTCCTTTTTACATTTAAATGTCATAATTACATTGCTTTTTATTAACACTTTTATTTTGGGAGCAAGCTTTTTAGTGGTTGGGTTTTGTTTTTTTTAATGGTAAATTAAGTTTGACAATTACTCCATACTAATCGCTGCTGGGATTCTTCTCCAGGTTACAAAATAAATAATACTGTAGGAGAAAGGAAATTTGTTCCAAAATCACATTCATTATTTAGTATTTGACTCTAGTGTGAAGATTCAGAGGATCTGTTCCACTAAGAAAAACAATGTTATGATTCATGGTCATTAAGCCTCATGCCTCTTTTATCAGTGGATTAAATTTTCAACTTTTGCTTACAGGATTGCTCTGTGTGTGTGTACAGATAGCCAATTAGCAGTAAGTATCTGTAGGAATATAAGAACCAATAACATATTCAAAACTAAACTTTTCCGTCAGACTTTCCCTTCATTTGTTCCTTATTTCATCCATCCAGTTGCTCAAGCCAGCAACTGGGTGTAATCTTGACAACTTCCTCTCGCTTACCTCCCACATCGGCTCTAACAGCAAGATCTCATTATTCTGCCTTCTCAGTCTGTCCACTCTGTTTACCCCGTAGCCATCACCCTGGTTCAAGCTACTGTCGTCTTTACCTGGATTGCTGTGGGACTTCTTAACTGGTCTTCCTAGATCCATTTTTGCCTCCTTTCCCCCTGGCACCAGGAGTCTTGTAATCATACAAATCTGACCCTGTTCTTTCTCTGCTTAAAGCCCATTCATTGTGTCTCCCAAGATAAAGTTTAAGGCCCTTAATATGATCTACGAAATCTCATGTGATCTTGGCCCTGCTACGTCTTCCCTCACCCCCTTGCCTGAGCCACATTGCTTTTTGCTTGTTTCTTGGACACGTGGCACTCTATACCATTTCAGCCTTGGTACATGCTGTTCTTCCCTCCTTTCTTTACTTTAGTTTAAAGTCGCTTCCTCAAACTTCTTAAGACTAAGGTGGGTTACCGTGATATTCACTTCCATGCCACCCTGCATTTGGCCTTTTTACCACATGTAACGCTCGCAATTATTTGTTCAATGCCTGTCTTCCCCACTCAACAAGTAGGTCCCAGGAGGGGAGGGCAGAGTCTGAGTTGTTCCTTGTTTTATCCCCAGCTGCCCTCAGAGTACTTGGCATATAATGAATGCTCAGTAACTATTTGTTGGATGAATGAAAATGAATAAATGAAATGAGTGAGTGAATGAATAACAGACCGATGTAACTGTCCCTCAAATACTTACTTTGGTGTTGAATTATGACAATTCAAATTAGAAAAAAAAAAACAAATAATGAAAATTTGAGCACAAATGGGTGGTACTTTTAAAAATTTGTTTGAAGGTATTAGCAACAGTCCTGTATACTCAGGTTCAAATTGACTCGGCAGTGTGTGGAAACAGAGAGAAAGAATCTTTCAGGTGAAGAAATTTAAATATATTGGTGAGCCCTGAACAACTGAAAAGGATTCTTTATGAGAATGTATATAGAATGTAACATCCAGAAAATATCTGTCTTCTCGTACTCATGCTACAACATATCTAAATAACTCTCTAACATGTAAAGGCTGATCTAACCCAAGAACTTCACATTCACCGGAAATTTGCAGACTTATTAAGAGCACCAGGAAGTAAGCGCACATCCAGAACTCAAAAATATAAGTTAAATCGATGTCATAAAGCGCAATGCGTATGTATACCCAAAGTCTTCCCTCCAGCTTTGCTTGCTTTTAATTTGCACATGGCATCGGTAAACTTACTTACTTGGCACTCTGATTTCTAAGGACAAGGCCCCACGCGGAACTGGGTAGGGCAGAGCGGTTGTAGTAACCGTGTTCCCAGTGGCAGTGTCAACCAACAGCACGCTGACCTCACCCTCGTCCGGACTTCCGGGGAACTTCACTTGTGTGACAGCCCTAACCACATCCACCTAGTGACACACAGTGACGCTTGTGAAAAGTTATTTCCCATTCTTGATCTTAAACATTTTAGGGAAAGACCTTGGCTTTTCACCAGGCTTTCAGAGTATCACACAAAAGCATGTCATAGCTGATAATCATATTCAAAACAAAGCAAAACAACTCTGAGACATCAAGAGAAAATTAAATTATGTTTAATATTATTTGAGGGACCTGGAATGAAGTGTTACATTTTTTTTGAAGTGTTATGTTTTAGAAATATTTTTATCCCTAATAATGAAAGTTTAAAAAGTTTCAGTATTTACCAGTTCTGATTTTATTGATGTATAGTTTGCAAACCCTTTTAACTCAACCTAGCTCTTAGCAACCTATTAAGAATGGTAGGGTAAGCATTCTAATTTTACAAATAAAAACTTGAAGTGGTAACTTAAATTATTATCTTAGGATTACGGTTTTTTGGGGTGCCTGGGTGGCTCAGTCGGTTAAGCATCTCCCTTCAGCGCAGGTCATGATCTCAGGGTCCTGGGATTGAGCCCACGGCAGGCTCCCAGCTCAGCAGGGGTTTGCTTCTCTCTCTCTCTCTCTTTCTCTCTGTGTGTGTGTTTCTCTCTCTCTCTCTCTCCCCCCACACCCCTACCACCCACCCTGCTTGTGTTCTCTCTCTCAAATAAATAAAATCTTTAAAAAAAATAAAAAGCTTACAGTTTATTAAGGACCAGAACTTTTAGTCTTTTCAAGATACATTTCACCATAAAAGCAATGTAGCAATGTGACAAAATCATAGGTTTTAGTGTCAGAAAGATCTAGGTTTGCATCCTTCCTTTGGTCACATACTACCTGAGTCACAGTGGGAAGTATGTTTAATCTCTGTAGGTGAGGGCAATCTCTGAGCAATTATTAGTCATGTGATAGTATCGTCTATTAGTTTGGTGAAAAATGAACTGGAACCACAAGAGGGAATCTTTGAGAAATCAGCTAATGAATTGCCTTTGGCTCCTGAAGCTAGAGGGTCAGGCATTAGAAAAAAAAATTTTTTTTTACCATGACAATACCCCTCTGCATTTAAGTCATTTTTTAGCTCTCTGGCTTTCTGTTTCTTTATGAAACACTGGAATACTAGCAGAACCAACTGTATTAGGTAGGTTATGTGCAGTAACAACCCCCCCCCCCCACATCTCAGTGGTTTAAAATAACAAAGATGTATTTCTTATTCATGTCCATTGTGGGTTGACCCGCAGCTCTTCCAGATCATCCTTACACAAGAACCTGAGATGACTGACTTTTTACCATCGGGTGGGTTATCAGCCATCATGGCTAGGGGAAGGGATCATAGCAAATGACACACTGGCTTTTAGAAGGTTTTGCAGGAAGGGACACATGTCTCTTCACTCATTTCAGTCACCAAGGCAAACCACTTCTCTTGTCTAGATTCACAGGGGTGGGAAAATGCAATCCATTCTTGGGTCTGTGGGCCTGGAAGGAGAATTGGAATGTTGATGACCAGCCCTAATGACCACCCCTTGGCCCTATGAGTGCTGTCAGGGGGATTAAGTCAGTGAACGCAAAAGTAAGCACAATGCTTGGTACCTTAACAAGAACCGAATGAATGTTAGGGATTGTTATGACTTACATTGGTTATAAACTTCATTAGTAATGATGACTTGAAGCTTATTTCCGCTTATTGCCCTTAGTGTCCCCCTCCCTTTTTTTTTTTTTAACATATTTCATTTATTTATTTGAGGGAGAGGGAGAAGCAGGCTCTCTGCTGAGCAGGGAAACTGATGCAGGGCTCGATCCCAGGACCCTGGAATCATGACCTGAGCCAAAGGCAGGGGCTTAACTGACTGAGCCACCCAGGCACCCCGCCCGTAGTGTCCCTTAAGAAAAGGAAACTTCTGAAATACAGCCTGTGTCGAGAAAAAAAATAGGGCTGCCTAAGCTCTCAGGATGGAAACGCTTCAGTGTCCTACACGGACAAAGCGTAACGACTCAGATGACTTATATTCACAGTTCTTAGTTATTTTCTCTCCAGATGGAAAATCTGTGGCTGATAGAAGCTGCTAAAGAACAAAGAGGATTGGAATGACACATTTCATTCTACGGAGCCGAGTGCATTATTTTCGAGTGCGCAGCCCCGGGTCTGCACCTTTCCTTGCACTCTGTGAAGCGGCCACCACGCGGCCACCCTGGTTCCAGGTTGAGAGTAAGCAGGTCAGGTTGTAGTCAGAGCGAGCGGTGTAGACAAAAATAAGTCCTCTCGGTTTTCAGAGTCCTCTTTGTTCTCCTTTAGTCTTGGGTCCTCAACGCCCCGGCAGCATCTGGAACTTAGCCGTCCCTGAGTGAATGAAGAACAGAATGAATATGCAACAATCGTCCCCGTTTGAAGGAATTTCAGGCGCGGAACAGAGCAGAAGGGGGCATTTTCTCAGTGCATGGGATCCTGAAATCCCGTGCTGATTGCCTTTCCCTTCCCACTCATGTCTTCCATCCTTCGTGGCCAGGCCGCGACCACTCTGGGGGCAAGGGGGAGACCCTTGATCCCGCAGCACTGCTGGACACAGCTGCCTGGGAGCCTATTTCTCTAGTAAGAGCAGTCCCTTCCCCACCTCCTTCCCACCCCCGAAAAACAGCCCTGTTTTTAGAAGAAACAGTCCCCTCCCCGATGTTTTATGAATAGAGGCTGGGTCTCTTGAGGAAATTCTTGCCTCTTCGTGGCTCCAACTTCAACAGGCATGGCAATCCGCTTGTTCAGACCGACTGCAGGACCCATCGCCAGGATTTCTGATTCAGGAGGTGGCAGGGGGCCCATGAACTTGCATTTCCAACCAGCTGGCAAGTTACACCCATGGGGCGGTAGCATGAACAGCACTGCTCTGAGCTCTGTCCCTGCCCCTTCCTCCTGGTGCCTCCAGGGCTCCCGGACCTCCTTGCTTTTCAGGTACTGGGTTTGCTTCATTTTTTTATGTTGCTTTTGAGCTGTTGGGATGATCCTAATTATTTCTCTTCTGATATTATAATACTTGTGTTCTCTTTTATGTGTCTGCCCAAATAACACATTTGTTACAGATTATGAATTGCTAAGCACTGGAACCGTCTGGTCCCAGAAGACCTTCTGGAGGGAGGGGAAGCCGAGGGTGTTGCCTGCCCCGCACTTCTGAAGGCTGTCTATGGTCAGAATAGTAAAGGGACGGCTTCCTTGTAGCAAAGACATTTGGACCCTTTGATCAGCTATTCCAGAAATTTATGAGTGTTTTTATTATACTCCTGGTATCTAGCTCGTTAGCCAGTTGGTCTTTTTGAAATCATTAAAAGAAGTGAAGAAGTTCCTTCAGCTATAGGGATGGAATATAAAATTAATGCGTCTGCAATTTTGCACAAGGAGTTTTCTCCTTTAGTTGATTGAGTCAAGTTGTACATTCATAGCTGTAGCTCTTAAATTGATCTTGATGTAACAACAAAGTAATTTGACTTTGGAGAATAAAGACACACATGAGCCTGAAGAAATGGAAGTCTAGATTTTAAACGATCTTCTATTTGGGAAATGTATTATTAGATGAGGAAACTAAGAATTGTATTTAGTGAGACAGTAGAGTGAACTCTTTTCCAAATGGCTTATCTGGGTATTTTCTCTCTATATATTTATTTTTCCGGTGTGCCTCCAGTTACACAGAGGCGTTTGTGTGGCTCGACCGGCTGTAGAGTGTAGACAGCTGTGTCCATGTTGGTGCCTGCTGTCCAGCTGTGTATGTGTGTTAGTATGTGAAATCTATTTCTCAAATCAATGAGATTGCTTATCACATTGAGTTTTTGATATTCAGTTAATATATTTGTTGAACATTTCTTCCTGTCATTAAATGTTTTTCTACATTTTGGAACGACTACTAGTATTCCTTTGTTTGAGTTACCATAATTGATTGGTCAAATCATTGTGTTAATATAATTGAGGGGGAAAGAATACATGCTGCCAGTTTACCCTCTGAAGAGAGACAAAGCTTTTGCTGATATTTCCTTAGTTTGTACATATGACACTTTAGGGGAAAAATAAAATCTCTAAACCGATTGGGTTTAAAATATGCTCAAATCAGTTCAGGGTGCCAGGGTCATTTTTAAGTACCCTTCCCTTAGTTCTGGTCACATCTGTAGCAGCGTACCGATGAGTGTGCCTCAAAGTAGGAAGATGCTTCAGAAACGAAATAGATTGAGGGTTGCCACCATTACTTGCTTTTTGGAATATTTGACTCCTACATATGCCCGGAGGGATGTAGTTTTGGGTGGTTTTTTGTTTTTTGTGTTTTGTGGTTTTTTGAGGAATTTATTTCTCACCCTCAGCTTTGATAATTTTTATAGAAGTGGGTTCTTACAAAGGTTGGAAATGGAACTCATTCTGTCATCACCCACAGTTGCAAGTTGTTGAGGACGTGGCGCTCTGCTGTGCAAGTCAGAGATGCTTATGATTTCCTTCTTGAAATAACATTTTTTCTTTAAATGACATACTTTCTTGTTTCTTTAAATAACATATTTTCCTCGCTGCATTCTAAACTCATAAGCATAAATTCTTCCTTCTTCCCCTCAACTCCTTGTTTTCCCTCAACATTTGCAATCATGCCTCATCCTTTCGCTTATCCTCATCCTGTTAATATGCAGTATGATTGAAGGAGAAATCACATGTTCTTGGAGCTAAACAGATCTGGATTTGAAACTGTGCTCTTCTATTTCCTGGCTGTGTGACATGAAGCAAATTACTTACCCTCTCTGAGTCTCAGTGAAATGGTAACAGTTTTTCCTCCCTCACAGAATTTTTCTGAAGATTAAATACAATAGTGTATATTAAGTTCCTAACAAAATATCACAGCTCAGTAAACACTAGTTCCTTTCCCATTTCTAATTTTTCATTCTTCCTTCGCAATTTTCCTACTTTCCCCTAAAGTCTCCAGGTGAATATAATTTGAACTTCTTGGCTGTTGTCTTGGAAAAGATTCAGCATAAAACTTTTTTCTTTCTTTCTGGAATTCATCATTTTTAAAAAGTCACCGTTTAACTAATATTTACTTTGATCTCAGTAAGGTTGTAGAGCTCAGGTTAGTCAGCTTGACTCCTTTTAAATCTAAACGAATCCTAAAATGACCTTTTAGGCGGTACACAGTCCTCAACTAGTTTATGAGAGCAAGTGGGGCTGGACTGGGGAGGTGTGAGGACGATGACCGGTGTCTGCATCAAGTGAAACTCGGAGATTTTACCGCTGAATTCTGTCTTCACCTTGGAGGCTGTAGATAGAAAGTTAGGCTTCTTAGGTCTAAACCCCCGACCAGCCCGAATTTCTGCAAGTCCATTCGTGCTGTACTAATGGCTCTCCTCCCTCTGTTTTCTCTACTGGGAGTCTCTCCCTGCCTCTCTTCTTTTCTTCCTCCCTTCTTTGATGACAGAGTGAAGGTCACCTTCTTTATGAAACCTCTCCTGCTTATTCCCTCCCCTGGCCACCACCCTCTAAGGTCACTGGCTCCTTTTGGCTTTCTCTGTATCCCGTAAGTCCTTGCGTCACTGTGCCTAGAGTGCGTCTTAGTATGTGCTTGGCGGTCTGCTTCTAGGCTGTGAGCCCGATCAAGGCACAGAGGGTGTCAGATCCACTGTGGAGCTCTGGCGCGTAGTTGGTGTTCAACAAATACTTAGTGCAGAAGTGAACGTTCAGCATCACAAGCATGGATCCTCAGATAAAGGAGCATTGGAGGTTGAAATTACTGCAAGTGGCTTTCTGAATTAAAAGCAGCCCAAGCAGTGCTAACTAGAGCTGAGTGGGATTTTCTGCTTTCCAAAGCGAATGAGAAACTTGAATAAATTATCAACATTGTTCCGGAAGAATTAGGGATATGATTTGATTTATTTAATCACTTGACTTCATTATCTTCTATGGATTTAGGAAGAAAGAAGAGTCCTCTTCATCATGTCAAAAGTAAAAAAAAAAAAGAACCCAGATGCCCTATAAATAAATGGTGTAAAGCAAAGAATACTGAAATCTGAACAAGCTCAACAATTACTTCAATCCCCTCCCTGACTTTCCTTTTGAAGATCAGCCGGTTCAGAAGTAATGAGGCGGCTGCAAGGGCTGTGTGCAGAACTCGCTTTGGCCAACCTGGGGAATAGTTACTGCTCCCTAACTGAGGCATCTCCTTGGACTCTGAGCGCATCCGCTCTCAGGGGGGTGTTAGGCACCTGTATGTCATGAGCACGAAGCTAACCTGCATTTTGGAGTTGTGAGGATTTAATGAGCCAATGTATGAAGAAGCCAACAAATGTTTGATTCATCTCCAAAAGGCTACCGATAAAATCTGTGGTTCAACCTGTAACTTTAGCAAATCTAGGAAACACTAGACTATTAAAGCAAGTTATGTTTGTCAGTGGGCTGGATATCACTGAGGATCAAAAGTATAAACTAATGCAAAGTATTCATTTAAACACATACATGTCAAAAACTCATCATTCTAACCCTATCAGTCTTAGATTTTGATGAAAATCATCACGATGGAGGCATTTTTAAAACTCAGATTGAAGTCACGTGAATTTAGAGGATGGCTCAACCTTGGCATAAACTCGTCCTTGATAAGCCCCAGGGATGTCCACGGTTGAAGAAAAGTCCCACATAAATATACTCTGTCTGTGTTCGGATTAAGCAGGGACAGGGCAGGCATGGGGTAACCCTTCAGTACAAGGGACCTTCTTACCACCACCACACTGACTCCGGCCGCGAGGTCCTGCCAAAACAGATCCTTGCCCTCTAGGATGACTCTTGGGTCTTTGTAGACAACAGAGCCGTGGCGCACACAAAGGATGAAACAGGGTCAATGGAGGGGGCAAAACAGAGATCTAATTTCTGTGCATGAAAATTAAATAAAATCCAGCCTTGCTTCTTCATCTCTTGGAGGAGATGAATGCAAATCAGGTTAAGTGGAGGCACCCTTTCCGGAGCCCCAGACCTGGTTTCCCTCATAATGAAGCCTGAAGACCTCTGTCCAGCCTCTGGCCGCATGCTTGATGATAATAATAATTCTGAAGTCGCAGGCTAATCTCCAACAGAAGCCTGTTTCCGTGAGTGAATCAGAGTTGTCAGGTTAGAGTAACTGAAGCTCATCAGTGAGGACTGAGCTTTGGGGAAAGAGAGGAAAGTCCCAGCCCCTCTGAAGGCCAGAAGCGAGCCGTGTGAGTAATCAGGATGACCCAGGCACAGAGGAGTCAGTGAGCCCTGAGAAAGGATTTGCTTTACAATGCACAGCGTTATCCGTGAGCATACCCCAGATTACAGATTTCTTAAAGATAGAAGCCCGTTCAAAATTCACACTTTATGTCACCCTGCACCTGGGAAATGCAGGTGTTGACCTTTGCTTTCTGTCCTTCACTGTTAGGATGTATTGTAAGTGAATCTTCCATTCCTGAATTTCTGATTTAGTCTGGTTAGTGATTTTAGCCATTTTTTATTTTCTCTAGTTTAGTGTTTTTGCTTCAAAGGCAAAATTACACCTGTTTTTAAATCAGCAAGCCCACCATTATCCAAATGTATACCAGGTTACTCTGCCTTTTACTCTTATTTGTAAGCTTAAGCATCCTTTTTTTTCTTGGTTCTGTAGTTCATTAGAGTTCCAGAGAGGACATGAAATAAACCCAGTGTGTTCTCCTTGCAAAAAGATGACTAATTTGGTTGCATGTAGAGCGAGCGTTCCTCTTCTCGACACATAAGCACTGTTCACAGTGGTGTGCCCCTCCACGTCCCTTCAGTGCGTATCCGAACACATGTTCTGTATGGGCGACATAAACAGGATCTCACTCTGTATTTCTGTTCTAAAAATCTCAAAAACATGATGTAAATAGGGGCGCCCGGGTGGCTGGGTTGGTTGGGCATCAGACTCGTGGTTTTGGCTCAGGTCATGATCTCAGGGTCGTGAGATCCAGCCCTGCGTCAGGCTCCATGCTCAGTGTGGAGTCTGCTTGAGATTCTCGCTCTCCCTCGGCCCCTCCCCGACCTGTAAAGTAAATAAATAAATCTTTAAAAAATATGATGTAAATATTTTTCCTCATTAGTACATACTCACTGTTTTAAGTATCGGTATTATATTCTGTCGTAAAGATGTAGCATGATTGCCTTAGCCAGTCTTCTCGTGATGAACCCGTAAGTGATTTCCAAGCTTTGGCCATTGCCGTAGCATTGAACGCACGTTTTGTGGATCCTTCCGCAAGTCTGTCTTTCTTTCTTTTTTTAAGATTTTATTTATTTATTAGAGACAGAGACAGCCAGCGAGAGAAGGAACACAAGGAGGGGGAGTGGGAGAGGAAGAAGCAGGCTCATAGCGGAGGAGCCTGATGTGGGACTCGATCCCATAACGCCGGGATCACGCCCTGAGCCGAAGGCAGACGCTTAACCACCGAGCCACCCAGGCGCCCCTCCGCAAGTCTTTCTCAAGGATGTAGTCATGGAAGTGAAATGGTGGGGGGAAGGTGGGGACAAAGGGAATGGACACTTAACCTTTTGAAAGTCACTCCCAAACTAACTGCAGGGAAGTATCAATGTGTCCTCTCACTGACAGCTTACTGGGGTTTATTTTCTTTACACCCCACCAGTAATGGGCATAATCAATCCCTCTTTTTCTTTTTTATCAATTAGTAAGTGAAGGTCTATCTGTACTTTTGAAATTGCTTTAGTCGGCATTTCTTTCTTTCCTGTTGGGTTGCTTTTTTCCTTTGCTACCTGGACATTTGTACTTTTTCCTTCTGTGACTGGACTATGAATGTCTTTTGTCCATTTTTCTCTCAGATTGCCCTCTCTCACAGGAAATTACCAGTGAAGCAAACCATTATAAAGTGTAACAGATATCTGAAGCTAAAAATATCTCAGGCATGACCCCCACATACACTACTCTTGTAGAAAGTGGAGATATACACATATGGTGTTTTTAGAAACATGGTTCCATCCTTTGCTGCTGTTAGGTTAAACCTCCCTTGAAAGCATTTTCCGCTACACACTCTTTCCAGTTGTTTTTTTTTCTTCTATTCCTGACATCGTATGCAGTTTATCATTCTTCTCGATTTTCCCCTCTCAGCTAGTTTAATCAGTCAGATCAGTCAGGATTTATAGATGATCTGGAAACCCTAGCATCCCCAGCAGGACAATTCCTGACCTTATGTAATAGTTTTTTAAAATATGATATGGAAAGAAGTAAGGATTTTAAAGAAAATATATAGAACTGATTCACGGTTTCAGGTAGTTAACATTGCATTAATAATCCATACTCCCTCACCCCAGAACATGGTTCTTCTTCTCTTCCTCCACTGTACCCACCTTTCTTTCTTCCGTCTTATCTATCCTTTGCCCTTCCCCTCCTCTTTCCTTCTACCTCCTCTGTGTCCCTATCCAGCAGCAGCTCTGACATAATAAATTTTGTCTCCTAGAATCTAAGTAAAAACCCTACATAAAATAGTCATTGACTGGTACTTCCTCAGTGGTGAAACCATAGGCACTCCCATTAAATCCAGGAGCCAGGCGAGGATGGCCACGCCTCCTTATTGTTGACTTGTTTACCTTAGCTGTCCAGGTCCTAGGTGGTACAGTTAGAAAATACCAATTGTAGGGGCATCTGGATGGCTCAGTCAGTTAAGCATCTCCCTTTGGCTCAGGTTATGATCTCCAGGTCCTGGGATTGAGTCCCACATCAGGCTCCTTGCTCAGCAAGGAGTCTGCTTCTCTCTCTCTCTCTCTCCCTCTGCCCCTCCCCACTACTCATTATCTCTCTCTTTCTCTCAAATAAATAAATAAAATCTTTTTTAAAAAAAGAAAATGCCAATTGTAGGTTTAAAATGGGAAAGAGGAGGCAAAAATATATCTGGATGATGTAATTGTCCTTCTAGGACACCTAAGAGAATGAACTAAAAACTTTTTTTTAACAGTCAGCAAGTTCAGTAGGCAGCTTAGTAAATGCACAAAAATCCAGTAGCCTTCCTACATCCAAATGGCAACCAGTTGAAGACAGAGATGGTAGTGACAGAAAACACACTGCTATACAGTGGAAACTCAGTGACAATATACCCAAGAAGCATAAAGTAACAAGAAATGAGAAAGATCTGTGTTAAAAAAAAAAAAAACAACTATGACATAAAATAAAACTTTTGGATAAAATGCTGCTGTGGTATGACAGTGTCAGTTCTCCCTATATTTATGTAGAGATCCAGCAGGATCTCAGTAAAAATGCCAGATTTTTAAAAATCAAATTCTGAAGTTCATAGGCTGCATAAAATGTGTAAGAATAGACAAGAAACTTTTGATGCAGGAGAATGAGAATAAACTAATCTTATCAGGTATCGAAATATGTATTTTAATATGAATAGTAATCAAATCAGTTTGGTTCAGGCAAATTAATAGATTAATGGAACAGAATGGTCAACCTTAATATTGACCAAAATGCATATGAGATTTGGTACATAGTACAACTATAAGAAATTAATATGCAGTGAAAGTAGCATTTTGAAGCAAGGGAGGAGAAATTTATTTCTGGTAAATGAGTTAGATCCCTACCTGTATTCTTATACACACACACACACACAAATCCAGATACATGAGAAAATTAAAATATAAGAGAATTAGAACATAAAATTGCTGGAAGAAAACATGGGAGAATTTTTTTTTAGGATTTATTTATTTACCTGAGAGAGAGAGCGTGCATGTGCACATGACCACACAAGTGTGAGGGGGGAGGGGCAGAGCAGACTCTGCATTGAGCGTGAAGCCCACTGCAGGGCCCAATCCCACGACCCCAAGACCATGACCTGAGCCAAAATCAAGAGTCGGATGCCCAACCAACTGTGCCCCCCAGGTGCCCCAACATGGGAGAATTTTTAACCTTCCATTGAAGAAGATCTTTCTAATGATTCTATGAAGCCATTAATCAACACACTGATAAGGCTGACCATATATAATTGAAATTTTCTGTTTGATAAAGAATACAGTAAAAAAAGAAGCAAAAAATATAAATTAAATGTGTTTACCAGGCATATCCCTACGAGAGAGCTGATTTCTTCAATATGTAAAGAGTTCGCATAAATCAATTTTAAGAAACCAAATGAGAAAACATTCTTCCCACATCTTAAAGAGCTACAAGAAATCCAACACTCTGCTGACCTCTAGGAGGGAACTAGGGAAAGCAGGGGTGGCGGTACTTACTCTTCACCTTGTATTGCTGGATTTTTACCTTGAGCACAAGTAGCTTCCACACAGAGGGGAGGGAAGATGGGGGAGGGGAAAGGAAGGGAGAAGGACAGACTGACTAACAAAATTTTCTTTAAATTGCAAGTCTAAACTGTTTTCCTTGATTCACCTTGCCGCCACTAGCCTGTACAAGTAGGAGAAAAGATGAGGAAAACGAAAATAGAAATAGTCACATGCACCCCCCTGCCTCTTTTACTGGAGCTTCCCTAAAGAGTCTGTTCCTTAATGCTAAAGGACTTTTATATTTCCAAGCTGAAGAGATTCATTTTTGTGACTGGCGAGGAGTTTGGTCTTGCCCTCTCTCATGAGGCCACCTCT